>NC_045614.1:4467476-4784094 GCF_009829155.1 Mustela erminea
TTAACCTCCAGAAGTTGGCAGAGGCTGTTCCCACTGCCTGGAACAGTCTTTGTCCCCACTTAACCCTCTTTGCCAGGCCAACTACTACTCGGTCTTTCCCCTGGGCATCACCTTTTGATAAAGCCTTCCCAATCCCACAAGGCAGGGTTGGGTGATCGTTTGGGCCCTGTCCCTCTATCCTAACACTTCTCCAGCTGTTCTGAAATTGCCTCACTCTCCCACTAAAGCCGGCTTTGGGAACAGGCACTGTGTCTTCCCTGTTCTCCACTGTAATCTCAGGAACTGGGGAACTGGGTATAGTAGGTGTTCAATAAATGTTTCCTGCTGACTGGACCTCCAAGCAGGTTTCTGTGGTTCACCAGCCACTCACATGAAACCACTTGGCAGAAGGGGTTGTACCTGGAAAGTTCTGGATGGAAGGTGTTATGACTTTCACTTCCTTATCTTTGGACCACATGATTTTATAGACATTGCTTTCAATCCTCGTGCACATCTCCCCCCACGAGGTCTAACTTTCTAGTTCTTATTTGACAACAGATCTCAGAGAGGCAGAGTGACTTCTCTGAGGTTGCACAGCCCTGGGGAACACCAAAGTTTGCTTTTACCCTCTGCCTTAAAAGACGGAGAGGAGTAGACAGGCAGCAATGGTAACAAGAAGGCTTTCCTGCTCCCTGGCCATGTGGCCTGGTGTCTCTGGGTCTCCATTTCCTGCACCAGCAAAATGGCAGAGAACAATGATGGATAGCGTAGAGGCTGTTGAGGGCCATGCACGAGGCCAGGCATCGAAAGACTCCCTTGCCAGGGGTGTGGTTACAGTTCAACAAATAGCAAGGGTTACTGCCGGTGGTGGTGGGTGGGAGATAAGGGTCACAGGCTTATCCTTGGTTTAATTGCTCCAAGCTCAGGGGCCAGCAGAACGAAGACAGAAGTTTTTGCTAACGTCCCTCAGTGTGCAGAATGAGGGCAGAGCCTCTGACTAACGAGCTCCAGCTGGCTCCAAAGATAGCATCAGACACCGCCCCCTACCGGGGCCTCCCTCCCTGCCTCTGGGGCTGGGCCCCCACCTTTCCCAACCAGCGGCTCCACCTAGACTCTTCCAGGACAGAGAGGTGCTGGCCCAGGATCATGAGCCGGACTCTCTAGGTCCCAGCCCCAGCAGGTGCCTTCACCTCCATCTGTCTGTCCGTCCATCCATTTGCTTACTAACCATTCCTTCAGTATCTACCATGCTGCTCAAGGACCTAGCAGCACCCCAAAACAAAGTCTGCCTTCCCAGGTCTATGCAGTCAGGGTTTGGGAGGCAATCTGTGCCGCATTTTCCTCCTCTAATGCCAAGCATCACCATAAGGATGAGAGAACCAAGTGCTACGGGGCCGGAGAGTTTCGCTCACCGCTGTGAAGCTCCAGTGTCTAGAGCCAAGTCTGGCACACAGTAGGTGCTCAGTGAATTTTGGTAGGGAGCAAGGCACGCGGAGAATACATGTTCGCAATGCACCCGTGTGTGTCTGCCGCAGCTGCTCTACCGACTGTGAAAACCAGGGCTGCTGTTGTTCTGGAATAATTTGCTTTTTGATCACCAGTACCCAGCAGCGTGTCTGGTGAATGGATGTGGTTGGGTGGCTGGGTACCTGAGGTCTGGAAGAAGAAAAGGAGAGAGAGAGAGAGAGAGAGAGAGAAGGTTAGACAGCAAGGGAGGGAGGAAGGAACAGAGAAGAGAAAGGAGGGAGGCAGACTGACTGAATCGACTGCCCATTTCAGCTTTGGGGAAAGGCAGAGGGGGAGCCGCTTTCTCATTTTCCCTGGCCCGGAGCTGCCCCCATGCCCAGACACTTGTCTCCCACCCACTCCGTCGCTTGTGCATTCCATGGGCTCATTCTTGACTCCTTTGTTGTCCCTGTCTTCCTCACTGGGCGGTGACCTCCGTGAGGACGATACACACCTATTTTGTCCCTGGCTGTGTCCCCAGCACCCACCTCGCTGGGCATGCATTGGGCGCTCAAGAAAAATCTGTCAAGTCAATCAAATCAAGAGAACATCACCAAACGCCCCCGAGTGCTTTCTCCCCACCGCCGAAGCTCGAACTGTCACCACGCACACCCAGCTCTGTCACCTGTCGAGGATCCCCTCACATCCCCCCCGACACGTGCACAAGTACGCTGGTGCGGGGCCGGGGGTGTGGGGCTGCAGCATCAGCCGAAGACCCTCCCCAAACAGGACTTACTTGCATGAATTAAAACACTCATAATTAATTGTTAATCACCCAGTAACTGAGTGGCCTCACAATGCTGTGGTTAATTAAGTGAGAGGCTCTGGGACCAGGGGGCCCAGGCTTTAACTCCGGCACTTCCGTCATGCACAGCCTCTGTGCACTTGTGATCTACATGCTGTGCAACCCGGGGGAGGAAACACACACTCTCTGAGCCTTTATTCCCCATTCGTAAAAATGGGGAGAATAAGAGTGCCTACTTCCTAAAATTGCTAGGAGGGTTACAAGAAGCGCTATTTGTTAAAAAAAAAAAAAATTATACATAAACACTTTCACATCTCTGTGCTACATTTGCTTCCAATAGTAGTAGTTTTGTTTATTTCGTGCTTGGGATACATCAAGAACATTAAGGTGCTTTTTTTTTATTTGTCTTTTAAATTGATAAATAAATCACATACAGTCAAATTCACTCTTTCAAAGTGTGCAAGTGAATGGGTTTCAATCGACTCCTCATGCCGTTGTGCAACCATCACCGCTACTTAATTCCAGAACATTCTCATCATCACCCCCAAAACGAAACCCGGTCCCCAGAAGCAGTCACTCTCCACCCCCACTCCCCCCAGCTCTGGGCAACCACACATCTGCTTCTTATCCCTACAGATCTGACTCTTCTGGGCGTTTCTTATGGATGCAATCACACAGCGTGTGGCCGTCTATGACTGGCACCGTGTTGCAAGGTTCGTCTAGGATGTAGCGTGTAGCGCTCCCCTCCTGTTCACGGCTGAGTAGATGAAGGACAGCGTGCCTACCCATTCCTCCATGATGGACGTGTGGGATGCCCAGGAGCTGTTTCATCCTCCCTACGGTCTGCGTGTTGGTCATATTAGCACCTCACAGTTGTTCCCTTTCTGAGTGAGTACTCAGTCAATATTTGCTGAGTAAATACGAGTAAATAAATGAATGGACGTAAGAACGAATGAGTTTTTCTTCCCTGTCCCACCAGCATGCTGTACTTCTGACTTCTGTTTTTTGTCTGTCTCCTCCATCGCCCAGGACACCGGCACCGGCAGAGGTTTTCGTTTGCTTGGGTCACCAGAGCCCAAGACAGTCCCTGACTCAGTCAATTCTTGTTGAGTCATGAGCAAAATGAAGGGGTCCTTATCTCTCCAAATTGGACCCCTCTGTCATCCCCAGCAGGCTTTTTCTGAAGGAGGAAAGAGGTCCAGAGGGACCTATGGGGTCTGGGCCAGGAAGTGTCATAGGCACGGTCTCTGGGGTGTGAAATTATTCAATGAATAGGGTCTTCCCTCCTCATTTTCAGGGGCTGGGGGGGCCAGAACAATTGCTTTTGCCGTGAATTTGATGAGAAGGAAGGCCAAAGAGAGAGGTATGGTTTTAGAACTCATGGGACCTGCTCCTCACAGCCAGGGGCTCAGAGAGGGGAGGTTCTCCCCCTGCATCACACAGCAGTCAAGGGAGAGAGGGACAGAAACCCCCACACCGCAGAGGCCAGCAACAGGAATGCTCAGTGGCGGAAGGACGTGGGGAGGCTGTGGGAAGTACGGGCGTTACCAACTACACCCCCTTGCACGACCTCCCACTCTGACCTCTCTGCCCCTTCTATCATACCCCTTCTGCAGACTACGCCCACCGCTGCACCTTTGCCCATGCCATTTCCCGCTCCCGACACGCCACCCCTTGGTTCTGTATCCAAGCATCCAAGAGGGAGCTTTCTGGAGAGGATGAGACCCAGAGCTTCTGAAGTTTTGGCAAGACCCCAGGAAAGAAATTCAGCAGCACAGCTCAGCTGTCTCTCAGAAGCAGGGGGCCTTGACATGTCTTCCTCCACTGCTGGAAACCCTCCTGAGTTGTCAGCAGCCCAGAAGGAGGCCACACCTGGAGGCCAGCAGGCCAACGCCAGCAGAAGCAAAAACTGGAGCAGCCCACACCTTGACTTCTCCTCCACCCCGCCTGACCCAGGCCCTCCCATGTCCTTGACCTCTGTTCCTGTTGGATGTGCCCTCCTGGCTCTCCAGGGCCATCTATGAAAGCAACCAGGCGCCTCGGCTGCAGCCCACGTTATTGACTCTTTGCTGTTCAAAAGTCACCCGTGGCTCCCCGGTGCCCTCACCACGGATCTCACGTTCCTCTGCCAGGCATTCTCCACGTGGCCCCTGGAAACCTCCTCCACCTGCCTCTCTGCTCTCACTTCCTCCTTCATGGGCAACCGGGGCTCTGGCTTCGAGCCACCAACGGTTCCTTGGTCTGCCTTTCTCTTTCACCCCAAGATCTTGGCTTATGCTGGTCCGTTTGCTCCATATCCCTGAGAGAACATTGACTCATGCTTTAAGCATTGAGTTTCCCTCCCCATTCAGCGAGCGGAGGCTCCCCAGGTCGTCCCCGTGGCTCCCCACGGCCCATTCTGGTCCCTTTGCCCTCCCTCTGCTACAGGCTAACCACGGGCCTGGTCAGATCTATTTCTGAACCCTTCCTTATCTGGGGAGCACTGAGCCTCTCCAGGACCCCAGGATCAATCAGCTCAGGTTGATTCATAACAGTGAGGTTGAATGAATGAATGAGCCCAATGAGTCCATCAGGAAATACAGGATATATTTGGAACACTCCCACTCAGCACTCCAAACTCGTTCAGCTTTATCTCTCCTCATCACTCTAGCCACAGGAACACGCTTCCCTTTCCCAAACTGTGCAGGCTCTTTTCCTTCCAAGACTCATTACATCCTTTTTTCCCTTTATCCCTTTTCCTCGACTCTTATCCTACCAGGCAAGCTCCTGTTCATCTTTCAAAACCCAACTCCTCGTTGCCCTCCTCGATGAAATTGGTCAACACCTGGGCGGAGTCCTCGAGGGCTGCCTTCTAAACCCTGATCGGGCGGTGCTGGGCTCTGCCTCCCCCCACCCCAGAAGGCAAATCTTGCAAGCAGGGCATTGTGAAAGTGAAAGTCTCTGCAGAGTGAGCTGACTCCTAGGTGGGTCATGAGGAGATCAACATGAACCGATTTTTTTAAGAAAATTCTTGCTACGGGGGCGCCTGGGTGGCTCAGTGGGTTAAGCCACTGCCTTCAGCTCGGGTCATGATCTCAGGGTCCTGGGATCAAGCCCCATGTCGGGCTCTTCGCTCAGCGGGGAGCCTGCTCTTCTCTCTCTGCCTGCCTCTCTGCCTGCTTATGATCTCTGTCAAATAAATAAATTAAAAAAAAAAAGAAAATTCTTGCTACATATTTTGTCTTCATTTACATACCTGGATCCAAAACGTGCCTTTAAAAAAGCTGCACAGTATTTGCCCAGAATGTGTTCAGCCCTACACAGGCTGGTGGAAATGTTATGGCTTCCTTTTTATGTATTCCACTACTGATGGCCATTAAAGATGACTCAGACGGCACTTTATATATAAATTTTGTTTTCTATTGGGATTGTCTCTCTGATGCGAGTTCCTGGAGGTACAGTGATGGAGTGGAAGGGGAGGGGGCGCTGTTCGTGAATCCGGAGCGCCACGCAACTTGGCAGACTGCCCGCAGGAAGCCGCAAAATACGAGTGCCCATTCGTAGTGCCCATTCACTACAGAATGAATCCATTTTTAATTACTGATTTGAGGAGGCCAAAAGGGAAAGATCTCATTGTTTTCTGTGGGGCTGATTATTATAAATACAATATCAGAAGCTGGCAAACTCTGGCCCTGTGCCAGATCCTCCCACTGTCCTGCTCTGTGTGGCTTATGAGCCAACAGCGACATTTACCATTTTAAATGGTTGAAAATTTGAAAGAAGAATGATATCTTGTGACACGTGAAAGTTACACAAAATGCGGGCTTCGGTGTCCATAAATAAAGTTTTATTGGCACATGGCCACCCTCATTTGCTTATTACATACTATCTGTGGCTGCTTTCCAGGTATAAGGGTAGAGCTGAGTCATTTCCATACAGACTGTACAGCCCCAAAAGCCAAAAATCGTTAATATCTGGCCTTTGCAGCAAACGTTTGCCAACTCCTCAACGCTATTTATTAGCTCGGATGATCGGTTGGGATACTTAGAAGTGTCTGGAAAGAGAAAATCTTGGGGACACCCTTTATAACATACCTTGGATCCAATTCCTTGTGCCCTGGTCTGTTTTGCAAGAGCCTTTTCAATAGGAGAGGATATGTCCAAGTGTGTTCACACCAGGGAAAGATAACTACTATTTTGCGAAACTTCTGTTTCTCTTTGATAAGTATCTGGAAATGCAGGTACAGGGAGATGATGGGGTTGAAGCCTTGCATGTGTCACGACCATGTCTCCTGTAGCCTCAGAGGGTGTCTGCTAGTCTGCCAGACCCTCCATTTGCTGCATTTGGAGACAGGCTAAAGGAAGCCTGAACAGAGGAGCGCTTTGCATTGTCAAGCATAGCGAGACTCGAGGCTCAGCCCAGCCCCAGGTCAGCCCTCTCTTGGTGCCTTTTGTGGGGACACCTGCCTCGGGGTGGGCTGCCAGGGGATCCAGAAAGAAGACTCCTAGAACCTCCAACCTCTTCTCCGCCTGGGAGTTCAGCACCGTCAGCCCCCCTCCCATGGGTCAGGTGAGGGTACGCAGGACCAGAGGCCGTATTTCTGCCCAGGAGAAACAAGATTTGAGAAACGACGGGGAACCCCTGAATCTTAAACTCCCACCTCCTGGTTCTGGAAATTAGTGGGGCCAAACAAGGCAAAAGCAACCAGGACATCCCAGGACTGATTTTCCTCTCCCCTTCCCCCAAAAAGAATCTCCTGAAACGACCAGGTTCAAATCCTAGCTCTGAGTGCCAGCATGACCCTTGGTATAAATCTTTCAGCCTCCCTGAAGACCATTTCCTCACCCGGACAACGGGATTAACTTTATGTAATATACACTGTGCCTAATTCCCAAAGTCACTGTGAAGATTAAACTGCGATTTTTCCTCTGGAATATTTAGCACAACGCCTGCCCCGCAGAAGCACTCAATAGAGGTGTGCTGGCCTCACTCACTGTGGACTAAGCACCCTCACTATGTGCAAGGTACGGAGCAAAGCCCACAGCCCGCATCACCCCCCATGCCAGTGGCTCCAGGAAGGTGGGCAACCCGCCTTACCCATGGCAATCTCCCCAGCACCACACACGGGGGTAGTAACACAGCCCACATGCAGCTTTGGCTGCTTTGCGTCTTCTAAGCTTTGCTGAAATGCCTTCTGCCATGTAGGCATTTTGAGCCCTTCCAACAAGGCCTCATGGCAAGGGCTGGGGGAATGATGACCCCCGGTGCCGGTATGCCCAGAACTGAGGGGTCCCCAGGACACGGGACTTTCAACTCTAAAACCAGGACAGTGCCCAGCAAACTGGAAGGAGTTGGTCAGCCTAGGCTGGGAGTACAGCTGAAAACAAACTCGACACAGTCACCTCCTCCTGGAAGCCCTTCGTGATCCACCCCCCCAGTGGGCTCTCACATCACACCTCTACCCTCCCCGCTCCCCAAGGCTGCCCGTGCAACTCCCATTACAGCACCATCCTCCTGGGTTGTGAATGTCTGGAGTCACATCTGTGTCTTCTGCTCCGGCGGGGCAGGGGTGGGGGGCAGGTGGGGGGGAGACTGGCTGTTTTCCTGGTCACGGTTGCCTTTCCAAAACCTTTCACAGAGCCTGATGCCAAACGCAGACGAATGAATGAAAGCTAGCACCCCTCGCCCAGCCGATGCGCCAAGGCGCAGAGGGGTGAGTCCTCCAGCAGGATTCCCCAGCGGCGATGCGGAGGCGCCGGGTCGGAGCCCCGGTCTGTCACGACTGTCACCCCCTGCCCTCCCACCCGGACCTCACCGTGTTGTAGAACTCGGCCACCAGCTCCGAGTGCTGAAAGTTACTCTCACACCAGTCCACCTCGGAGCTCTGGTAGGCGAAGATGCTGGGCATCCTGACGCAGCGCCCGCTGCCCACTGGCTCAGTCTGGCAGAGAGGAGCATGAGAGCCTAGAACAGCCCAGCCCAGGTGAGACAGGCAGAGGACAGCTGGTTGCCCCACGGCAGGCAGGCAGACTGAGAGGAAAAACCTGCCGAACCACTCCCCCGTCGCACCAGGGTAGCCTCGCTGTGCGGTGGCGGCCGCCCTGGGCATAAGTGGAGGGGCTGGCACCATCCAGGGAGGGCGGAGGGGGGAGGGGGCGTGGGCAAGGCGTGTGCCTCCCATCCCTACCCACTAGGAGTGGGGGCTAGGGGGGCTGGTATTAGAACAGTAATTTAAAGTAATAGCGAGCCCGTTGGGAGGAGTAGCCTGGCTCTCCCCACTTTATAGAAGAGCACACTGAGAAAGAAGGAAACAGATCACTTGCTGAGGGCATCCACGGCAACAGTAAAGCCACAGTGTGAAAACAGGCAGCTGAGTCCAGGCTCGGGGCTCTTAACCAGTAGGTCCAACCACCTCCACACCAGCAAAGCTCCGCACGGCTACTTCCCATACCAGGGGCAACAGTAGTGGGCTTGGCTCAGCTACCTTGGAGTCCTTGGCAATGTAAGGTTGCCTTGTCATTTCATCTTTGGGGGCCTAGGTCTTTCTGCTTGTGTTATGGGAGGCTGGGCTGGACCGATGCCACTTCTCTTGGGTGGTCAAAACCTCAGATGCCTAGAGTAGCCCAGCTTCTACCGGGGGCCACCTTCAAAGCCCCCGTGAAAGGTGGAATCTGTAGAGCTCCTGGCCTGGGGCCCCTAGTCCTGGGCTCCAGGGGCTGTGGAAAGTTCTGGTTTTAGAATCACCAAGGCCTGAGTTTAAATTTGGAGTTCCTCCCCTTCCTAAGTTGTATGACCCTAAGTAGGTGAATCCACCTCTCTGGGCCTCGATCTGCTCATCTGTAATATGGGGAGGAGGGAGCTAGACTCAACTGTTCTAAAACACACAGAAATATACAAGTCAAGAGCTTAGCTCACTGCCTGGCCCAAAGCGGGCCCAAGATCAAGGTAACGGGTTTTCTTATTGTAGCTGATCTTGAACTTGAAGGCAACCTGTGAGTATAATAATAATAACAATAATAGCACATTTTACTGATGACTTGCTGGTGCCAGGCTCTTTTCTAAGAGCTCAGAGTTCAGTATTATCTCACTTAATGTTCTTGGCAGCTCTATGAGAGGCCCTCACTACCTCTAGGTCACTAGCAAGGAAACCGATGTCCAGAGAAGCCAAGCAATTTTTACCCAAGGTCACACAGCTACAGAGTGAGGGAGTGGGGCAAGGCACTTTGCCCCTCTAAGCCACAGGTTCCTCTTCTATAAGATGGGGATAATAGGAGTACCTGTCTCTTAGGGCTGCTGTGCCCATCTAATGAGCTGATACAGTGTTTCCCTAGAAAGACTGGGTGATGGACAAACCTGCTTCCGAGACTCAGTGAGCTGTGTGGCAAGTAACCCACTCCCTTTTCAGTTCTTAATAGTTCAAGGAGTGGGACTTAATTGGTGTTAATAAATGTTTATGCCCCTTAACACTTAATCCCTTTGTTTGATAAGAAGTCCTTCAGCAGGCAACAGTATCCAACCGGAATGCAGTGACACTGTTTGCATTGTATTTGTTTCTAAATAAGCTTGCCTTACTGGGATGATATCCACTTTTCACTCATGGCAGGGTTACAAAATTTCTTTATTTAAAAAAAATGTTTTTAAGATTTTATTTATTTATTTGACAGAGATCACAAGTAGGCAGAGAGGCAGGCAGAGAGAGAGGAGGAAGCAGGCTCCCCGCTGAGCCCAACGAGGGGCTCAGTCCCAGGATCCTGGGATCATGACCCAAGCTGAAGGCAGCCGCCCAACTGACTGAGTCACCCAGGCGCCCCTGATTTAACCTTTCTAATTCTGGGGGAAGTTACCGAAATCTATATATGTGAAGAAATTGCATAGGCACATACACACACATGAACATAAGAGCTGTTGAAATCTGCATGAGATCTGTAGGTTACATCCAGGTAAATGTCCTGTTTTGGGAACTGTATAACTATATAAGATGCACCATTGGGGAAAAAACTGAGTTAAATGTACAGGGGACCTGTGGAATTCCTGCAATTTCTTGTGAGTGTATAATTATCCCAGATAAAAGTGTTGTGTTTCTTTTTGAGTAATTGATTTAGGCTTTTCACCGGTGGATGAATGGATTGACAAAATGTGGTATAGCAATACAATGCAATATGATTCAGCCTCACAAGGGAAGGAATCCTGCTACAACGTGGAGGGACCTTGAGGACACTGGGCTCAGTGAGAGAAGCCAGACCTAGAAGGACACATCCTGCAAGACCCCACTCCCAAGAGGTCCCCAGAGGAGTCCCGTCCACATAGACAGAGAGGCGCTGGTGGGAGCCGGGGCTGGGGCAGGGGATGGGGATTCCGTGTTTCATGGGGACAGTCTCTGTTTGGGGACATGGAAAGTTCTGGAGACGGAAGGTGGGGGTGGTGGCAGGATTATGTGAAAGTGCTTCACGCCACAGCTGTACATTCAAAAATGGTTAAGATGATCAGTTTTATGTTACGTATAATTTTCCACAGTTTTTAAAAAGTGATTGATTTAGGGTTTTTTAAAGGGTTTTATTTGACAAAATATAAATAGAGCTTAGGCAGAAGGTGGATAATATGAAAATCTTGAAGGTGGTCTGTGAAGGTCAAATATTTGTGCTTCGTCCAGACACAAATATCATCGTTGCTACTATTATTATGGTTATTATTACCCACAAGGTGTCAAAGCTTCCATGCTCATTCCCTGCCAGGTGCCCCGGAGCTACCTTTGAGATCCTTTGGGGAGATGGGAAAGATGCCAGGTATGGGGGTGAGAAGTTCCCAGAGCCCGAATTAAAGACGCTGTCCAAGTGGGTCTCGACTTCCCCAGAACAGCTGAAACCCCACCATTTAGCCATGGCCTAGGCCTCCCTATCCCCTCCTCAGCTGGGCCAGGTCAGCAAAGACCCACCCAGCCTCTCCCAGCCCAGCTGAAAGCAGGGAGCCTGAGTCCGTGAGGGGGTGGAGCACATGGTCTCTGACCTCCTGCCATGCTCAAATCCAGGGCAGGGCACAACTGTTGGGATATGGCTCTCCGGGACCTCAGTGAAAGGCTTAGTTAGCATCAGGAAGCAAGGTGGTGACGGGTGCCCACACCCAGCCCAGCCTGAAGAGTTTGGGACATCAGCCTGCACAGAGCTGACTAGGGAAACAGGACAACAGGGCAAGTGTGTGGCTTCTCCCTCGGCTAGGAGGAGAGAAGGAGTCAAGGGAGGGTGTGCAAAGGGCCAGAGCCTGGGGGACAGGGTGGGTGAGCTCCCGGGGCTGCTTATAAATTAAGACAAATAGTAGCTTAAAACAACACACATACATTACCCTACAGTTCCAGAGATCAGGAGTTCAAAATGAGTCTTCTGAGGCAACAATCCAAGTATCCATAGGGCTAGTTCCTCTTGGAGGCTCTAGGGGGAGAATCCATTCCTTTTCCAGCTTCTAGAAGCTTCCTGCATTCCCTGGTTTGAGCCCCTTCCTCCATTTCCATGCACGTTGCTCCCCTTTGAATTCCGTCATCATATTTCCTTCTCTCTGCTAGTGACCCTGTCCTAAAGACCCTGAGATGACACTGGGCCCCACCAGAACAATCCAGGATCACTCCCCCTTCTCCAGATCCTTCAGTCAATCACAACTGCGAAGCCTCTTTGCAGGGAACATACCCCCAAGATTCAGTAACAAAGACGGGGATATTTGGGAGGAATCATTACTCTACTTAGCACCCCAGGGGGGAGGAGGAGGGTCTGGGGGTAGCGAAGTTGGAGACTGGAAGTGGAGAGGGAGCTGAAGTAAAGAGGAGGTTGGGAAGGGGCTGGAGACTGGGTGAGGATTGGGAATGAGGTTAGGAGTGGGACTGAAGATGGGTCTTATGGCAGAATGGAGTTGGAGGAGCTAGGGATGGAACTGGGAGTAGGGATAGGGGCAGTGTGGAGATGGTGAGGCTGGAACTCTGTCTCTGGTGGACATGAGCGTCCCACCCTGGGTCAGTACCAAGACGGAGCTTCCATGGGCTTGTAGGGACAGGCAGACGCCCCTGGGGGTGGCCAGGAGGCTGCCAGTGTGCGCTGACTACTCCACTTCTCCAGACAAAGGTCTCATGCCCTCTTCTAACTTAGGGGCTCTTTCTTATTCTTCTTCCTCTCTCTCCCCTCAACACCCTCTCCAGGTTTGAAGCTGGGGTCTGTCCACTGACCAGCGACCACCTGGTCCACGTGACCAGTCACGAAGACCATTAGACATCCCCGCCCCGCCACGATACTCAGCTGCGGAGCCACTACTGAATCTACTCAGCTCTGTTCTCTCCTCTCGCCCCCGCCATGAGCCTCAGTAGGAAAGAGGCTGATTTTTGTCCTTATCTGTATTATCATGAGCATCAAATAACACACGTGCATCGTAGAAAACTCACTGATAATCTTAACCGCCCAGACATAACTATTGTTAATAGTGACATGTTTTCAGCTTAAAAAATCATGTATAGGGGCACCTGGGGGGTTCTGTTGGTTAAGCACCTGCCTTTGGTTCAGGTCATGATCTCAGGGTCCTGGGATCCAGCCCTGTGCTGGGCCCTTTGCTCAGGGGGGAGTCTGCCTCTCCCTCTCCCTCTGTGCTCTCTCTCAAGTAAATAAATAAAATCTTTTAAAAAATCATTTATGGGGGCACCTGGGTGGCTCAGTGGGATAAAGCCTCTGCCTTCAGCTCAGGTCGTGATCCCGGGGTCACGGGATCGAGCCCTGCATCAGGCTCTCTGCTCAGCGGGGACCCTGCTTCCCTCTCTCTCTCTGCCTGCCTCTCTGCCTACTAGTGATCTCTGTCTGTCAAATAAATAAACAAAATCTTTTTAAAAAATTAAAAACCATTTATATTATTTTTTTACAAAGATTTGGGTGTACTGTTTGTTGCCTATTTTTTTCCCTTAGAGTGTCATTAATATCCTTCCATATTTCAAAGCACTCTTCACTATAATTCTTTTAAATTTTATTTTTTATTCTTAACTATAGTAAAGCACATATAACATAAAACTTACCATCTTAGCCACGTGTAAGTGTACAGTTGAGTGGCCTAAGCACACTCACACTAGGTGCAACCATCCCCACCATCCATCTCTAGAGCTTTTCCATCTCCCATCTGTCTCCCATTAAACACTAACTCCCCATCCCCTCCCCACAGACCCTGGCTCCCACCGTCTACTATCTGTCCTTCTGGATGATTCTAGGGAGCACAGTTTTCAAGGTCCATCCATGTTGTAGCGGGTGTCAGACATCCTTCCTTTTTTTTTTTTTTTTTTTTATTTGACAGAGAGAGCTCACAAGTAGGCAGAGAGGCAGGCAGAGAGAGAGAGAGGAGGAAGCAGGCTCCCCGCTGAGCAGAGAGCCCGATGCAGGACTCGATCCCAGGACCCTGAGATCATGACCTGAGCCGAAGGCAGCGGCTTTATCCACTGAGCCACCCAGGTGCCCCGACATCCTTCCTTTTTAAGGCTGAATAATATTCTATTGTATGAATAGACCATATCTTGTTTACAATGAACATTGGGGCTGTTTTTACCTTTTGGCTATTATGAATAGGGCTACTATGAACACGGGTGTATTAATCGGGAAGAACCCTGATTGATCTATCTATCGTCTATCACCAGATTTATTATAGGAATTGGCCCACCTGATTATGGAGGCCAAGAAGCCCCATGATCTACCATCTACAAGCTACAAAACCAGAAAAAATAATATAACCCAGTGATATAATTCAGCACAAGTCAGAGGCCTGAGAAGCAGGACCTGATGGTGGAAGTTCGAGTCTCAGTCTGAAGACGGGAGAACCAGGAGCGCCAATATCCAAGGGGGGCGGGGGAGGAGCTCTCTCCAACACAGAGAAAATTCCCCCTTACTCTATCCACCTTTTTGTTCTATTTGGGTCCACAGTGGCCTGGATGAAACCATCTGCGTTGGAACAATCTTCTTTAGTCATTCCACTGATTCAAATGCTAATCTCTTCCAGAAACACTCTTGCAGACACACGAGAAAAATGTTTTACCAGGTACCTGAGCATCAGTTAAATCAACACGTAAAATGAGCCATCACAACGGGTGTTACAGTACCATTTTAATGGCTGTAGAATATCCCATAGCATGAACGGATGCATCGTCATACCTGAGATAGTCTCCTATGTTGGAAAGTTGTATTCTTTTCTTTTTCTTTTATAAATAATGCTACGGTAAGGGGCACACCTGGGAGGCTCAGTTAGTTGAGCGTCCAACTCTTGGTTTTGGCTCAGGTTGTGATCTCAGGATCATGGGATCAAACCCCGCATCAGGCTCTGTGCTCAGTAGGGAGTCGGAGCCTGTTTGGAATTCTTTCCTTCTCCTTTTGCCCCTCCCCTTGCTTGTGTGCGCGGTCTCTCTTTCTCTAAAATGGATAAATAAATCTTTTAAAAATAATAATAGTGCTATGGTGAGCGTGTCTGAAGGTTTAATCTTCAGGCAACAAATACTAATCAAGTCTAATGCTTCTCTATCCAATATGGTAGCCTCTGACCACATGGTGGCTACTAAGCACTTGAAATGGGGCCAGTGCCATGTGTTGAAACAACAGGATTTTGGATATGGGGTTAAATACAGGATATTATTAGAATTCATGTCAGTAGATCCTGTTTACTTCCAAAATGTGGCTACTAGAGAAAGTTATGTTACATATGTAGCTCACACAAGATTTCCACTGGATGGTACTGGGCTAATAATTATGTTTTTTGGCAGCACCAAGCACTGTGTGAATGCAATCTCATTTCACCGTCCCAGATACCACAGGAGCTCCATGGCGTGGAGCTAAAGCTGCCTCTTTGGTGTGGTGCCCTTAATCACCAAGATACCCCCTCCCCCCAACCTTACCTCACAGGGTCATCTTCCAGAGGAGAAAACAGAGGCTCACAGAGGTTCAAGTGACCTGCCCCAGAGTCACACACAAGGAGGGGACACTGTTTCCCAAAGGGTGGGAACCTTTTTATGGTGTTAAATAACATTGGATCCCATTGTGAGAAAGTTGAAGTCTCTTGATTTCTCTTTCTGGCGGTTTTGGTCAATGAGAAAGGCTCCACTGGGTGCTACGGTGACTTCAGAGCCTGTATCTGCTCCTGGTCCCCCCTTCTAGGCTAGAATTTCACCTTTTGGCTTGTCTGCATTGCTTTTTAAGACAGCTTTATTGAGGTGTAGTTGACATACAATAAACTACATGTGTTTAAAATGTATAACTCAGGGGCTTCTGGATGGCTCAGTGGGTTAAAACCTCTGCCTTCAGCTCGGGTCATGATCTCACGGTCCAGGGATCGAGCCCCACATCGGGCTCTCTGCTCAGTGGGGAGCCTGCTTCCTCCTCTCTCTCTTTCTGCCTGTCTCTCTGCCTACTTGTGATCTCTATCAAATAAAAAAATTTAAAATATATAATTCAATACATCTTGACACACGCATACACCTTCAAAACCACCACCACAATCCAGAGAGGGGACAGACCCATCTTAGCATAAGTTTCTATAATTGCTGTTTATCTACTTTCCTAGCTTGCCATTTGCGGGGAGCACTGTAAAACTGTCCTTTTGAAATAAATGTGTGGATTCACATTTTTGAAAAGTGAGTTTATTTGAAAACAATGTTTAGGTAAATCATGGTGACGGATTCAGTTGGACAAAGTTTAAAATCTGAAAATGCCCCAGGCGGTGTAGGACATGATTGAGCCACAGCTGAAATGTGAATATGAACGTATATTATAAGAGCGTTCTACCAGAATAAGATTTCTGGAACTGATAAACGACATGGAGTTATGCAAGAGAACGTCCCAGTTGTTGGGAGATACATCCTTAGATACTTAGGAATGAGGGGACATGTTGTTCACAACTTGCCTCGAAATAGTTCTGTGGAAACTGGGGGTGGGGGTTGGTGAGGGAAGGAGGGGAGAGAAAAATATGGCAAAAGGGAAGTGATTGGTGTATTTGGGTGAAAGGTCTATGGCAGTTCACTATATTCTTGTGGCTTTTCTGTTGGCATTGACATATTTCAAAAAAAAAAAAAGTTGGCTAATTAAAAGTATTGGTGAGGATGGGGAGCAAGGAAACTCTCATCCCTGACTGGTAGAAAGGTGGGATGGTCAATCACCCTGAAAACAATTTGACATTGTCTAGTGTAGTACTGAGCAGGATAGGTCAATTGCTAGACTAAGAAAATGCCTTAAAAGTTTATTTCTCACATAAGCAAAATTCACTGCGAGTGTGTATCTATCCTGGAAGGTTGTCCGTCGGGTGGCCCAGGCTCCTCCCATTTTGTGAGGCTTCCATTTTCAACATGGGATCTCCACCCCCAACCGAACTTTTCAGAGCGACCCCAGTAGGAAAGGCATGGAAGACACACTGGATTCTTCACCCCCTCAGCCCAGAAGGGCTTGCCTTACTTCAGCAGACTTTCTATTGGTCAAAATGAGTCCACATGATCACGGTGCAAGGGGAGCTGGGAAATGTAGTCTTTTGCAGTTGCTCCTCTGTTACAGTTCTACCCTATGGAGGGGCACCTGGGTGGCTCAGTTGATTGAGGGTCTGACTTTGGATTGGGTCATGATCCCAGGGTCCTTGGATTGGGCCCTGCGTGGGGCGCCCTGCTTAGCAAGGATTCTGTTTCTCCCTCTCCTTTTGCTCTCCCCCTGGCTTGCTCTTTCTCTTTCTCTGGCAAATAAATAAAAATCTTAAAACAAAAACGAAAATTCTACTCAATGGAAAGGGAGCCTGAATCTTTGTGACAGAGCAGGCTGCCTCCGCCACGTTCACCAAAGTCACAAATGAACATGTCCTGCGATTGGGAATTTCCTTCCTGGGTTTATGTCCTCCTGGAAAACCATCACACATAGACTCAGGAGTCAGGCACAACTATTCAGAGTAGCCTTACTAGTCCTAGCAAAACCCTGGAATTACCCTGAGTACTCACGAATTGCAGATTCGATAAGTAAATGACGGTATTTTCATTCAATGGAATACACACAAATAAACCAACAGGGACATGCATTGACACGAATGACTCTCAACAAGATGATACTGGACCAAAAAAAAAAAAAAAAAAAAGAAAAAAGAAAAAGAAAAAGTCACGAAACAGTACATCTATTTATAAAATGACAAAAGTTCAGGATACATGAAACAAATAATATTTAGGATGGGGCTGCTCATCGAACATATATGAGTGTATCATAAAATATGGCAATATTGGCTGGTACCTAGCTGCTGCTTCAAGCCCCCCTCACTCCAGTGCACTCCCCGACCACCATGATTTTGTCCCCATGACGCTATAGACATCTTCACAACCCAGAAGCTAAAGGGTTAAGATCCAGTAACTATTTTTAATCTTGCCTTAGGTTTAGGGAGACATGCATATGTGATTAACAAAAAAATGTTTAAAAAAAAAAAAAAAAGCAAAGGAATGGTGAACACCAACTCCAGAATAGAGTCATTTCGGTGGGAGGATTGGGGGAAAGGTTGCATCTAGAGAGTTGCACAGAGGTTTTTACTGGGGTCAGTGTGCTTCCTTCCTGGTTTCCTCCCAATACTACAGAACAACAAAGGAAAGATATCATTAAGCCCCATTAGGAGCCATTCCCAGAGCCCTGTCTGTGAACTGTTTCTGCTTCAGCCACATCCCCAAGTGCCTTCAAGAAATCTATCAGAATGGCTTTCTAATGTGACTTAACTCTTTTAATTATGTGCAGAAGCATTTACAGGTAAAATACAGGACACCCGATTAAATTTGAATTTCAGATAAGATAAACAATGAATAATTTTTAGCATAAGTGTGTCTTAAATATTGCATGGGATTGATTGAACCACTGAAAAAGTATTCCTTGTACATGTCAAATTCAAATTTAAATGGGCATCCTGTATTTTTATTTTTTCAATCTGACAATCCCACTTTGGAAGTTTTCCCTTAACCAAACCCCCTACTCCATCCATCCCTCCAAGAATAGAGTCATTGTCTCCACTTCTGAGATCCAATAACCCCCAATGGTTATTCCAAAGCTAACCTTTTGCTGTATTCCTATTATTCACCTGTAGGAGAACAGTGACAGTTTGGGAGACATATTGCCAACTGGGATTTCTGCCAGATTTTAAGGTTCAAAGGATTTCAGCTTGTAAATCTAGCCCTGAAATTTAAAATTTCTCTCCAACATCACAGCCAAGATCCCTGTGGTCGAAGGGAGGGAGGAAAGCCCCATTGCTAAAGCCTAAGTTAGGAATCGAATTATGTTCCCCTCCCCACGCCCCAAAAAAAGGTATATGAAAGTAGTAACTTCCTAGGACCTCAGAATGTGACCTTATTTGGAGACAAGGTCTTTACAGAGGTGATTAACTTAAAATGAAGTCATTAGGATGGGCTGTTATCCATTGGACTGGTATCCTTAGAAAAGAGGAAATTTGGACAAAAACACACACAGAGGGAAGACAGTGTGAAGAGGCACAGGGAGCATGCCATGTGCAGACACAGGATGAAAGGGATGGGCTACAAGCCAAGCAAGACCAAAGATGGCCAGAAAACCACCGGAAGCTGGGACAAGCAAGGAAGAATTCTCCCCTACAGGTCCCGGAGGGAGCAGGGCCCTGCCAACACTTTGATCTCAGACTTCCAGCCTCCAGAACTGGGAAACCATAAAGTTCTGTTGTTTAAGCCCCCAGGTCTGTGGTACTTTGGCAGCTCTGGGAAACTTTTGTGGATTTTGTTTTTCCATCTTGAAACTGACTCGGTGGGGTGAGAGATAGCACTGCCCCGAGCACGGAGCAGGGCAAAATGCTCCCAGTAGGGTGAATAACTCACCCCCTTCTGCTCAGGGCTTTCCCAGTTTGGGTTGAGCAAGGAGCCCGATGTGGGACTTGATCCCAGGACCCTGAGATCATGACCCAAGCTGAAGGCAGACACTTAACCAACTGAGACACCCAGGCGCCCCAATTGTTGGATTCTTCTGACTACGCTCTGGAGAAAGGCTCAGTTTTTCAGAGACATGTCTTTAACACCTCACTGACACTTGCTAATTTTCCTTTTAAGGAAGATGAGGTACAAAGACTGGGACAGATGGGGTGCCTGGGTGGCTTAGTTGGTTATATTTTACTATAATTTTAAAAAAAGATGGAGTGATAAATTGTGTCAAAAACTGCTAACAGGACTAACAACACAATGAACTGATGATTGACCATTGAATTTGTTGTAACTTTTGGTCCCTGATTTGAGATCTTTCTTCTTTTTTACTATAGACCTTTCTAGCTATAAATTTCCCTCGAAGCACTGCTTTAATTGCATTTCATATGTTTTGATGTTATGTCTTTTTTTTTTCTTCTCAAAGTATTTTCTAATTTCCCTTGTGTGACCTCTGATTTGGCTATTGAAATTGGTCATTGAATGTGGCCATCTGGAAACCATTAGTGACCTTGACAGCTGGTGTCTCAGTGGAGTTGTGAGTGGGTCCAAGAGATAATGAAAAGTGAAGGAGTGGAAACCAAGAAAAGATTCAACTCTTAGAAGGATTTTTTTTTTCTGTAAAGGAGAGTAGAGAAATGGGTAATAACTGGAGGGTACTGTGGGATCACAGGTCTGTATTTTTTTTTAAGATGGGAATAATCAAGGAGAGAGGGAACATCTGATGTAGTAATAGAAAGCAGAGACTTATTTAGAGCGATGACCTTGAGTGGAATGGAATCCAGGATGTAGGTAGAGAGTTGGCCTTGGCTAGGAGCCTGGACAGCTCCGTCATCGTAACAAGAAAGAAGGCAATGTTGACGACCTAAGTCCTATGGAAGTGAACCTTCTGTGGCTTTGTTTGTACAGAAGATAGGAGGCAAGGTCAAGAACTGAGAGGAGGAAGGGGAAGGTTGGAGGGGAGAAAGCAAGATGAGACATTACCATATGGGAGAGTGGATGAGTGAATGGACCGGGGCACAGAGCAGGGTCACTGGGCAGCAGATCGTTGGTCAAAAATCTCAAGGGAGGCCATTCAATATGGCTGCATATGAGGCTTCCCAGGTATGGGTGAGGAGTAGATGGGGGCCTGGTTTTAATCTGGCTGTCCGACCACCTAAATGTGATGAGGGAAGAGGCAGATGAGGAAGTTGAGGACATACGTCAAGGAGTGATTGTAATGACAGCCCATGTCAATCGAGTGAGGGCACAAGGGAAAGGGGGAGGGTGGGGCTCATGGATTATAAATCCTGGCAGAGCCAAAGGATTGTTTGGATTGGAGTACCAAATGGAATGAGCTAGAAAGAAAAGAAGTGTGGGTTGATGAGTAGGGTGCTTGAGAACATGGGAAATGATGCCATTTTTGGAAATGACAAAGTCTAAAATAAGACCATGAGAGGTGGAGGCCGAGATAGAGTGGAGGACAAGTTGGCAGGGAAAGAAGAGTGGAAGGAACTGGAAGGACCATCAAGCTCAGTGGTTCTCAAACAAGGGCGATTCTGCCTCCAATGGACACTTGGCCATCTCTGGAGACATTTTTGGTTGTCCCAACTTGGTGGTGGTATTGGGGAGTGGATGGAGACCAGAGATACTGCTCAGTATCCTACAGTGCACAGGCAGACCCCATGACTGAGAATGGTCTGACCCCAGAGTGTCAACAGTACTGAGGCTGGGAAACCCTGATCTATGTGGATACTGAAATCACCAAGAATTATACCCAGTGAAGTATTTGAGAAAGGAAAATTAAACCAGGACACACAACTGAAAAGAGATGAGAGGACGTCACCAGAGGCTAATAGATAAACAAACAAGATAAACAAGCTGTGGGTATTGTTTGGTGACCAAGACTGAAAGGTGCAGAATGTCAGAGAAGAGGTAGAAACCACGATGGAGGAAGGGTGCCTACCTCACCCCAAGAGGCACATGGGAGTGAGGAGCTGGGAGAGAAAACAAACACAGTCCTTGGGGGAGCGCCAAGCTTCTGTTGGGCAGAAGGTAAAGAGTGTGTTTTGTCAAGAGGTTGGGAGTACAGGGAACTTTCCTTAGGAATAATTGTGATTTCCCGAGGGCACAATTGAAACATTTCAAGATTTGAGGAGGACTACTAAAATTAACTGGAAGAAGATATTTGGAATACTTAATCTTACAAAGGGCTTATTGCCAAAATACACAAAGAGCTCTTGCAACTCGATAATAAGACAAATGACAAAGGGCTCACAACAGACACTTCACAAAAGAAGACACAGAGTTGGCCAAAAGGCAGAGGAGAAGATGCCTAAAATCATTAGTCATCCGGGGAAGTGAGCATTAAAACCACAAGGATATGCCATTACACACCCATTGGATGAACTAAGATTTTAAAACAACAACCTATCTCTGGAAGGTGATGTAGAGGAACTCTACATACATCTGGAACTCTCATACATCTCTGGTGGGTGTGTAAAATGGTGGAACCACTTTGAAAAATGATTGGCAGTTTTCCTAAAAGTTAAACCCTTCTACATGATGCAGCCATTCCACTTGATACTTACCCAAGAGAAGCAAAAATATATGCTTGCACAAAGCCTTGTACACAAATGTTCAGAGCAACTTTACTTACAATAACCCAAGCTGGAAACAACCCAAATGTTCATCATCTGGTGAATGGACAAATTCTAGTACATCTAGCACATCCGTACAATGAAAAGTAATGAATCGACGCATATACACAATAGCACGGTGAATTTCAAAACATTATGGGGAATGAAAGAAGCCAGTCACCAAAGACAATATACTATTCCATTTTATGAAATTCTACTTCAGGGAAATCTAATCTAGAGTGACAGAAAATTAGACCAATAATTGGAGATGAGATGGGAGGGGAAGTTGATTGCAAAGGGACCCAATGGACATTTGGCTGGGGGGGTGGTCATGGAAACGTTTTCTATCTTTTGTTTTTCTTGAAGATTTTATTTATTTGAAAGAGAGCGATCACAAGCAGGCAGAGAGGCAGGCAGAGAGAGAGGAGGAAGCAGGCTCCCTGCCGAGCAGAGAGCCTAATGATGGACTCGATCCCAGGACCCTGAGATCGACCTGAGCCAAAGGCAGAGGCTTTAACCCACTGAGCCACCCAGGCAAGGGAAACATTTTCTATCTTGACTGTTGCAGTTGTTACAGGGTTTTGTCAAAACTCATCAAACTGTACACTGAAAATGACATATTTTATTATACAAACATTATACTTCAATAGAGTGGGCTTTAAAACAAGAAGGACAGGGAAGGACAAGAGAGAAAAACGGGGTGCACAGAGTTGTGGTCTTTCAATTATGAGGTCTACATTACCTAATTATCTGCTTGTTTTCCCCTTTAGATATTACATCAAGGGAATAAAAATGGTGGTATCTTGGAGTATCCAGGCTATACCTACTGAGAAGGGGCATGAAGGAACTTTCTGGATCTTGAACAGGGTGATGGTTACGTGGGTGTACATCCATATAAAAAAAATAATTGTGCTCTACAGTTAAGATGCATGAACTTCACTGAGTGTACTCTAATAATTTTTCTAAAATTATACCACAGAACTCTTTTCATGTCAATAAAAATGAATTACATTATTATTATTGCTGACACCCCATTTATTTTTTTTTTTAAAGATTTTATTTTTATTTATTTGACAGAGGGAGATCACAAGTAGACAGAGAGGCAGGCAGAGAGAGAGAGAGAGAGGGAAGCAGGCCCCCCGCCGAGCAGAGAGCCCGATGCGGGACTCGATCCCAGGACCCCGAGATCATGACCTGAGCCGAAGGCAGCGGCTCAACCCACTGAGCCACCCAGGCGCCCTGACACCCCATTTAAATGACTCCCCTCTCCACTAACATGGCTCGCCAAAGCATTTGACACTTCTGAAACTGATGGCAGATCTCAACAGCCTGTTGCCCCTGCCAGCCTTGCTCTTCTGCTAGATCCATTGTCTCCCATGGACCTGTGTCTGCCCCCCTCCCCACTCCTCTCCTACTTCTCTGACAGGCAGGCCCTCTTTGGTCTCCTCTCACTTCACCCCTTTCCTGGGGTAGGGGTGGGCAGGGAAGATCTCAGCTCCTCCTTGCTCCCTGGGTGCCAGAATTACAGAATCATCAGCTTCCTGGAAATCTCCACTTGGATATGGATAGGCTGCCCAAACTTATCAGATCATAATCCACAGGCTCTCAAATGGGGACACCGGGCAATGTCTAGAGACATTCTTAGCTGACATGATTGGGGGACACTACTGGCACCTAATGGATAGAAGTCAGGGATGCTACTGAACTACTGTGCTACCATGCCCAGGGTGACCCCAGACAACATAGAACTCTCCAACGCCAAATGTCAGTAGTGCCAAAGTAGAGAAACCTTGTCCTAAACTGGGTCACTATCTTCTCCCAAACCTAAGTCTCCATCTCAGTAAAAGGCATCTTTATGCACCCAATGGCTCCAGCCAGAAGCTATGATCCTTATTCAACAATAAAATTGAATTCAGTCATTCACAGGCAACCATTCCTGAATTAGTTAGGTAATACTAGTTGCAGCAACGTATAAATCTTAAAATGTTTAATGACTCAAATATGATGCAAGTTTGCTGTTCACTCATCCAAACCCAAAGGGAGTGTTCTTAGCCGGCAGGTAGTTCCCTTCCTAGGCTCCTTCTATGGTCCCACCACCCTAATCAGGCCACTGCATTCAGCTGCAAGGGCCAGTGGAAGCAGGATGAGAGTGAAGTCACACCTGTTTCTTAAGCTCCTTGGCTTAGAAGTGTCCTATATCATCTTCTTGCAGAATCCATTAAGGAAAACTCACCATATGGCTCCTCAGATGCAACGAATACTGGGAAATGTAGTCCCTGAGTAGAAGGGTGTGATGACCACCCTCCAATGATGCTCACCTCTTGGTATCATGCCCTTGCAGAGTCCCCTGCCCCGCACTGAATCATGTGTGACCATTAGAATAATGTGGAAGTGACAATGTGTGACTGCCAAAGCTGGACTGTATAAGCTATTATAGCTTCCACTTTGCTCTCTTGGGTCATTTGCTCAGGAAGGAAGCCAGCAGCCATATTGTTAGGACACTCCGTTAATCAAGAGGTCCACATGGGGAAGAACTGAAGCTTCCTGACAACTGCTGGACACCCAGCTTGTCCAGGACCCAACTTGCTGGCCGTGTGAACAATCTCGGAAGCAGATCTTTCAACCCTAGTGAAGTCTTTGGATAGGACGACAACTCTGGCTGACGTTTGACTCCATCTTTATGAAAGACCCCAAGTCACAACACCTAGCTCAGCTCCCCTAGGTTCCTGACCCACGGAAACGGCATATGGATAACGTTTAACGCTATTGTTATTGTTTTATGCCCCTAAATTATGAGGTAGTTTGTTATGTGGGTAACTGCTACAAAGGAGAAGCATGACTTTTAGAAAACAATCTATTCTGCCATCTGCAAGCTATGTCTCCTCTACCTCCTACTCACTTCACAAGTCCATTTCCTCTACACTCTGTCTCCCACAAGCTGCCACCACATTTCTCTTCTGAATGACTACATTTACCCTATCACTGGTCTCCTTTTTTGGAAGACACGTGCCATATCTTTTTATCTCATTGGTTTGTTTGCTTGTTTGTTTTACTTTCCAACATGTAATCATTTCTTTGGGAGTGGGAAGTTCATTGCCTGTAGCTGTGTCCACCATGGTGGCAGTGCTGTCCAGAGGCAGCTGTGACCTTCAAGAAAAAGGGTCCCTAATCCTCAGTCTCTGGAACCGTCTGTCTATTTTTTTCCAAGTGGATATTCCAGACTGCCACCCATGCTTGTATCTATAAGATTTTCTCTCTGCTTAAGATAGTTTCTATTGCTTTCAACCAACAACCCTGACTGGCTCATTTGCCTGCATCATTGCCTCATGCAACCTATTCTCTACCCATGCGACATTCATTCAGACAATTGGACATTAATTCAATAAATGTTTACCAGGAACCTACTACGTGCCAAACACTGTTCAAACTTACAATCCTGAGATCAAGAATTTCATGCTCTACCAGCTGAGCCAGCCAGGCACCCCTAAGAGTCTGCATTTTTAATAAGATCCAGGTGATGCTGCTGCTGCTTCTGCTGGTCCACGAAGCATACTCTGAGTAGGGAAGGGCTATGCTAATAAATTACGTATCAAGAAAAAGGAAGCAGAGAAAAGGGATAAGGTGCGCTGGGAGATGAGGGTGAGCTTCAGTTCTAAATAGGGGTATCAGAAGATGACAGTAAGCATGGACTTCATGGAGATGAGGAGGGAGCCATGGGGATATGTGAGAGAAGAGCATTTCAGGCAGAGGGCACAGCCAGTGCAAAGGCCCTGAGGCTAGTATGTGTCTGATGAGTTAAAGGGAGAGTGAGGAGGGGCACTTGGGTGGCTTAGTGGGTTAAGGCTTCTGCCCTCGGCTCAGGTCATGATCCCAGGGTCCTAGGATCGAGCCCCACATCGGGCTCTCTGCTCAGTGGGGAGCCTGCTTCCTCCCCTCTCTCTGCCTGCCCCGCCTACTTGTGATCTCTGTCAAACAAATAAATTTTTAAAATCTAAAAAAAAAAAAAAAAAAAAGGAAGGAAGAGTGAGGAGACTGGTGTGGCTACAGTGGAGTGAGCAAGGTGGAGAGAAGGAGGAGGTGAAGCCAGACAGGCATGGAGCAGGAGAGGGCATCTATCATTCTGTGGACTATTATTAGGACTTTGAGCTGAGTGTGCCAGGGAGACACAGGAGGGTTCTAAGAAGGATGACATGAGCTCATGTAAGTTTTAAAAGGATTCTTCTGGCCACTACAGGGAGAATAGTTTACAGAGGAGAAGGGGTGGAAGCTGGAATAAATGGGAAAGGGTGACTCCAACTGTCTAGGCAAGAGGCAATGGTGGCTCAAGTCAGGGAGGCAGCCTGCACTGGTGAGTGGTAGAAGATGCTGAGCTCTGGGTAAACTTGCAGGGTTGAGCCTGCTGGATTAGCCAACATAATTAGGTGCCACAAAGAAGGAAAAATAAAGCATGACTCCAAGTTGAGATTTTTTTTTTTTTTTTTTTTTTTTTTTTTAGTATGAGCAAATGAAAGATGGACAGAGCAATGCTTTGGTGTGGGAGAGAAGATCAGTAATTCCTCTCAAACATGTTCATTCTGCTATCTAATTAGACATCCCAGGGGATAAGAGAGTGGGGGAGGTCTGGCGCTTCGGGGAGATATCTTGGTGGGAGACGCCAACCTGGGAAGCATCAGATACGCAGGTATTGAAGGCCAAGGGTCCAGAGGAGATTATCAAGGGGGTGTGGATAAAGATAAGGGTACAGAACTGAGGCCAAGGGCTCTCCAAGGCAGGGAATCTCCTTAAAAGACAAATCTGGGAGTGCCTGGGTGGCTCAGTCAGTTAAGCATCTGCCTTCGGCTCAAGTCATACTCCTAGGGTCCTGGGATCCAGCCCCACCTTGGGCTCCCTGCTCAACAGGAAGCCTGCTTCTCCCTCTCCCTTTGCCCTTCTCCCCTGCTCGTGCTTGCTCTCCTTCTCTCTCTCTCAAATAAATAAATAAAATCTTAAAAAAATACAAATCGGATAAGAGAAAAAAATTTCATCACAATGAAGACATCCATCAACAAAGAACTGATTAAATACATATACATATATTTAACGTATACATGTATACTATCTCTATACATACATAGATACGTCATGGAATGTTATGTGGCCCAAAAAAGCAGAGCAGCCTTCCTGCAAGACTGGCTGGCATGCACCCTTTGGCTCGTCTTCCCTCTCTACCCCCAGCCAGCTTCTTGGAAGGGAAATGCACCAGGTGAATTCCCATTTTGGATTCCGGAGACCCTGGAAATGGCTAAGGTATGAGCCAGAAGGAGAAGGTCTCTGGAGACTTCATGGTAGAGAGCCAGCCTGCCCACCCTGGGTGCCAACCTCCAGACTGTTACTTGGAGAGAAAGACATTCTTATCTTATCTAAGTCATTGACACTTTGGGGTTAGCCTCTGTCACATCACACCTAATCAGAATAGGCAATCAGGAAACATCAGTAAGGGACGCCTGGGTGGTTCAATCAGTTAAGCCTTTGCCTTCAGCTCAGTCATGATCCCAGAGTCCTGGGATCAAGTCCCACATTGGGCTCAGTCAGGAGCCCGCTTCTCCCTCTCCCTCTGCCTGCTGCTTCCCCTGCTTGTGCTCTCCCTCTCTGTGTCAAAAAAATAAATAAAATCTTTTAAAAAATGTAAAAACCAGTCATATTCCATAATACCAATACTTGGCAATTTTTAAAGATTTTTAAAAATTTATTTTTGAGAGAGAAAGAGAGCATGAGCAGGGCGAGGGGAAGAGGGAGAAGCCGACTGCCCACTGAGCAGGGAACCCCGTGAGGGACTCGATCCCAGGACCCTGGGATCATGACCTGAGCCGCATGCAGATGCTTAACCAACTGAGCCACCCAGGCGCCCCCAAATTTTTTCCATTTCAGGTCACTATCCACTTTATTTCTTTTTAAGAATTATTTATTGGAGCACCTGGGTGGCTCAGTGGGTTAAGCTGCTGCCTTCGGCTCAGGTCATGATCTCAGGGTTCTGGGATCAAGTCCCGCATCGGGCTCTCTGCTCTGCAGGGAGCCTGCTTCCTCCTCTCTCTCTGCCTGCCTGTCTGCCTACTTGTGATCTCTGTCTGTCAAATTAAATAAATAAAATCTTTAAAAAAAAAAAAAAAGAATTATTTATTTATTTGAGAGGGGGTTGCGGAGGAAGAGAGAGAGAGGAAAGCAGACTTAGGAGCCCAGCACGGGGCTCAGTCTCACAAACCTGACATTGTGACCTGAGCCAAAACCAAGAGTTGGATGCTTAACCCGCCGAGCCAGCCAGGTGCCCCACCACTTTGATTTAAATCAGTGGTTTTCAGCAGCGAGCGGTTCTCCCTGCCCCCGCCCCCCACCAGAAGGAGACTCCGCAATGAGACATCTTTGACTGTTGTGATGGGGACTGATACTGTCATCTAGTGGGGGACCAGGGTGGCCTTCCCCAAACAACAAATTACCCATCATAGAATGCCCGTGGTCCTAAGGTGGAGAAACCCCACTGTAAATGGAACAGAAGAGGAAAAAACTAGAATAGCAAACATCAGAAGGCACTACCCAAAGTCAGGATAAATACTTCATGAAACGTTTGTATTTTTGTGTCCTCAGACACTATATGTCTCTCTCCTTGTGAGTCCTAATCTAAAAGGTTGGACGAAAGCTGTCCTGAGGACCACAGAACTGATTCCGACCTCCGGCTTCCAGGAGCTCCCATTCCACAGGGGATAAAGAAGACAGAATGAATTGATGTCACAATGGACAGTCATTTAAAGAAGGCAGGGGTTCCAGAGTGGACCTGGGGTATCAGCAAGGCGAATCAGGGAAGGCTTCTCCAAAGAGATGACGTCTGAGGGGAGACTGATGTGTTGGGAAGGAGCTAGATTCAGGAAGAGGACGCGAGCAAAGCCCAGGTGCCTGGACGGGGCTTGGTCTGTTTGAGGCACGGAAAGCTGGCCCGTGTCACCGCTGGAGCCAAGTGGGGAAGGGAGGGTGGAGGCAGGTGACGGAGGAGGCCAGCGTGGGTGACAGGGAGCCCAGTGGAAGGCTTTCGGCAGGGGAGGGGTATGGTGAGCTTTCTCTGGTTGCTAAAGGGAGAAGTAACTGCGGGACCCAGAGAGAAGCTGGAATACGCAGGGGCTGTTACGCCACGCCCCGGAGGAGGGGAAAAGTAGCTGAAATCTGGACAGGTAGAGCAGGTGAAACAAAGGGAAGCAGTGAGGTCAGGGGGCGTGGGGGTGTTGGGGGAGGGACTGCGGGGGCTACAGCAGCTGACGGCCCACCCTTCTCCCCAGGGCAGGGCGGGAGCTCGGGACCTAGAGGAACCGGCCAGGCAGGGCCACCCACCTGACTCACAGCAGAAACTGGGACAGCCCATGCTGCCCACCTACGTCCACAGTCCCCACTGGGGAATGCCACGCCCCGGGCCCAAACACTGGCTCCCCCCCGACCCCCAACCCCTGTCAGTGATGCCTAGATCTAGGCCTTCTTTCAGGGGTGCCTCCTCCAAGCTCTTCTACTTCCAGGTCTTTTTCTCAGTCCTGCCCTGATTCCATATGGCATAAGTGTCCGTGTCCTGTTCTCTCTCTCCATCAGGCTGGAATCCACTGTGAACACAGAGGGTGCTAAAACTACCCTTATCTAGGGCACCCAGCATCAATGCTAGGGTCCAGCATTTAGGCTCTGTCTGCCTGGTGAACTCCTATCTATCTGTCAAAACCCACCTCAAAAGGACCCTCTTAAGGGAGGACTTCTTGGACGGCCATGGTTCCTGGGTAACACAATCAGTAATTAAAACCCATCAATAGTGAATGCAAACTGAGCATTTACTATGTTCCAGGCCCCATTCCAAGGGCATTATAGTGGCCCTAGGGTGTGTGGGTTTTTTTTTTTTAAAGACTTTATTTATTTATTTGACAGAGAGATCACAAGCAGGCAGAGAGAGGGAGGCGGGGGGGGGGGGGGTAAGCAGGCTCCCTGCTGAGCAGAGAGCCCGATGCGGGGCTCCATCCCAGGACCCTGAGATCATGACTGGAGCCGAAAGCAGAGGCTTAACCCACTGAGTCACCCAGGGGCCTCCCAGGGTGTATGTTATCAATCTCCCTATTTGCAGATGGAAAATGGAGGCTCAGAGGCACATGGCTAGTAAGTAATGGGGCTCAAATTTGAACTCGGAGGACTTCAGTATGCGCTTCCGCAGCAGGTCTCTTTAAATCCATCCCTGTGAGATTGGTGCGATCATTGCTATCTCCCAGATGAGAAACTTCAGGCTCAGAGGGGGTTAAACAATGTGCCTAAGATCACACAGCACTTCCTGAGTTGAGCCAACCTGGCAGGTGGGGCAGCTGCCTCTAAAGCTTTAAGCTCTTAACCTTCCTCCCTTATCACCCCTTGTTCTAGGCTCTGAGGACCCCTGTAAGAAGGTGGCATTTGGGGGTGCCTGGGTGGCTCAGTGGGTTAAGCCTCTGCCTTCAGCTCAGGTCATGATCTCAGGATCCTGGGATCGAGCCCCGCATTGGGCTCTCTGCTCAGCAGGGAGGCTGCTTCCCCCCTCCTCTCTGCCTGCCTCTCTCTGCCTGCTTGTGATCTCTCTGTCAAATAAATAAATAAAACCCTAAAAAGAAGAAGAAGAAGAAGAAGAAGAAGGAGGAGGAGGAGGAGGAGGAGGCATTTGAGCTGATTTGGGGGGAAAGAGAGGTCTCAAAACTTAACAGGAGCCTTCCTATTTCCATCCCTTTGCCCATTCTTCTGCCAGGAATGTCTTTCCCCACCTAACAAACTCCTATCCATCCTTCAAAACCCAGCTCCAATACTCCACCTTGGAAACCTTTCCACACAAATCTCTCCCAGGCAGAGTCTGCAACACCCATCCTTGGGCTCCCACAGCCTGGGGTCCATAGATAAATGGAAGGTCTCGGTAGGAGTTAGCCCCACCGAGCTGGAAGCTTGGCTAGGCCGGGGCCCCAGTGGGCACAAAGGAAATTATTTTCATTTATTTATTATTAACATTTTTTTAAAAGTAAGCTTTAGCCCAACGTGGTGCTTGAACTCAAGACCTCCAGATGCAGTCGCATGCTCCACCGACTCAGCCAGCTAGGCGCCCCTAAGGCTAATCTTTACGTTAAGGAATAACTAATTCATTGGGAAGGGCACTAGAACTGGGCTCATTAAGGGTCCTCCGCCTCGGTTCCCTTCAGGCTCCGCTCCACCCTCGCCCCGCCCCTAAGCATGCCGGTCCCGCTCCCCGGACGTGGGCGGCCCGTGAGCATGCGCCCTAGACGCAACGCACGCCGGGAGTTGTAGTTCCGCCATCGGACGGAAGCCGGGACGGACTGCGGCGGGATGTGGCCCGGAATATTGGTTGGGGGGGCCCGGGTGGCGGCAGGTAGGTTCCCCGTGCTGGGGCCTCGCCTCGCCGCCCGGTTCTCCCCGCGGCGGACGCCCAAGACCGGCCTGGCCCTGCAGCGGAGCCTGCACGCGACGGCGGCCCGGGCTCTCCCGCTCATTCCCATCGTGGTGGAGCAGACGGTACAGCGGCCGCGGGAACTCGACCCGGCGTGGGAGTCGGGGGTCTCCGGGCCGCGGGCACTGCCGGCCTCTGACCCCCACCGCCATCTTTCTCCCACAGGGTCGCGGCGAGCGCGCCTATGACATCTACTCGCGGCTGTTGCGGGAGCGTATCGTGTGTGTCATGGGTCCAGTGAGTGCCCTGCCGGGATTGTCCTCTGCGCCTGCCCAGACCCTATGCGCCCCTCCTCCTCCGCGAACCCCCTTGACCTCCTGACCTCTCCCACCAAGGTTCCGCCTTGGTCCCAGTCTGACACCCCACTTCTTGGGCACATGAGCCTTCAACCCCCTCTTCTGGCCCCATCCCCCACCTCCAGCCCTTCTTCAGCCTCTGCTTTTCCCTACCTGATTTCTGACTCCCTCCCTCACCAGTGACCCTCCTCCCCATTCCTGGCTCTGATCCCCATCCCCCCATCTGACCCTCCTGAGCCCACTGACTCCCCCCACTTCCTGTGCTCCAGCCCCCTGGGGCCCTACCACCCGTCACCATCTCCCCTCCCTGGTGCTGAGTCCTCCCCAGCCGTCTCCCTTGGGCTCTGACACCCATCCCTGTTCGCTGACTTCATCCCCAGCCACCTCACAGTTGCCGGGGTTAGCCTGCTCCTTGCCCTCCAGCTGGGCCCACCCACCCTCCCGGCTTCCTTGCAGATTGACGACAGCGTCGCCAGCCTGGTTATTGCGCAGCTGCTGTTCCTGCAGTCCGAGAGCAACAAGAAGCCCATCCACATGTACATCAACAGTCCTGGTGAGCAGAGCCATCCCCCCGGGGGCCAGGGCCGCTTCCTGGGTCACTCCAGGTGACTCGGGGCAGACGCCCCCCACCCCACTTCCATCAGGAACATTCTCCCTCTGGAGGAAGAAAGGGTGCTGAGCTTCCTTCAGAATCCCAAAACTGTCTCGAAACCTCCAAAAGTTGCCTGGTCCTTGCTTTTAAGTCTAGGTTCCCAAACTGGCAGCCGAGCCTGCCTCTGATCACACATGTAACATCTTACCAGCCTGACCGTGTGGTCGGCATATTTTAAAATTAGTAGCTGCCACCACCAGCACCAACCCCCTCCCAAAAGAGAAGAGCTCATCTCGACCGAGCGCCCGCTGTGCCCTGTACTTGAAGCGTTTCATAGGCATTGAACTCATCTGGTCCTCGTGGCGGTGGCCCGTGGTTGGTCCGGTTCCCCCCGTCTGCAAGGAGCCACTGTTTGGCAGGCTGGGTAACTTGCCCAAGGTCACCCAGACCACACTGCCAGGACACGCTGACTCCAGAGCGTCCCTCTCGGCCACCACGCTCCCTGCTTTCCACCTTCCCTTGCAACTCTGACAGATCTGGTCCCCCAGGGGCCCGGTTACAAGGGCGGTAAGGGTCAGCTCGCTCTGGAGCACATGCTCTCCTCTCCCCATTCAGTTCGTGTCACCCGTTGCTGTCGCCTCCCTGCCCTCGGAAGTATTCATGTTTGTGACCCGGGCTTTAAAGGGCTGCCTCTACACAAGCCCCCCCCCCCCAAGGCCAGGGGCCGCACTGGGGGAAGGCTGGGGGCGAGGAGCCGGCGCAGCCCCTCACTCCTGCTGCTCACTCCGCCCCGCCCACAGGTGGCATGGTGACGTCGGGCCTGGCCATCTACGACACGATGCAGTACATCCTGAACCCCATCTGCACGTGGTGTGTGGGCCAGGCCGCCAGCATGGGCTCCTTGCTTCTGGCTGCCGGCACCCCGGGCATGCGCCACTCGCTCCCCAACTCCCGCATCATGATCCACCAGCCCTCCGGGGGTGCCCGGGTGAGTGCCGGGCCCACGCAGGCTGCTTTGGGATGGGGGTGGCATCTGGACAGAAGGACCAACTGGGTGGAAGTCACGGGTGAGTGTCAGTGTTGGCAAGTGTAGGTTTCAGAATGATTTCAGGTATGGTGAGGCCAGCGGATCGGGAAAGGACAGCCACTGGAAAGACCATTTGTTACTCACAGTTCCCGGGGCGGGGTGGGCGGGGGGCTTGCCCCGTCACGTTTGCCCACATGGGAAGCACCAGCGTCACTCAGGAGGCACAGAGCAGGGGTGGGGGGTGGATAGGGATTTTACTGTGGTTTCTGCAGGAAGGAACAGTGAGGCAGGGCCCACAGAGCTCAGGACGGGCTAGTCTGAATTATCTCAGCAGGCTCCGGGGGGATAGGGGATGGCTTCATTGTCTGGCCCAGGCCCTGGGGGCTGAGGGCAGGGGACAGTGGCCCTGAGTATGGGTGCCCTGTGGAGGAGGGGGGCACATTTGGGATCAGCTAGTTTGCCTGTGAAAACTCATGGCAGAGCTGGAGCTGTCCGCTGGCTCCCGGAATCCGCTTGCCCTGGGAGGGGCGAGGCTCCACATGCAGAAAATACAGTTAATACCGGAAGCTTTCCGGCACCAGGGTGCCTCCGACAGCTACGCATCTGACTCTTGATTTTGGCTCAGGTCACAGTCTCGGGGTTGCGGGATCGAGCCCCACATCGCATGGGGCTCCCCGCTCAGTGGGGAGTCTGCTTCTCCGTCTCCCTCTGCCCCCACCCCATCTCTCTCTCTCTAAAAGGAATAAATAAAATCTTTAAAAAAAAAAAAATACAGGAAGCCTTCCTGGTAGGAGCAAAGATGCTCCAGGGTGTGTGGGCCTCGAAAAGCCCCACTTCACCCGTCTGAATGCCCTCTCCGGCCTCCCTGCGAGTGGCTGATGCTTACTGTGACCTTCTCCTTCGTACCCTCAGGGCCAAGCCACAGACATCGCCATCCAGGCAGAGGAGATCATGAAACTGAAGAAGCAGCTCTACGGCATCTACGCCAAGCACACCAAACAGAGTCTGCAGGTGATTGGTGAGTGCCCCCCCCCGCGCCCCCACCCTCCTTTATTTTAACCAACATGCACACGTGTGGCAGGCCTTGGGCCAAGCCAGGGCCTCTCGACCCTGGCACCGCTGACCCTCAGGGCTGGACCATCCTCTGTCCTGGCCGCTGTGGGACGTGGAGCCATGTCCCCGGCCACCACCCACGGGATGCCAGCAGCACCTTCCATTTGTGACGACCAAAGCTGCCCCTGGATTCACCCAACCCCCAATGGAAATCCCCTGTCCTAAGCACTTTCAAAAGACCAGTTTGCAGAATCTTCATAAAAACTCACTTAAAACGGGTCAAAGGTTTGAACACTGTCCTCAATAAAGAATTTTCTAGATTGCCAAGAAATATAAGAAAAGATACTCATCATCTTTAGTGACGATATTTTAAAATGACATCATTAGGGGCACCTGGCTGGCTCAGTCGGGAGAGACGCGACTGCTGGTCTCAGGGTCAGGAGTTCAAGCCCCATGTTGGGCATGGAGATGACTCAAAATTAAATAAATAAGTAAAATTGCCCATATATATATACACATACAGATGTAACATATATATATTTTAAGATTTCTTTTATCTTTTTTTTTTTTTAAAGCTTTATTTATTTATTTATTTATTTCACAGAGAGAGCACAGGTAGGCAGAGCTATAGGCAGAGGGAGAGGGAGAAGCAGGTTCTCAGCTGAGCAGGGAGCCTGATGCAGGGTTCGATCCCAGGAGCCCGGATCATGACCAGAGCCAAAGGCAGCCACTTAACAACTGAGCCACCCCGGCGCCCCAATTTATTTATTTTCGAGAGTACATGGGGGGAGGGGCAGAAGGAGAGGGAGCGACTCCACACTGACCGTGGAGCCCGACACAGGGTCTCCATCCCACGACCCTGAGATCACGACGGGAGCTGAAACCAAGAGTCGGACGCTTAACCGACTGTGCCACCCAGGCACCCCTTGCGCATCTGTTTCTTACAAAAGAACATCATTAGTCGACGGAAAGGCCAGTTAAGGCCCCAGGGAGATACCATTTTAATCCGCCGGAAGAGCTAACGTCCAGAACCCGGCACCCGGCACCAGTGAGCACTGGAACTGGGACCGGAAGTGGAACTGGAACACTCACCCGCGGCGGGCAGGAGCGAAGAGGAAAGCCGTCTGACACCCCTGCTCGGGCTCAGAAGGCTCCAGACGCCCCGGTTCCCCTACTCCGCATGCACGCAGATGTGGGTGCTTCTGTCCACCAAAGCTGCGGGTGGGCGTGCCGACTGTCGTCCTGACTGCCTGTGTGCGGGAGCCCCACGCCGGGAGACACCCCCATGCCCAGCAGCAGCACAGCGAGTGCATTCTTGCTTAATTTACGCTGTGGAGTCCCACAAGGCAACGACAGAGACCCAGCCATGGCGACACGTGGCAGCTGGGCTGAATCTCGGACACAGAGTGCCGAGTAGGAAAAAGGAGGAAATACTCTGATTCCACATATTTAAAAACAAAAAGCAGCATGCTTATCTCTGCCGACACGCCACCATTAGGCTAGCGGTTACTGTTGGGCCAGAGGAGTCAGTGACCGGAAGGAGGCTCCCCCCAGGGGCAGCTGGGGACCTGGGGCTGGACCCGGTCTCAGTCTGGGTGCTGGCCACGTGGGTATGTGAAATTCACACTGAAACTGGCACTGTCCACTTGCATCTGGATGTGTGTTAGACATCAGGAACCAGTAAAAAAAGAAAAATGGAATGGGTATTTTACCAATGGGGAAACTGAGGTACCAAGAGGGGAAAGGCAAGGTCACCCGGCGAAGAAGGGACAGAACAGGGCCCCTGGACCTGGCCCCAGGTCTCCAGCTTTAAACACCCACCCCCCCCCCCCCCGCCTCTTGCTTCCCCTGGCAGAGTCGGCCATGGAGAGGGACCGCTACATGAGCCCCATGGAGGCCCAGGAGTTTGGCATCTTGGACAAGGTTCTGGTCCACCCTCCCCAGGACGGTGAGGATGAGCCCGAGCTGGTGCAGAAGGAGCCTGTGGGGGCGGCTACGACAGCAGAGCCCGCCCCTGCCAGCATCTGAGAGCCAGACCTCACCCTCCAGAGGAGTCGGGGGAGGCCAGGCGCCAGTCAGAAGCTGGAGCTGCAGCCCTGCCCACCCCTCGCTGCTGAGCCTGGAAGGGTCCCAGGAGGAACTCTGGGTTTGGGGCTGCCCCTCAGGGCAGGTATCTTGAATGAGACACTGTGATTTTCAATTAAATCTTTGTAGTCTTTGAGCCCTGTCTGTGTCACCTTCCCTGCCTGCCCCACGGCACGCACATCTGTGCCCTGCACGATGCCTCGTCTGCCTTCACCCCAGCCCTGAGGCTCTGACCTTCCAAGCCCCCTAACTGCAGCAAACCCTGCTGAGCAAAAAGGATATTTCAGGCACTATTCTAGAGGCCACGACATATCCTGAAGCAAACAAAATTCCCTGTCTTCAAAGAACTTACTCTTGTGGTGGTAGACAGTTTTTTAAAAAACCAGGGAAAGAGGTATGCAGAATGTGTGTGTGTGTGTGTGTGTGTGTGTGTGTGTGTGTGTGTAAGAGAAAGAGAGTACAGCTTTCAGGGGGTGCCCAGTGAAGGCCTTGCTGAGAAAGTGATGCTTGAACAAGAACAAGGTTTAAGGTAAGAGAAGGACAGAGCAGTCCAGGCAGCAGGCATAGCAAGTGCAAAGGCCCTGTGGCAGGACTGTGACTGCCATGTGGGAGGGGCCCCGAGGAGACTCATGGCTGACGTGAAGTGGTGGAGATGTGAACAGAAAGGAAGGAGGACAGAGCTTAGAAGGCCTGGTGGATCTGAGCAAAGAGGGACATGAGCCATGGAGGGTGCTGAGAAGAACAAAAAAGCAGGAGCACTATGGCTCCCACGGAGTACTGGGAGGAGTGCAGCAAGCAAGGAAACCGGAAGATGAGTTCTGAGACTTGGAATAACCAGATGAAAGCTGGTGGCCCCAGCTGGGTGGCCAGGAGAGGTGGGATTCTAGCCAGGTTTTAAAGGCAGAGTTGACGGGTGGAAAGGTCGCCAGAAGGCGCAGGTGTGGGGGCAGGGGATCAGGAGTCCAGTTTGGACACCTGTTACTTCTGGTGCTTGATGTGCCTCAGACATCCGGGGGAGAGAGGGTGGATAAATCTGGGGTCGGGATTGAGAATGAAAATGGAAAAGACATCATTGGGTATGTCAATAAACTAGCAGTCAGCCTGAGAACCGGCTGCTGGATCTGGCACAGCGGAAGTCACTGACCGAATGAGCAGGACCCCAGGTTCAGGGTTGTAGGGGCTGAATGCCAGCCTGGTGTGCACCCAGAGGGAGGGGGCGGGAAGACATGGGAGCTCGACACATTTTTCAAGAAACGTCATTGTATAAGGAGAGCAGAGAATGTGTGGCTGTCCCCAGAGGCGTTGTGGGGTCAATATTTCAACATGCATTTCTAAAAAGATAAATCTTTAAAAAGGCTACCAAAATACCATTTGCAAACCCCCATCCCCCCAAAAACAAAATCATCCCAAATCCAACCAGTGTGCAAATCTCCCCAGTTGTCCCTATGTTATTAGTTTGTTCGAATCCGCCTCCAGGTAAGGTGTATACCTTGCAACTGAAGCCTCTTTTAACTGCGGGTTTTCTCCTCCATCTCTCTCTCAATCTCTCCCTCTTTTTCTTCTCTTTCCTTGAAATTCAGCCTTTGGTCTTGTGGACTTCCCATCTGAATTTTGATGATGGGATCAGTCAGGACCGGCTGTGACCTCTGTCTGTCCTTGATATTTTCTGTGACTTGACGTATAAACGTAGAGAAGTCTGATCGGGTTCAGATTCCGCTTTCTGGCGAATGGCCTCTTAAGTGGAGGTGTGTCCGTCCATCAGGAGGCCCCCAAAGGGTCGTGGTCCCTCATTTTGTGACATTAGGGGCTGATGACAATTCGTGTCTAGATCACTAAATATTCCAGTAAAGGCTGCAAAGCGGTGCTACGTCAATCCTACCCTTAAAGCAAGAGGAGGGTTTTGGAGTTTGCTTTTTACTTATAAGGTGGGAGCCAGGCCGTTTGTACACAGGTAGGGATGATGCAGACGAGAGGGGGGACAGGTGATGCTTGGCTTCAAACTTTGACCCCAACCTCTACCTTGACATCATGGCCTTGATGTCACTCCCCTGGACCCCGTGCCCTGACCCCTTCTTTTCAGCGGACTTTTCCCTCAATCTAAAGTTCTGGCCGACCCCACAACCCGGGCCTTAGCCCAAATCCTCCTACAGCCCCTGACGTCACGCCCCAGGCGCCTTCCGTCATTGAGCCCGCCCCCGGCCGCCACCATCTACGGCGCCCACTGCGCCCACCGCGCGGGCGAGGAGGCGGGTTCTCTGGGGAGCCAATAGCTTGAGAGGGCGAGCAGAGCAGCAGCCAGTAGCCTTGGCCAGGGGGCGGGGCTATGGGGAAGGCCAATCATTGGAGGGACTCCGTGCGGCCACAGCCAATGGCTCCGGGGCGGGGGCGTAGCCCTGACCCCGACAGCTTTCACGACCCGGCCCCAGGGTTATGGCCGGGAGTGGGCGGCTGGCGCTGGGGACGCTGCATGTACCCGGCTGGGTGCGGGGATCGAGCCCAGCCGTACTGAGCCGCCTTCGGGACGCGGCCGTGGTGCGTCCGGGTTTCCTAAGCGCGGCCGAGGAGGAGACGCTGAGCGGTGAGCTGGAGCCCGAGCTGCGCCGCCGCCGCTACGAATACGATCACTGGGACGCGGTGAGGCCGGCGGCGCTGGGGGCGGGGTCTGCGATGGAGTGGGGGCGGGGCTACGGTGGGGGCGGGGTCTGCGGCGTTAGAGGTCGGCACGGGGGTGGAGCGCTGGGTTGTATGGGGTACGGTTGGGGCCGGGGTCTTGTTGCCCAGGGCCTCTGCGGGCGGAGATGAGGGCTTGGTCATAGCTGGATCCCTGACCTGGAACTCTGGGGTGTGTGGGGGACAGGGGCAAGGTTAGGAGCCGAAACAGGTGTGGAGCGAGAAGAGGGGGCGGAGACAGAAGACTTGAGTGGAGTCGAGTTGTGGGCGGAGACAAACAAAATAGAACGTTTCGGTGGGACCAGCACTGGGGACAAGCTCTGGGACTCAATTGGAACCTGAAGGCAGGTACAGAGGAGTGAGGCCGGGCCTAGTAGGACAGGGGTTGGGGTTCGTGACCCAGGATCTTAGGGTAGGTAGGATCCAGGTGGTAAGTTGAGGGTGGTGTCAAGGGTCATGCTGGGAAAGCCAGTTGTTTGCACTCTGCCCTCCCCCCACCCGTGCCTCAGTTTCCCTGTTCCCTCTGCGAGCTTCCTGGCTTGACGGAAGCTCTCTGTGCAGGCCATCCACGGTTTCCGAGAGACAGAAAAGTCACGCTGGTCCGAGGCAAGCCGGGCCATCCTGCAGCGCGTGCAAGCAGCCGCCTTTAGCCCTGGCCAGACCCTGCTGTCCCCAGTGCATGTGCTGGACCTGGAACCTCGGGGCTACATCAAGCCGCACGTGGACAGCATCAAGGTGGGCAGAGGCCAGAGCCTTGGATGGGGATGGGCCGGTGGGGTTGATTGGCCAGAGGTTGATTGGCCGCCATGCCCGCTCTTCCAGTTCTGCGGAGCCACCATCGCTGGTCTGTCCCTACTATCTCCCAGCGTCATGCGGCTGGTGCACACCCAGGAGCCAGGGGAGTGGCTGGAACTCTTGCTGGAGCCAGGCTCCCTCTACATCCTTAGGTACTGCCCAGCCAAGGGACCCCCATTCCCCCCAGTAACTCCTTAGATGTCCACCTAGCATGTTTCTCTTTTTCAGCCCTCCCAGCAGACACGAGCATTCCCCTGTGGCAGGCGGGCCACCTCACCCCACCCAGCCACAGCCTGTTTTCTCTTGCAGGGGCTCAGCCCGTTATGACTTCTCCCATGAGATTCTTCGGGATGAAGAGTCCTTTTTTGGGGCGCGTCGGGTTCCCCGGGGCCGACGCATCTCTGTGATCTGCCGCTCCCTCCCTGAAGGGATGAGACCGGGGGGGCTGGGGCAGCCGCCCCCAGCCTGCTGAACCCCCGGCTCTTTCCCCAGCTTCTCAGAGACACCGTGTTGGTGAATAAAGTTGGAGTGTGGACAGACTGGCCTGCCTTGCACTGGCTGTTCGCAGGGGCTGAGCCGGGCCAGGGAAGCCCAGGAACCCCCCTCTCCCCTCCCCTCCCCACTCTGGGAGCTGAGGTGGCTGGGGCAAGGTGCACCCGGGCTGAACACAATCATGCACTGAACACAGTCATGCGGAGGCAGTTCCTTTATTATGCTCCTTGCCCGGCCCACCTCCCCTCTGGTCTCCAATAAATAAGTCAGCAGAGCTCCTCCAGGAGCCTCGGGGGGCCCCAGGCCAGGCGTCCTTAGGCACCACAGCTGCAGGCAGCTGCCGAGAGCTGGGGCAGCCACTGCCAGCGGTGGTGGTCGTCAAGAAAGGCCACATCAGTGTAGCGGGTGGGCCGGCAGCAGGGCCCACCGTGGGCTCGGCCCTGGCCCCGCAGGTGGGCCAGCGTCAGGCCATGCTGGGTGCGCGCATCACGGGGGCAGCTGCCTGCACAGTAGCGGAAGACAACTGTCTCCTCCGACGCGTAGCCCAGACCCAGCTCGGCCACGGGTAGAGAGAGGCTCCACAGCTGGCACGGGGTGGCCAGGGCTCGGCGCGGGCGGGCCCCTGCAGGGGACAGAGGGGCAGCTGACAGTTAGTGGCGTCTGGGCGGGAGGGAGTCGGGGAGTCACACGGGGTCCAGGGGGTCCTTACCCAGCTGCAGCCTTGGGGTCCCTCGGAGCTCTTCCTCTGCCACTGGAGCCCCCCAAGCACCAGGGCCCCCGGTGAGGCCCAGCCGCAGGGACAGGATCAGCAGAGAGCAGAGCAGGACGCGTCCTGTGCCCATGGTGACAGGTGGGTCCTGATGGTGGGGAGGCCTTGCTCCCTCAATTTATCCCACTGCCAGGGCAGGGCCGAGGTGGGGGTGGGGGGAGGAATCACCTCTTCGTTGCCGCTGCTGTAACCACAGGATGACCCCCATGTCCCGCAGCACACACTGTCCTGTGTCTTCCGACTGGTTCCTCTGCCCCACTCGCTGTGTCTCCAAGAGTTAAGGTTCACCCCCTCCCCGCCTCATCCAGACATTCCGCAGACCCGTTTCCGACACCCCCTTCACTCCTGATTTACGAGTGTTGCAGCGGCCAGAGCCGAACTCAGGGCGGGCCACGGGGTCCCCTGCCCCACCTGCTTCTGGAAAGAAGTTGGAGGGGCCACTGAGAGCCCACCAGTGGGACCCCATCCCCACTCAGGGTGCCCAGGGTCTGGAGTCCCCACACTGTGCACCAGGTAGAGCAGGATTGGGGGGGGGGGGACAGGTCAGCAGGTAGCCAAGCTGTCACCTGGAGGATTAAGGCTTCACGCTCCTGTCTCCGGGCTCCCGTCTCCGGGCCCGCCCCAGCCGGCGTCAAAACAGGAAAAGGGAGAGGCCTGGGGTACAGCCAAGAACCGGAACACGAGGCTAGGAAGCTCACCCTGCAGGGACTCCTGTCTCTAGAAGGCCCACCTGAGGCCCCAGGGACCTCAGCCCCCTCCCAGCATTAGGGCGGGAGGGGCGGTTACACCCGCAGGTTCTGAGAGGCAGCAGCTATTTCCAGTGACTTCCATGCCCCTGTGGCCTCAGGGAAAGGAGGCCCTCCCTCGCCTGTGAAAGGGGCCTAACCCGGGTCCTTCCCACACAAGGCTCTGAGGACAGGTGGCACGTTTAGTGTGGGACACCTGCCTGAGGGAGGAGCTTGGGCGGGCAAGCCTGCAAGCCTGCTTTGAGGCCTGGGAAGTACGCAGAACCTGGGTAGTGCTTGAAAAGCTGCTCAATCTCACGGAGGTCAGACGGGGTGGGAGCCCAGGTAGGAGCCTGCAGCCCTGGGGGGGTGGGGGACAGCAGAAACCAGCATGTTTACCCATGGCTGGGGGCATGCATGCGATGCAGTTCCCCACCCCAGGCTGCCAGGGAGGGGTACAAACCCACAGTGGGGGAGCCTTCGCTCCAGAAACAGCCAACCCCCCCCCGCCCCCCTAGAAAACACCTGCTCAGGAATTCGTCCTGCACTGGTGAGCAGAGAAACATGGGTTCGGGAACCGCTGCGGGCTTTTCATGTGAGAAGAGCTAGGGACGGACCCCAACTCCGTCCGCGTCTTGCTGGTGTGGTTACTGTGGCACCTGCTGAGACCACCTCAGACAACTGTCGCTTGTCCAAAGTCACACTGGAAGCCAGATCCTGCCGCACACAAGGTCCTTGCTCCTAGCCACCAGGGCCTTAGCCCTCCGTCGCATGGCAGGGAGGCCCAGGGTCAAATCGACAGGCCAGGGCAACCCTGCCGCCCCCAAAAAGACTTGGCAGAAAGATGGGGAGGGAAGCTGGACGGACCTGGGACATTCCTAGGAATTAGCCTGTCATCTCTGGCATCTCTGCTCGGCGGCCAAGGGCCTGTGGAACTGGGTGGGGAAGTTTTCCACCTAGCATCCAGCCTCGAGCAAGACGGAAGCCCCACATCCTCCCCCGCTCCGCCCCCAGCCGGATCACACAGAACGGATTCAGGAGCGCCAGAGCCAAATTCCATTTCCAGCACTGAAACTGTCCACAAACTCAAAAAACCTTCCCACAGCAGAACACTGGCCATGCGAGATAAAATAGAAATATAACGGAGTCATCAGAAATACGGGGAGCCCTAGAAACATCGCTGGAAAGCTGAAAAAATAGGGCCCAGGGGCCAACAGCAACAACAAAAGGGCTTGGGATTTCGGGGCCGCTTTGGGAGAGCAACCACTGGCTGAGAACCACCTAACACGGCTCAGCCCAGGGCTCCTGGGCCACCGCGGTGCGAGGTGGGAGCGAAGGCAAAAGCATCAGCGGATTTGCCTGCAAAGCTGACTGCCCAGCGGCTCCCCCAAAGCCCCGAGGCGGCCTCAGGTCCCCATTCAAAGTTCTACAGCATAACAGTCAATCGTGAGGAGGCGTCAGGTAAGGAATCAGGCGTCTGGCAGAGACCAGAACAAGACAGATGCTTGAAACAAAACCGTGAGAGAAAGGATCAAAGGCCTTAGAGGCGACGTGATCTGAAAAGGAAGCCAAGAGCTGGAGAAGCACTTCGTGGGTGAAAGGGAATAAGCTACAACCAAAAACAGGGCCAGAGAAGCCAGAGCCAGAGAGACAACACCCCCCACCCCTGCATGCAAAAGGCTTAGGACTGAGAGTAGGCTCAGAGGTGTGGCGGAAGGTTCCAGAAGGAGGAGCCCGCGCCGGGTGAGGCGGCACCCAGGAAACCCCCAGGGTGACGTGAACTGAAGAGGCGGGACTCTGGGATTCGGGGCGCAGGGGAGGGACGAGGCGAGCACCCAGGAAGTTCTGGAGCCGAGCTCGTTTATTGGGCGGCGCCGGGCCGTCACTCCTTGAGGGAGAAGTGCATCTTGTCGCTGATCATCTTGCGCTCGGGGTTGAGGCGCTTGAGGATCTGGGCGAGCACGTTCACCGTCTGCTCGCTGCTCAGCCCCGTCTTCTTCGTCTGGAACTTCTTCAGCAGGTCCTTGGTGGTCATGGGCTTGCGCGTCAGGTAGCGGCGCACGGCGTCCTCGGTCACCTGCACGTCCCTGAGGAGTGGGGCACAGGGAGGGTGGCCGTCAACAGGAGGCTCCCCCGCGCCCCGCGTGGCCCCGGCTGCCCTCGAGCCAACTCACCCGCTGCTGGGGGTCGACTTCCCGGACTGGGGCTGAGGGGTCGACTTCCCCGACAGGCTCTGGGGTCCCGGCTCCAGCCGCAAACGCTTGGCCACCGGCGTGTCATTCGTCCGCTTGCCTGGGGCAGTGGGGGCGGGGCTGAGTCCTGCGCTCCCCGGGGAAGGGCATGGGGGGCCCAGGGTCCCCTGGGCAGGGGGCGGGGAGGGGGTGTGGACAGGCCTGTGGCCCGACTCTGGGCTCTGCCCTGGAGGCAGAACCAAGGACCGCAGCGGGGACCGCAGCGGGGACCGCAGCGGGGACCGCAGCGGGGACCGCAGCGGGGACCGCAGCGGGGGGCAGAGGCCGCTCACCCTGCTCCAGCTTGCTGGCCGCGGCCCGCAGCGTGGACGACGTGCTGCCGCTCTCCGTGCTGGGTGTGCCCGGCCGGCTGTCGCCCCGCGAGCTGCCTCCCGACGGCCTCCGCTCCCTCTTGGGGGGCGTCTTCTTCTTCTGCGGGGACGGGGTTGGGGACGTGAGTCTCGGCACGGGGCGGCCGCCTGCCCACTCGCGCCCCGGGCTGGGCCTTACCGCCATGAAGAGGGCGGACGACGCCTCGCTGTCGATGTCGCTCTCCTCGGAGCTGTCCGACTCGTCACTGCTGTCTGTGGGGGCCAGAGGCGGGACGCTGGTGTCACGGGGACCGCCCGCCCCAGCTCCACCTCGGACAGGGGGGCTCTGCGAGTTGGGGGGCCGGCTGCCCCGGGGAAGCGGGCCGGGGACTGACCTTTCCTGCGCTTCTTCTCCTGAGGCGTGGGCGCCTTCTTCTCCTCCTCCTCCTCCTTGTCCTCCTCCGGCGGCTTCTCCTCCTCACTCTCCTCGCTGCTCTCGCTCTGCTCGTCCACGCCCTTGGGGCCCTCCTCCTGCTGGGTGACCTTGGGCTTGCCCTCCAGCTCGTCCTGGGAGCTGCTGCAAGACAGCGGGCGGGCGCGGGGTGAGGGAAGCAGTGCACCAGGCCCGGCCCAGGCCCGCCGCCTGCCGCCCGCCTCACCTCGAGCCGTCGGACATGTAGTCTACCTCCTGGCCCTCGAAGTCCCCGTCGTCGCTGTCTTCGAACGCCTCGTCGTCGGAGCCCTTCTTCTTCTTCTTCTTCTTGCCCCCCTTGGCGGGGGGTGCCTTCTTCTTGGCCTTGGACGCTCGGCCACCTGGGGAAGCAGAGCGGGGCTCAGGCGGGCCCTCATCCCGTTCGGCCTATCCAAGGACGTCTGGACATCTCGGGGGCCTCGCTAACCGGGCAGAGACACCCCCAAGGACTCCCCTCTCCCGCGCAACCCGACCGGTCCAAGTCTCGACCCCCAACTCCTCTCGTCGGACTCTCACACTCCTGCCCATCATCTCCTTCCCTCCAGCCGCCAGGGCCGGAGACTGGGTACCGACGACCAGAAACCTCCCCTGTAGCCCAGGGCCTGCCAGAATTACTTAAGTGGCAGATCTGAAGCTGTTCCCCTCCGACCCCTGCATGGCCCATCCCGCGGAAGCCCCGATGAGGGCCACTGCTGAGACCGTGCTGGCGTCACTCCTTTCTACCTCCTACCAACTCTGGGGCTTCCCCGGGGGCCTGCGTACCCTGCTGCGTCGTGTTCTCATTCCCAGCGGGCTGTGAGTGACCAAACCTTCCTACAGCGGCATTAACCCAAGTCATCACTCAGGCACCTTGACCAAGTAGGACCCAGCCCCCCGGGGGGCGCCAGCGGCCTCACCTTCCTCGCCACTGGCCTCGCTGTCGTCAGACGACATCTCCAGGTCGTCCTCCAGGTCGTGGATGCGCAGCTCACTGGCTTTCTTGCGGCTGCGCTTCTCCTTCTCCTCGTCTTCCTCATCCTGGTCCTGATCCTTGAGCCGCCGCTGCTGCATGATGCTGAAGTGGTTCAGGACTTTGTTTCTCCTGGGGGCAGGGGGTGGGGTGCAGTGGGGGTTACAAGGGACCTGGCTCCACAAACCGGGCCTTCCCCCTGCAATCTCCACCAGCCGCTCCCCCAAAGGGGAAACCACGGACAGGAGTTAGGTGATCTGAGGATGGTGTGACCCCAGATAATGCGATCCTGAAATCCCCTGGGGAAGAGCTGGCCTTTCTCCGATTCCCTCTCTGTTCCGCGTCCCTCAGGCAGAAGGTCTCAGCGCGGTGTTGGTATCCAGCAGTTCTCTCGAGCTCAGGGCCTTTCTCAGGCAACAGAACTTGGCTACAACGTATTCATGTTCGTGTGTTTTTATGGTAGTTGATGGGTGCCTTTGTTTTTATGAGACGCGACACTGATGTTTCCATTTAGCATGGTGATAAAAAGTTTTAAAAAATATGACTGCGGCTATGGAGAGCCTTAGGATTGTATCAAATAGCATGAGGTTCATCAGCAGCAGGGAAAGGGGTGAGGTTCTGTCTCACAAGAACGTGAGCAGATGTAACACTACCGAGTGGCACACTTACAAATGGTTAAGATGATAAATTTTATGTTTTTTTCCATCATTAAAAGTATTTTAATTACAAAAAGGAAGGAAACGCTGACATATATTACAATATGCATGAACCTTAAAGACATCGTGCTCCATGGAATACGCTAGTCACAAAAGGACAAATACCGCATGATCAGTGAGGTCCCTAGAAAGGTCGAACTCAGAAAGGAAAAGTGGAACGGTGGCCGCCAGGGGCTGGGGGAGGGGGACAAAGAGGTTCTGTTTAATGGGGGCAGAATCTCAGGATGGGAAGATGAGAAAGTTCTGGAGAGGGAACAGCAGTGAGGGCTGAACAACAGTATGAATGTACTTCATGCTACTGAACGGGACACTTAGAAATGGTTAAATGGTCAATTTTACATTATACAGATCTTGTGTGTCATTGATGCAGCCGGGGCCCTCCTGCCTGGTGGAAGCCAAGCGGGCCCGAGAGACCCTCCCCTGCGCTGCCAATTCCTGCTCCAGGGCTCAGCTCAGCTACCTCTTCCCCAGCCCTCTCAGGGCCGTGTGTGTCCCTGATGCTTCCAGGTCTGCCTCCCTCACTGCACTGGGAGCTCCCTGCCAAGGGCCTGGTGGAGTCCGGCTTGGTGACCACTGAGTACGCAGCTCCCAGCTAGAGAGAAAGCTACCGTGACACACCCCGTTTCCAAGGGTTTCCGCTCCCATCTGGGGAGCTGGGAGCCCCCGTCTGGGCCCTGCCTCCCTCCGGCCTGCCGGGCTCACTCACCGCTCCCACTCCTCCTCGGCCTCTTCGGCAGTGAGCGTGCGATGCCGGGCCAGCGGCGTGAAGTTGTACCAGTTGTGCACCGGGAAGGCCTCGAAGGCCCCGTCGGGGCACTGGGTGAAGATGTAGTAGGACGTGTTCTCTGTCACACCTCCCTTCTTTATGCCCTTGAACCTGCAGAGAGTCATGGTCACGCTGTGGACCAGGACCCTGCCTGCCTATGCCCCCGGCCTAACCCGTCTCCAGAACCATCTGGGTTCTCGAAGCAAAACCCAGAGGCGCCTGGAGGACTCCACTGGTTAAGTGTCTGACTTTGGCTCAGGTCATGATCTCGGAATCCTGAGATCAAGCCCTACAACTGGCTCTGCACTCAGTGGGGGGTCTGCTTGTCTACCTCTCCCTCTGCCCCTCCCCACCCTTGCTCTGTCAAATAAATAAATAAAATCTTTTGAAAAATTTCAATGCCAGGAGACCCTGGGCTGGCCCTTCAACTGTGTGAGTCTCCATTTACAGGTCTGGTCTATGGGCCATTCCGGGCTTTTGTGCGCACTGTTCCTCCTGGCGCGCCTCCACCCACCTGGCCTCCCAATCGTCACAACCCCCACCCCCACCCCCACCCCCACCCCTCCGGGCAGCCCCCTGCTGTGTGCAATCAGCCCAGTTCTCGGGCTTCCCACACCCCAGTCTCTAGGGCTCCTGCATGAGCACCAGTTTGGTTCACCTTCAGAAATAAAACCCCACCAGAGCCATGGGTGTTGACAGAGGACGGCCAACGGAGTCGGCACACTCGGGGGACAACGGGAGGCACCCACTGCCACCACCACTTACTTTCTGCCCGATTTGCCGTTGACGCGGAGCAGCCAGGGCTGGTCCTCGGGCCGGAACTCCTTGAGGACGATGCCGTACTTCTTCCTCCTCGCCTCCTCACGAAGCTTGCGGTTGAACTCGCTGCCCGCGCCGGACTCGGGCATCTCTTCCTCCTGGTAAATCTTCTTGTTACTCAGGTCTCGCTCCAGCCGGGCCTGGGACAACAGGGCAGGGTGGCCAGGAAACAGACACTTTCAGCGGGATGCCCGCCTTTGCTTGAGCTCTGCCCCCCCTCCCCAGAACACCCTTGATTCCCCCGCTTCTCCCAGGCTGAGCTGCCGGCATTCAGAGCTAACCTCCAGCTGAGCAAAACAGAAAAAGGGGTAGGATACTGGCCTGCATGTCTGTGTGTCCAGACACTGTGTGTCTGGGAGAAGGCATGTGGTTAAGCCTTGTACTAGGTTTATTTTGCAGCTTTGAAAAGTTTGGAACTTTTTTTTTTTTTAAGATTTTATTTATTTGAGAGAGAGACAGTGAGAGAGAGAGCATGAGCGAGGAGAAGGTCAGAGGGAGAAGCAGACTCCCTGTGGAGCTGGGAGCCCGATGCGGGACTCGATCCCGGGACTCCGGGATCATGACCTGAGCCGAAGGCAGTCGTCCAACCAACTGAGCCACCCAGGCGTCCCAGTTTGGAACTATTTCTATATCAACAGTTTCAAAATAAATAAATAAACGGATCATTTTGGTGAGAAAACAAAAGCAAAAGCAAAGAAAACAACCTGCTTGGAACTGGCCCACTTCTCTCTCTACATTGAGACATCATTAAAGGCTGTTCTCCAAATTTGGATCTCCAGGCAATTCAGCAGCAGGTAAGAAATTCTGAGACGTGCACACTGCTTCCCCAGACAGTGGGGGTGAGAGGCCCCACACGAGCCCTTTACGAGCCCTTTACGGCACCGCTGTCTGCAGCAGCAGGAGACTGGAAGGGAGTCTGGGCACATCAGCGGGGGCAGGGTTAACGTAGCTACCTCCAGACACCACCTCCAGACACCGGAGCACCAAACAACCAAAAAGAGGAGGGAATGTGGCCACGTCCAGCCATCCACCTATCATCGTCACCCTGGCCAACAACGCCAGCATAACCATCAGCTGGGCCTTCCAGAAAAAGCCTGCTGACCCGATCTAAAGGACAAGAGTGAGAATGGCGGGCACTCCCAGCAGCCCAGACCACGAGCTGGGGGCCGATGGCACAAAACCTTGAAAATGTGAGGGCAAAGGGCTACCAAGCTAGCATTTGATCCCGGTCAAGCTCCCCAGGCTGTGGCACCCCCACGGAGGGGAGGGACCAGTGTCCTTCCTGCACCTTTCCAGGGAGCCAGCCCGGGGTGTGCTTCAATGCTAAAGGTGGGGGTAAACAGGCCTGATTCCCTGAAGGTGGTCACTCCAGAGGGCAGGGCCCCTGTCTGGATGGTTCACCTCTAGCCCAGGGGGTGGTCTCCCTGGGGACAGCTGCTACAAAGAATGCATCTGGCAGGGTAGGTTTCTGCCCAGGAGTGGCCCTGGGTGGGGAGTGGCTATTGGGGGAGGGGACGTTGTGAGCATTTAGACACCTGTACCTGCCTCCTCCCTTGGGTGATTAGTGACAACCCAGGAGATTCGTTCTTCCCCAGGAAATGTAATCCCCTCCTAAGATTCTGAGAGTTCCCATGAGATCAGGGAACAGGGTATGTGCAAGGTCCTAGTAGCCGGGAGGTCACGTGTCTCAAGAGGTCATCAGTACTCAGGTGCTGCACCTCAAGGTGATGGGTAATGGGGGGCACGGCCCCTCCAAAGGGACACGTGACTGAGGGGTAGGCTCCTCTGGGTTCTCAGCGGGGAGAGGGGCCCTCCTATTTAATGAAGGACGGAAGGGGTATGTTCCCAAAGTATTTACCAAGTTATTCCTCTTAGGGGTGAGTGTTGGGGGCTGGGTACCCCCAATGGGTGAGTTATTTCTCGTGGATGACCAGTGGTAAAGCAGGTCTCCCCAGTGAGTGATCAGGGATTTGGAAACACTGCATCCTCTCTGGATAATTCAGGTGGGACCAGAGGTCGGGGGAGCGCGTTAGTCCGTATATGAATGGTGCGCAGGTGGAGATGCTGGGAGGCAGGCACCCTACAAGGGGAGGGGTGCCCTGAGCAAGCATCCACCTACCCAAGCTCTGATGGTCTCATCTGCTCAACTAGAGGAAGGGACCTTTAAAAGCAGTCAAATGAGAGACCTGTGTTGGAAAACAAGATTGGGCGGTTAGGAGCCGCCCAACTGAGAGAAGGCCAGAAGCTGCCCCCCTTGGACTCGGGGCCAACTCCTCTGCTGGGCCCGTCCAGGCTCCACGGCTTTAAATGCCGCCCCAAATGCCCAGAGGCTCCCTTCCAGCTCGACTGCTCGACTGCTTACTTCCCTCCAATCTCCTCTGGACGTCTGATACACGACGCTGGGCCCACAGTCCCCAAACACTCCATCCATATGGCCCCGTCCTCCCTCAACATCCAGCCATTCACAAATCCTGTGGGCGCTACTTCGAAACACCCTAGAATCCACCCACTTCTCACACCCCTGTTTGCTCCAGGCGCAATGGTCACTCCCCGGGACCCCAGCCAAGGCCTTCCCCCTGCGCACACGCTCTGCCCTTGATCCCACAGCCTGTCTCCCACAGCGCCCGGATCACCCTATACCTGCTCGATTTAAAACCCTTTAATGAAAATAAATAAATAAATAAATAAAACCCTTTAATGACTTCAGCTAGAGACTGAATGTCTGCATTCCACCGCAAAATGTGTTTACGTTGAAACCAAACCCCCAGCGTGATGGCACTGGGAGGTGGGGCCTTGGGGGGGGGCCCTCAGTCACGAGGGGAGTGCCCTCATGAGAGGCCCCAGAAAGCTCCCACACCCCTTCTGCCGCATGAGCACACAGTGAAAAGACAGCCATCCATAAACCAGGGGGCAGGCCCTCACCAGGCTGAAAATCTGCTGGCGCCTTGATCTTGGACTTCCCAGCCTTCAGAACTGTGAGAAATAAACGTGTGTTTATAAGCCGTCTGGTGTGTGGTATTCTGCTACAGCAGCACCACCAGAGAGTGGCAGCTTCCAGAAACCATCTGCGGGACACAGCCCCTTCGGCTGCCCAGATAACTCAGGGCTATGCCTGTCAGTGGACATAGCTTCTCAATGTTCTCCTTTCCCAAGGCCTCCGGTGGGGCCTGCCAAATCTTCCTCCCAGGGACACCCAGCAGCTCAGCCTGGGCCTTAGTACCTCATTTGATCTCCACTCGGGAACGTGGAGGAAACCAAGCCTTAGCTACTACTGGAACTAAATGTCTACTGCAATCACCAAGGGCAAGGTCAGGCTCTCGCTCACGACAGGGACTTACCTGGTTCCAGGTAGCGAAGTTGACTTTATCAGCTGCGTTGAAGGCCATGATGTTGTATTTTTTAGTTGTGTTTCTGGAACGGACAAGAAGAGGCACTGCTCAGTCCACCGTTCATTTAACAAACCCTCCCTGGCTCAGCAAACCTGTGGACCCACAAAAGCCCTCAGGGGCTCCCCGTCTGTCAGGGAACAGATCCAAACTGTCCCCACTGGGTGCTGAAGAAAAGCAGAAGGAGACACAGAGATCTGGGGGCGCCCAAGATGTGGGAGTAATGGGGAACTGTGCCCTGGGGATGGGGGAGGGCAGGCAGGGAATGCTTCCCTGAGGAAAATCCTGGAATTGGGTTTTAGAGGACCAAGAAGAGTCACCGCTGGGGAAAAGGCATTCCTGCCCGACGGAATGCCAGGCCGGGAGGCTTCATCCTCCTGTCTATTACTGGACTTATTCATTCATTCCTTCTGTTCAAAACACAGGATGCCCCCAGAGGGGCCTCGGCTCAAGCCCAGCCCCGTCCCCACGTCCCTGACAGTTAGGAGGGGGAATCACAGCAGGTGCCAGGCAGGCCTCGAAGCTCAGGAAGGTGTTGATCCCTTCTCGAGGGAAGCGGGGAGGGCTCAGGGACTTACTTGGGAACTCGAACGACATACTCGGTGACGTTCTGGGTGCTGGGGCCCTGCAGGGAGAGCAGGAAGGACAGTGAGTAAGGGGTCTGCAGAGGCCGCCGCCGGGACCCCCGCACTCCGCCGCATACTCACGAGGGCCGCCATGGGTGACGATCGGTGGTTCGGGTCCGTCCGCGCTCCTCAGTCCCGGGCAAGCCGCCCTCGCGGTGTTGGGTCTCTGGCCGCGACGGAGGACCCCAAGCCCGAGGGGCCGCCGATCCCGGGAGCAGCTCCCCAGCAGCAGCGCTCAGTCTGCCGGCGGTCTCGGGGACCTCTCCCGCCGCGTCTGCGCCTGCGCCTAACCTGGACGCGAAACTCGGGCCGCGTCGCGATGGCAACCCCCTCCGCCTCAGGTTTCCCTGTCTCTTTCCAGAGAGAAGACCTCACGCCGAACCCGAACTACAACACACCCTCCCTGCGACTCGCGTGGGGGTCTCCCTCTTCTATGTAGCGCGGTTAATTTAATCAGCCCTGTGGACACGCCTCCCTTGACGTCACACCCGGAACCGCGGGGCATCCTGGGAGGGGAGGGAGAACCTGGCCTTCCTCGCGAGCTCCCGGGCACCTAGCGCATGCGCCGCTCCACTCGGGAAGTGAGTCCGAGGAGGGCGCGTCACCATAGCGACCGAGGCCTCTTCTGCAGCTCGCGGCTGCCGCTCCACCTGAGCCTCTTTGGGTTCATTTCCTCCTTCCGCCCCGGGGAGACTTCACCACCTCGCCAAATGATCGGGCCCTTGTGACGTTGAGCCGAGCTAGCAGGAGTCAGGGCTGGGTGGGCATGGGGCGCGACCCCCCACGAGCCGCTGGTGGGATGGGTCTGTGGACGTCCAAGCTGCCCCAGAAGGGCAGGGCCCTGAGACCCCAGGAGAAGGGTAACGTCGCGGGGGTGGCTGGCTCACCGGGGGCAGGAAGGAGGCTGTGAGGGGCATGAGGGAGGTGCAGGTGCCGCACACCCCGAGTCCAGTGTGCACACGTCCCCCTCCCCCCCACCCATCACAGGAACACAACTGCACATGCGCAAGGATCAGCCGTGCTTCGATCCACTCGGGCGCCGGCTGCGCGGGGTTCTGGGCACAACGCGGTCAATGTGTCCGACGAGCACCCCGGCCTCCTGGAGATGACAGTGTAGTGAGGGAGACAGTCTCAGAAAACGGCATCTACAGGGCTGTCACAGGGAAAGAGGAACCGGCTCCAGGGCTGGAGGAAGAGGGGAGGTTTAAGCTGGGCCCTGTGGGGTTGCCTAGGGATTCACTAAACAGAGGGGGAGGGAAGCAATGCACCCAACATTGCATTATAAAGGGCTGCACTCCATGGTCATGCCTGGTAGCTGCCGACGTTCATTCACTCATCACCCACGCCTGCACATCAGGAACTGTGCCCCGTAGTAGAGGCATGAGGGCCAGCAAGACAGAAATCCTCCTTGCCCTCCTGGAGTACAGAGGCTGGCAGGGAAGACAGACAAGAACAAGTGAACAGGCAGAATCATTGCTGTTCATGGCTGCTGCTGTGGAAGACGTGGGGCTCTGGGTTGGAATGATGGGGCGGGAGGCTCTTAGAGAAAGCATGATGGCTGGGCTGTGACCTGAAGGCCGTGGAGGGGGGAATTACCAGGCAGGGGGAGCAGCAAGAGAGGGTTGAGTTTGACAAGTTCAAGGGACAGAAGGGGCTACTGGGGCTGGACCAAAGCGGAGGAAGAGGAGGGTGGTGTGGGACGGTCTGGAGGATGGGCGAGCCCGCGCCCGCTCTGAGCCTGTTTCTTTAACTGGGAAGTGGGCTGGTAGAGTCATTGAGATTCTTCAAGGAGATCCTGTGTGCAGAGGGCCTGGCCTGCTCGGGTTCGTATCTGCTTCACAGTGACCCACAGCAGCACTGACGGCATGCCATGTCTAGATATACCATTGGGGGCTATGGACCCCCAGATGCCATCCTGGGGCAAAAGCGGATATGTCAGGAGACCCAAGTCCAGTGTCACTCACCCAGGGACACACAGTAGGTGGTGGACCCAGTCACATCGGTGCATGCTGGCCCCTGCAGGCGCCAAACCCTCTCTCCACCTCTTCCCCGCTCCCCCCACCCAGACATCCTCAAGTACCCCCTGATCATCTTCATGATGGGCGGCCCGGCTTGTGGCAAAGGGACACAGTGCAAGAACATGGCAACCAAATATGGCCTCTGCCATGTGGGGCTGGGCCAGCTGCTGCGGCAGGAGGCCCAACGCAGTACCCGGCGGGGCCGGAAGATCCATGACATCATGCTGCAGGGGCTCCTGGTGCCTACGGTGAGAGCTCACAGGCTCCGGGGGGCAGAGGGAAGAAGAAGGGGCACATAAGAAGGAGTTTCCCTGGAAGCCCTGTAGAAGCAGATAGGCCCAGAAGGCCATGGCTCCTGGCCTGGCCACTGCCTTGGTGCCCTGGGTCTCCATGTCCTCAGCTGTAAAAAGGGGAGGCCAGCTGGACCCACAGCAGGAGTCTGTAGCCAGAGTTGGCTGACGTCATGCCTATCAAGCTCGTAGCAAAGTGCCCAAGACTTCACAAGCACTGGGGAAAGTTTGCTAGTACTCATTCCTCTTGTGACCTTGGGCATCTGTATCACCGGCCCCTTCTGTACCTGTTTCCTCACCTGTAAAATGAAGGTCACCCCCGTCCCCACCTGTAAGATGGTAGCAATAAGTAAACGAAGCCTCGCAAGGTTGGCACACGGTAGCCATTTGCCCAGTAGATGGGCTTCGTGCGTCAGAGTGGCCCCAGGGCACCAAGGAGGACCCGGAATCACGGGCCCCGGACAGGGCAGGTACCTGAAGTCCAGACCAGGGACGAGAACTTGACAATGTGGCTGTGTAGGTGAGGGAAACTGGGGTACTGAATCAGCCACCTCTTTCCTTCCCAGGGCATCATCCTAGACATGATCAGCAATGCCATGTTATCTCACCCGGAGAGCCGGGGCTTCCTCATCAATGGCTTCCCGCGGGAGCTGAGGCAGGCCAAGGAGTTCGAGCGCATTGTGAGTGACCCCGGGCTGTGTGAGTGTGTGGTGAGGTGTGAAACTACGCCTCCCTCCCCACCTGGGATGGAGTCCAGGCGGGGTGGGCCTCAGGAGGGGAGGAGATGGCGAGGGGGTAAGGGCGTTTTATATGGTCAAGGGACAGCTGGAAGATTGCTGGAAGCTTCTAGAACCTGGGTGGATAGCTGGTGAGGTGGCCGGGACAAAGTCATATTAATACCTTTTTTTTTTTTAAAGATTTTATTTATTTATTTGACAGACAGAGATCACAAGTAGGCAGAGAGGCAGGCAGAGGGAGAGGGAGAAGCAAGCTCCCCACCGAGCAGAGAGCCCGATGAGGGTCTCGATCCCAGGACCCTGGGATCATGATCTGAGCCGAAGGCAGAGGCTTTAACCCTCTGAGGGACCCAGGCGCCCCAAAGTTAATATCTTTCTGCACATAAATGATGTGCAAATGAGTGGCATGTGGGTTTAGCCTCATGTCTGGGCCATGAGGATGAAGCATGGTTGAATAATTCATCTATATATGTAACCACCTGTCTCCAGGTAGCGTGAGAACAGGCTGTGTCCTTAGGTGTTCACGAGACAGACTCAGTCCCTGCTCTTAGGATGCCAACAGATGGGCAGTGACCAATGCGTGACTGGCTGAACAAAACAGAGACGTTTCTGGCAGCGGTAAACACAGTGAAAAGCGAGAGACAATAACATCCTGGAGGGCCACAGGGGGCTGTTTGGGTTGGCCTCCTTCAGCAGGAGGCAGCGGGCGCTGGCAAGCCGGGCTGCCTCTCTCCAGGCTCCCCCTGCACGCCCGCCGGTCTGACTTCAGGATAAGGCCCCTCCACACACCTCAGCAGCCACACATGCCAACAGGAGTGTCTGGAAACGGCTGAGCGGGGACGAGAGAAACTGTGGCAGGTTGTCAGCCTCCAGGCTTTTCTGGAACTTGCTGGATTGGGCTGAAATGCTTTCAAAGACGTCTCCTGGGGCTGGAAGAGGTGGGGCCCTGCCCTTTAGCCGCACCTGCTTGGGAGCAATTCGAAATGACTTGCAGGGCAAATATTGGGCTCCCTCTCCCGGTCTGGGCACTCTGAGGGCAAAGGCCAGGCTTGTGAGTCTCTCTGTCCCCATCAGCCCTGGGCCAGCACCCGGCCCCTGATAGGCCCCGGCCCTCCAGGCCAGCTCAGCGGATGCCACAAGGCCTGGGGACAGAAGCTGCGCACTCCTGACCCTCGGGCCCCACGTGGCCCCCTGGTGGGTTCGGTTTGCACTCTACAGGTTTTCAAGACTTTTTTCCTGAAGTCAACCTTCGAGACTCAGGAGATGCTGCCTCAGAACTCCTGCTTCCCTTGAAAATCTCCCTGCTTGGCAGGCATAGGCCCTCCGCGTCCCCATGGCAACAACAGTGTGAACTCATCCTGAGCTTTGTCCTGGGCCCCGCACTATTCTTGACACTACGCGGAGGAGCTCTGATCTTTTGGAACATTCCAGAAAAACGTCTCTTGCACCATTAGCCTCCTGCTTTTTTACAGAAAGATCGGGCGACTTGTGCAGGGTCGTGCAATTCAGGTGGTGGGCGCAGGCCTTCCTCGGGCCCCGGCAGCCGGTTCTGAGGCCTAGATTTTTCACCACATCAGCGCGGGACCCTTCTGTGCCTCGTGTTGGGCTCCCCCTTCCTCCGGTGGAGGGTTGCCTCTCTGTCATGGAGGCCGAGCGCCACCTGCCACGTAGGATTGTGCTTGTGCTGTGCTTTTGTGCTAAGAGGAACAGAACATGTACTTTTCCTCTTGTGCCCATGTGGCTGCCAGATGTGGAAAAAAAAAAGGCAATATATCGGGGTCTGTGTTAGGAGAGTGCATTTTCTTTGTGGGGAATTTTCTAGATCTCTGAGAGCTGCCCTGCCCCTTCAGCCTTTGAGGACCCTGTGGGCCCCTGCCTTAGGTCTGACCCAGGTGTCCCCGGAGGCACCCAGCTCGGCCCTTCGTGCCCCCACCCCGCTGGGCTGCAGCTCTGTTTTAGGGCAGTCTCTGATGCTGATGTGGGTTTGGAGCCAGTGAGACTGGCCCTCAGGTCCCACTCGGTCACTTGCTCCACCTCCGACTCAGCCTCCCAAGCCTCAGGGTCCTCATTGGTGAATGTGGACAGACGTGCTACCGGCGTCTCCCCACATCGGGGACACGGGGAAGGCTGATTCCTGAGACAGTTTCTGGTCTGTTTCCAAGATTGCTTCGGTCCCCTGTGCACCTGTCTGAGAGCACCGCTAAAGGGGGCCGAGGTCCCAGGGTGGGTGGCCTATGTCGAATAAGCACGTGGGGACTCCCCACCGGGAAGCACTCTGCTCAGGCTGGGGCGAGGGGGACCAGATGACCCCCTGCAGCTCCAAGGAGTATCGTCAAGGTTGGATGTGGTTGGAGCAGCCGCGGCCGGTCGCCCTGAAACGCCCAGACACGGGAGGTCTGTTTCTCTGCGTCCGTGTTTCTCCCCAAAGTGCCACCTGCAGGAAGACTCCCCTGTTCACAGAGGATTTTTAAGTAATTGTGTATTTGTCAAAACTTTTTGTTAATCAGAACCTTGCGGGAAATAGCCCTGCGCCCTTCACCCCGTTCCCTACAGGGGGTGACGTCCTACTCCGTGGCCGTCCGGCACGGTCACCAGGCTGTCAGGGTCGCTGTGTAATTGATGTTAGTTCTCCCGGAGCAAGTGAAGCTCTCTTTTTCCATTTCCCGAAGTGTCTCTCATTGCTCCCCTCCCCGCCTGGCAAAACGTAGAAAAAAGGAATTGGGTGAAGTCCGTGTCTTAAGGAACAGCGCTGACCGTGACGTAGAGACTTGTCTGTGGACGTTGACCCCGCGAGGCCTCGTGCTCAGAAGCACCCAAGAGAAGTGAAGGCGCCCGCGTCCTGTTCACCGTCCCCGCCAGGAAGGGGAGGGGCTTATGCACGCGTGTGCGCGAGGGCTTCCAATTTTGGGTGTCTCTCTGGTGCCAGGTTTCAATCACGCACACAATGGGAACGATCTAAGGGATCGCCCTGTCCCCAATCAAACCATCATCCAGGGTTGGCCACGCTGGCTTCATCTGCGCGAAAACGCCCTGTCATCGGCGCGGGGGCGCTGCTCAGTGGGTTCAGCGTCTGCCTTAGGCTTAGGTCATGATCCCAGAGTCCTGGGATCGAGCCCCGTATCAGGCTCTCTGCTCGGCAGGGAGCCTGCTTCCTCCTCTCTCTCTCTCTGCCTGCCTCTGCCTACTTGTGATCTCTGTCTGTCAAATAAATAAATAAAATCTTAAAAAAAGAAAAAGAAAACGCACACAAAAGAAGTCTTGTTGCGGTTGCTGACTGTGCGTTTAAAGCAGCTTCCAGGTCCCGTTCTGGGGTCTCCCTCCCCCCGACACGCCCGACATGGTTAACAATCTTGCCTCGAGACCGTCCGGTGTCCAGGCCACCTCTCGGTTTCCCCAGTGCCTGAAGAACGTCTCTTTGGCTTCCCTCGGGTTAGATTTGCAAGGAAAACGAGGGCCACGCCTCACTAGTTGTCTCCTAACCCAAGCCAGGTGGTCAGCCCCGCTCGCTTCCCTTTGACTCACCGGAGGGCCTGGGTCGCGCTCGGGCTTGCCCAGGGGCTTCCTGCCTCGGGGAGTTCCCGAGTCGTCTCTCCATCGCCGGCGCGGCACTCGCGACGTTCACTGCCGACCCGCTCAGATTCAGGTTCAGTACGTTGTGCGTGTGTGTGTGTGTGTGCGTGTGTGTGTGTTTTAACCCGTGAATATTTCAGTATACATTTTCCAAACACTTCCCCTTATCCCGCGCGGGTTAGTATCTGTCCCGTCCTCAAATGATCTTCAGATTTGCGTGAACATCTTCAAAATCTTTGTCTTCTGACGTCTGGCTCTAATGAGGACTGAGATAAGGCCAACCCCGCCGCAGGTCACTAGGGCCTGGCGCTCCCTGTCACCCGCGGGCGCGCCTCCCACCCCCGCTGCTACTGCTTTCCTGGCCGTCGTGTTTACCGAAGAAGCCGCGTCTCCGGGTCTCTCTATCTCGCACACAACCTGGATGTCGCTGATCGCGAAGGGTTGTGGACCACATTCCTCTCTCCGCTAGATTTCCTATAAATCGATAGGATGTTCGATAAATCAATGTTCCCGCATTGATGAACGGGCATTCATCCCTAAAGAAGAAATCTCTGTCTTCATCGAGGGCTGCTGGATTCTCTGGAAACACGGTTTCTTTTTTTTTTTTTTTTTTTTTAAGATTTCATTTATTTATTTGACAGGCAGAGATCACAAGTAGGCAGAGAGGCAGGCAGAGAGAGAGAGAGGGAAGCAGGCTCCCTGCTGAGCAGAGAGCCCGATGCGGGGCTCGATCCCAGGACCCTGGGATCATGACCTGAGCCGAAGGCAGAGGCTTAACCCTCTGAGCCACCCAGGTGCCTCCGGAAACACGGTTTCTACCAGACAGGTGGGAGAGAAGCTTAATCCCTTCCTCCACGAAGGCCGCTTTTCAGAGGAAGGCGTTGGTGTTCTGGTTCCTTCCAACGGCGACCACGACGTTGGTCATTTTTGCCTTCCTTTGTTTTGTTCTCTTTCATCACTAGGAACTCACGGGTGTTTGTCGCTGCCGTCGAGCGGGCTGTCACATCGGTGGCCGGGGGCACCCTTTCCCGCTGACACACGTGGCCTCTGACACAGCCACCTTCCCCTCTCACCCCCACCCCTGCCCTCCCGATTTCTGGCCGACTTCCCACCCCCAGCTTTCTCACTTCCTGCTGAATCCCAGAACGGGCTGTGCCTCAAAGGAGCCCTCTTTCACAGTGGCGCCCAGTCTGGGGGCCGGGGTGCCCATTGCCACTGAGTTGTCATCGTTTCCAGGCCTTTCCAGGGGACAGGGTTGGAAAGCACAAACTTGTAGAAAAAGTTAAAAAAAAAAAAAGTAGAAAAAAAAATAGCAAGTTCATACCGATGTTTCTAGTTCACACCATGACCGTGCCTTCTTCTTTTTCCCTAAAACCACGAACGCGGTCATTTGTGTTATTCCATCATTTGTAGGAGAGTTTCTTTCCAAGGAATATACCCGTATTAACGACTAAGAACAAAACGACCGAAGGAAGTTTAAGATTTCCCGGCAGCTCCGATTTTCCTTATACTATTCCTCCCTGTGGACGTACACTAAAAACACCGAGCTGCCCCAAATAATCACTTTCTCTGCATAGTTATGATGACGATAACACCCAGTTGGGTACATTTGTTTCGGTTTGGTTTGGGATATTTAGGGATTGCTTTGTTCAATTTAACTTTTAAATTTGCATATTACTTAATGATTCCAAAGTCAGCGCCACATAAAAAGGTGTGCGGGAGAGAGCTTGTTTCCAGCCATTCCTGTCTGTCCCCAACCCCCCAGAGGCAATCATTTTCATTAGTTTTGGGTTTGTCCTTCTGGTGTTTCATTGTGCAAATATAAAGGAAGTGTATGTGTGTGTGTGTGTGTGTGTGTGTGTGAAAGAGAGAGAGATCCTCCTCACACAAAAACTAGCATTCTGTATATACTTGTCTTAATTTTTTTTTCTTTTTAACTTTACAGTATATCCTGCAGGGGCGCCTGGGTGGCTCAGTGGGTTAAGCCTCTGCCTTTGGCTCAGGTCATGATCTCAGGGTCGTGGGATTGAGCCCTGCATCAGGCTCTTTGCTCAGCAGGGAGCCTGCTTCCCCCACACCTGCCTGCTGCTCTCCTAATTGTGATCTCTCTCTCTCTCCGTCAAATAAAAAAATAAAATTAAAAAAAAATTAACAGTGTATCCTACAGCTCTCCTGTTGGCATCAAAGACTTCCCGGTTCCCTTTCTGGTCCATGGTGTGGCACTGCCATCGTTTAACTAGCTGTTCCCCCAGAGACATAAACTGTCGAACAACATATTATTGGTAGACCATAAGCTGTTGGCAGTCTTGTGTCACTACAAGTAATGCCACACAAAGTGACCTGTGCATGGCATGTTGTATTTTTTAATATCTTTATGATAGGTCCTTTGGAGTGGGTGTGTCAGATGAAAGAGAAACGTGTGGGTCATCCTGCTAGCTCCCACCATGGTCTTTGTTTTGCATTGCCACCAACACACCCACACCAGCAGAGGATGCTGCCACACTTCTGAATGTTTGTCACTCTGCTTGGGTGTGAAATGGTGTTTTGGGGTTGTTTAAAATGGGCCTTTCTTTTACTATGGGTGAGGTCGAACATCTTCCCCAAAGCTTAAGGGCCATTTTTATTTCTTCTGTGCGCTTTTTATATTTAGCTTTATTTTTTTTTCCTTAAAGATTGTTGGTCTCTTCTTGATTTCTAGGAACTCTTTACATATTAGGGCTATTAGCACTTTGCGGTATGGTTTGCAAATCTTTCCCCCACCGCTTTGTCAGTTATCTTTTGACTTTGCTTTATGGTGTCTTTTTATCATGCAAAAGCTTTAGTTTTTAATCAAATTTATCATATTTTGTTATTTCTTCTAAATTTTAAGATCAACCCTCCCCAAATGCTAGGCTTATAAGGGACTCTACTCATGGTTTATTTAGTACTTGTATGACCTCCTTTCTTACATTGATATCTCTGATCCATTTGGGACGTATCCTAGTTTTTGGAATGAGCTAAGAGTTCAATTTAACCTTTTTCCAATCAGGATCCAGTTGTTCCAGAATCATCCAGTTGAAAGGTTGTCCTTTCCCCCATTTATTTGGGATACCACCCACACCATGTAACAACTTTCCATATTCACTTGGGTCAATTTCTGGATGTTACTCTGTTCCGGGGTCTGTCTGTACCCCTGTGCCCTGCTGTTTTAGTTATGGCAAATTTATTAGGCTTTAATATCTGTTAGGGTTCAATATTGCCTCTCCCACCCCTACTAGCCACTGGTTTTCTTTGCCTAGGTTCTCCTGGGCATCCCCACTTGTTTTTGTATACAAATGTTAGAGTCGACCAATTCAACTAAAAAATATGTTATCATGTTGAAATTACAAGCTGATTTAGGAACTCTTATCTTTATGATGTGGTCTTCCTCTCCAGGGACATTTATATCTTTCTTTTGTTCAAGTCTCCTTTGGGTTGTTCAGGGGTCACCTTATCCAAGTTTTCCTTAAAGATCCTTAAAGTCCTTAAGACTTTGCCTATTTTTGGAAAAGTTTTGCCTGAGCTTGTTACTTTTCATTTTGTTGCTGTTCTCAACGGGGCCTTCTTTTCTAACTGGTGGTTTCTGCATACATGTAGTCTGCTCACCTCTGTCAGTTAATGCGATATCCTTTTATTTTTAGCAAATATTTTATCAAATTCTCTGAAGTCCATACAGGTTTATCTATTTTCTTGTGTTTTCCAGAAATGTAATCACATTACCTGCAAACACACATAGTTCTACCTCCCTTCTTTCAAACCCAGGTTTCTCAAAGTGATTTCTTTTATCTCATTGCTTTAGCTGATCTTCTCATACCCTACTAAGTCATAGGAGCAAGAGTGGGCAATTTTGTCTTGTTTCCAACTTCAGCGGGAAAGCAAATTTCCATTAAGATGCTGGTGAAGATATTTATCAATTCCTAACCTCTTTTTAAAAAGAAAATGTTTAAAGATTTATTCATTTATTTATTTGACAGACAGAGAATACAAGTAGGCAGAAAGGCAGGCAGAGAGAGAGGACGAAGCAGGCTCCCTGCTGAGCAGAGAGCCTGAAGCAGGGCTCGATCCCAGGACCCTGGGATCATGACATGAGCCGAAGGCAGAGGCTTAACCCACTGTGCCACCCAGGTGTCCCAATTCCTAACCTCTTTGAATATCAGGAATGCATGCTCGATTTTGTTAATTGCCCTTTCTGTGTTTATGAGGATGATCATATGCCTTTTCCCTCAGAGGTTAATACAACAGATTGTATCGAACCATCCTTGCTTTCCTGGAATGAATCCCACTTGGCTATAATTTTTTTTTTTTTTTTAATGCATCACTGAAGTCTATCTTAGAAGGAAGTTCTGGAGGAACTCGTAGGAGGTAGAGCTCACAGTGGACAGCCATGGAGATCTAGAAAGGTCTCCCTGAGAATAGTCAGGGAGGGCAGAGCAGTGGGATGGGTAGTTGTGAGTTGGGGACTTTTGTATCTTACTCAGTGGAAATATCTGGACTGCTTAAATCCATCTTAGAAGGAATTTTTCAATCCACATATCCATCAGCCTAGAACTAAGTTAGGGTACATCCATACAGTAGAATACTGTAACAACCAGAACTTCCTCCTAGCCGATATGGAACCATCTCCAGTTATACTGAGTGAAGTCGAAGACAAATCAGTATCTTCACCACTTGTATAAAAAAGGATAGAAAAGACATCGGAACCCATTTGCCTTTATAGTATATGCCTAAATTAGGGGTGCTGGGGTGGCTCAGTCGATTAAGTTGGCTGCCTTCAACTCAGGTTGTGATCTCAGGGTTCTGGGCTTGAGCCCCACATTGGGCTCCCTGCTCAGTGGAGTCGGCTTCTCCCTCTCCCTCTGCCTGCCACTCTGCCTACTTGTGCTCTCTGTCAAATAAATAAAGCCAGTCTTAAACATAAAATAAAATAAATAAAACAAAACAAAATAAAATAGGAGGTAACTCCAGGAAGGAGTTGCTTCCAGGGAGGGTGAAACGGGTGGCTGGGGATGGTGAGGGTGAGGGTGTCTTCACTTTTCCCTGTGTTATTTCTGAGCTCTGCCAAGGTCCTCTTATCTCAAAAAAATAAACATGTATGGGGCACCTGGGTGGCTCAGTGGGTTAAGCCTCTGCCTTAGGCTCAGGTCACAATCTCAGGGTCCTGGGATCGAGCCCCGCATCAGGCTCTCTGCTCGGCGGGGAGCCTGCTTCTCCCTCTCTGCCTACTTGTGATCTCTGTCTGTCAAATAAATAAAATCTTTAAAAACAAAAACCATGTAAACAGCAACTCAGAGGTAAAGAATCAGATGAACCCGAGGGGGGCCGCACAATTCTGGACTCCTGATTTCAGGGTAGGGGTTCCGGGAGCCACTGCATCTAGCCTCTTTCTCACTCAGTCCCCTTTGTGGGTGCCTAGGTGGGCCGGGCCCCAGACGTCGTCATCGTGTTGGACTGCTCCATGGAAACAATGGTCCGGAGAGCGCTGCGCCGGGGCCGCCTAGAGCACCGGGCGGATGACTGTGAGCCAGCCATCCGCCAGCGCCTGGAGACGTACTACACGCTGTGTGAGCCGGTCTTGACCTTCTATCAGCAGAAGAACCTGCTCTGTAATGTAGGTCCTCCCTGCTTGCCACTCACTTCCCCGCGAGCCAGCTCCGCAGGGGACCAAGACAGGGGGTCATGCCATGGGCCACAGCCTGGACCTCTCTGGGCCGGTTTCCACACTGCGTACACTGGCAAGTTCGGGAAATTCCACTTCTTCCATCGGGCAGTCGGGGCACAGGCCGTATGGGTACAGCTAGGACGTTTAAGGTCGGAACAGAATGACGGTCTCCAAAACTGCAACATTAACTACATTTTAGAATGTATCCGCACAACGTAAGCTTAGGACAACCGGTTAACCACAGCCAAGTCCAACTGTATACCTCGCCCAGGGGGAAAGCAGGGCTCTCTTAATTCTTCTAGTGACCCATCTTTCAAGACGTTAAACTTTGCTGATGTCCCCATTTCCCGCTGAAGGCAGGAGTGTGAAAGGAGGGCCTCCTGTGGAACCGGCTTTGGCCAATGAAGTTGGGGTGGGAGGGTGAGGGCCCGGCCGGGGCAGCAATTTCCCACGCCCTCCGGCCTCCCACCCTGCTCCGAGGACCAGTCCCTCTGGCCGGCTGTCAGTGACATGTCACACCGCGCTGCGGCCTTCCTGACCCGTTCACCTGTTCCCTTACTCGCGTGGCCCAGGAACCGCAGCTCCCGGTTTTTTGCTGGCATTTAATAAAGAGACCTGCTGACCTGCTTCCCCAGAACTGACCCTTTGCCCCACCCCCTCCAGATCTTGGCAGAAGCAGCTCCAGAGAACATTTTTGCCAAGTGCTGCTCGGTCGTTGAAAGCCTGCAGTGACGGAGGGGCTGGGGGCTCTGCCTTCTTCCCCATCCCAGAACCCACACAGGGCTCCGAAGGGTGCAGCGCCACTAAGGTACAGTATTTGGCGACAGCAGGCCGGGCTGTACCGTGAGGTCGCCTCCCACAAGACCCCTGACCGACAGCCCGTTCCTGGGCCGTGGCACCCACAGAGGTGGGCTACAAGTGGTCGTGGGCTCCTGCCTGGTGCTGCCCTTCAAGCCTGTGGGCCCAGGCTTCTGAAGGCGAAAACTGATCTGTGTTAGTGTTCAACGACGAGCCCAAAAGGCACATTCCCACTATATACTAGGCCTCAAGATGACTGGCCCTGAGCCGGAGAGCTCAGAAGGCCCCTCAGTTCACTCTCCCATCTTCTGTCCTCACCCTTTGGAGGCCACAGCCTCCCACCAAGCATTGGAACTGGTGCTAAGAGGCCTGGTTTCCACCTTGGGGCCCGGTGACAGACTAGGCCCCAGCCAGGTGCGGATCAAGGCCAGCATGGCTCCCAGGAGGCGTGCACAGCCCCAGGGGGGCTGCGGGGACAGGCTGCATCCATGGAAACACCTGTCCCCAGAGATTCTCCTGGGTGTCTTGCTCCCCATGCTCCCAGAGGGGAGAATGGAATGAGAGAAGGCTCCACTGGGGCTCGACCTGCTAGTCCCCTCTCGGCCAGGCAACACCAGAAGAGCAGTCTTTGGGGGGTGCCCAGACCCCACTCTTATTGGCCAACCCATTCCTCTTCAACTTGTTTCCTCTACAAACACAACTGCGGCCAGCACGCAGTTTTTAGACAAAAAGCACTTTATTTAACAAAAAAAAAAAAGGGGGGGGGTCGGGGAGTTAGGAAAGCACGATGCGCCTGCAGAAAGAAAACTACTTTTTCTTATAATTATTTTTCTTTAAAAAAAAAAAAAAAAAGAAAGGAAAGAAAAAACACAACACAAAGCTTGTAATTTCCAATCACCATTATCAGGCTTTTACAACATCTATAAAGAACAAACAAACATCTGCTTCAAAACTCTACAGGGGGCAGGGGAGAGAGGAGGGAAGGAGAGAGAGAGAGAGAGAGAGAGAGAGAGAGAGACGGCACCCAGCAGACACGGGGAGGTTTTGTTATCATTTATTTGTGAAGTTAAAAACGAGCGATAAAAAGTAAAAACTGCCATACAATTTTTTGTTTTGTTCTCAATTTGTTTTCAGTTTCAATGTCCTCTTGAACAGTTGAAACCCAAGACCAGTCCCGGGATGGGGGGCGGGAGGGGCTGCAGGGGAGCCGAGCGAGGCAGGGGGGAGGAGAGAGGAGCAGAGGCCGAGGGGCTCGCCTGGGGGAAGGGAGGGGCCTGCGACAGCGACACCTGGTCCAAGGAATGTTCCAACTCTAACTCAAAAAAAGAAATAGCAAGAGTGACTTTTTTTCCTTTTTAAAAGTTTATTTTAAAAACATGAAGAGGGCCAAGGGTAGAAGGAAGAAAATGAACTGCTTTCCCCTGAAAGAGGCAGTTTCAGGAAGGGATAGAGATTTTTATATATATATATATAATTTTATAGGTTTTGTTTGCTTTTTGTGTTTTTTATATTTAAAAATTTTTTTTTTTTTTTTTGGCAGAGATTTAATTCTATCTTCTATGGCTGGCTCAACATGAAGGATCCCAATTTTGAAAGAAAAAAAGCATGAGACACACAGAATAAGCGAGAGAGTGAGAGCCCAGCATCGCCCAAGGCCATGACCAACAAGCCACTCACAAGGGCTCCCCCCACACCCCTCACGGCAGCCATCGCTCTCTCGCCAAACAAACGAGGAAAAAAAAAACAACAAAACAAAAAAAACAAAAAAGCCCCCAAACAGAACAAAATGGAAAAAAAAAAATAAAAGATTTTCACAGATGAAGAAGTTCACATTCATTCGAGTCACTGAGCCTGCGGAGAGGGAAGAGATAGGAATCGGTCACTCCGGGGAGGGCCGGGGGGCGGGGGACGAGGGGGCGGCGGCCAGGAGGGGCCAGGAAGCCCCGCTCCTCAGCCTGTGGTGAGCTCAGGCTGGAACCATGTGTTTGCAACTGTCTAGTCAAGTGCTCCGGGGACTCCTTGATGGAGGAGGAGGAGAGAGAGTGACATGAGGACCAGGAGGCGAGAAGCGGGCCGCAGAGGCGGAGAGCAGGGAGAGAGGGAGAGAAGCGCGCTCAGGGTCTGGGAGGGAGGAGGGGTGCCCTCTGTCTTCGGGAAGGCAGGTGCTCTGGCGCATCACAACATGACAATCTCAGAGATCACGGTGTCCCCACAACACCCCTGTGAGGTAGGTTGGAAGGTGGCGACGATCGTCATGCCCACTTCACAGACAAAACCGGGACACAGAGGCAGGCGCGAGAGCAGAGGAGGCGGAGCCCAGGCGGGGCGGGAGGGGCCCTGGGGCCGGTCCCCTCGGCAAGCTCCCCGAGTCCCACCAGAGCCAGGGCTGACCCACGCTGGGGCCGCCTGCAACACAGTCACTTGGACACAAGGAGAAGATCGTGGGGTTAAAAATAAAAGAATGCAAAGAACAAAACCCAAAAAGGTAACGCGGAGAGGGAAACACATCCGTTTTCTTCCCGAGTGGCCAGATTTTGAGTGAGCGAGTTAGCAGCCAGGATGGCGACCAACGTCTGTGCTGCTGGCCTGCCCCCCACCCCCAGGACTACCCACCAGTTCAACAGTTCGACCTTGTATCTGTTTCGCGCTTCCCCCAGCATCGCAACAGCGTGACACAGGAACAAGCGGGCCGGCGCAGGGAGGCCTCTTCGTTTAACCTCTGGACCCAGCGCACACGTCCCCCGCTCGCGGGGACTCCCGGAGACCTCTGGCCACACGGCCCCCGCTGCAGGCATCAAGGACACACCCCGCAGGGGAAGGGATTTCCGGCGCTACCCACTAAGGCAGGATGGACGGTGGCCGGGGGTTGGAAGGAAAAAGGAGGAGGAGGAGGGTGGCAATTCCCACTTGCCTGCTGCTGTCCCTGCTGTGTGGGCGGAGGCTGGGGGCCGCCGGGACCTGGGGTCTGTCCGTAGTAAGCGGCTTGCTGTCTGTAATATTCGGCCCAGGCGGCACTGTAGTCTGGCTGGGAGCCTGGGGGTGCTCCCGGACCCCCTCCGGTGGCCACTTGAGCTGCGGGCAAGCGGAGTCCCGGTGAGGAGTGCGGCCGGGGGCTAGAGGGCCAGGCCCTGCCCCTGCCCTGCCGCCCCAGCAGCTCACCCTGCTTCTTGTAGTACTCCTCCCAGGCCTTCGTGTAGTCCTGCTGCGGCGGCGCTCCGGGCTGCTGCGGCTGCTGGCCTGCAGGAGGAAGGCCTTGAGAACTCAGAGCGTGGCACGGGGACGCGGCGGCCCCTCGCCAGCCTCGGGCTCGCTCGAGCCCCCGCACTGGCCCGTGCACTCACCGATCTTTTTGTAATACTCTTCCCAGGCCTTAGTGTAGTCTGACTGGCCGGCGGGTGGGGGCTGAGGGGGCTCGCCCTGGGCAGGGGGGGCCGCGGGGGCCGGTGCAGGGCCGGGCACAGGGCCTGGGGGCTGCTGGTAGTAGTGTGAGTAGTAGGCGGCCCAGGCGGCGTTGGGGTCTGCGGCGGCTGCAGCTTTATCTGTAGGAGGGCAGGGGGCTGAAGCGCAGGACCGGAAGCGAGCCCCGCCCTCCGCGCCTCACCCCGGGCCAGGTCCTGCCCCTCCCCGGGCAGCCGCACTTACTCGGGTCATGAGGAGCAGGTGGTTGCCACTGGGGGTAGGTATTGCCCCAGCCCTGGGGTGGGTACTGGTGAGGAGGGGGACCCCCCGCGCTGTGGGACAAGAAAGACAGGACAAGTGAGCTGGGGCCACTCCTCCGCGGGGGCAAGGGTGGCTGGCAGGAAGGAGACCCAGGCCGAGCCCACTGTGTACACTCAGTCACAGGCCCCTCGCCCAAGGAAACATGAGATGAACAATGCCAAGAACACAAACGCCATTGCCGTGAAGATGTCCAAGTCCCCCAAATTCAACATACACGGGTCTGCCTGTTAGGCGGGAGACGAGGCTCAACATCTGTGACATCTTTTAAAAATGGCATCTATGCGGGCTCCTGGGTGGCTGAGTCATTAAGCATCGGCCTTCAGCTCTGGTCAGGATCCCAGGGTCCTGGGGTCGAGCCCCGCGTCAGGCTCCCAGAATTCTCCCTCTCCCACTCCCCGTGCTTGGGTTCCCTCTCTCGCTATCAAATAACATATAAAATCTTAAAAAAAAAATAATGACAAAAATGGCATCTGTAAACGTGGGACGCTATGCCGGATCACATCTTGGACAGGTGACATCAAAACTTCTTTTTGGTGGCGAATGAAAATGGGGTCCGCTGCTCTTCCTGCCAGCACAGCACCCCCCATGTCCCAAATCCCAGGAAGCTGAGAATTACTCACTGCGGGGGAGCCCCAGGTGGCCCCTGATTGAAAGGCCCAGGGTTGAAGGGCCCCATGGGGCCTGCAGGGCCTGGTCCCCCTGGGCCTGGTCCAACTGGGCAGAGGGGACCCTGGAGGAAGGAGAAGCGAAGTCAGCTGGGCGGGAAGGGGACTGGAGACGGGTCCGGGCCCCAAGAGCCCCTCCCTGAGCCCACCTCAATCTTCTCCTCAATGAGCTGCTTGGCATGGTCAATCTGCTGGGGTGAGCCCCGGATGATGAACAACTTGAAGTTGGGGTCCCCGTTGGGCGGCAGCTGCCGGGAGATCTCCACGAAGGCGCCCGTCTGCTGGTTTATGGCTTTCACGTTCTCCCCGCCTGCGGGGGCCACAGGCAGTGAAGGGAAGGCAGAGCAGAGGAAGGGGGCGCAGAGACAGAATGCCGACGGCAGACTCACCTCTGCCGATGACCAGCCCACACTTGTGAGTGGGGATGGAGAAGGTCATCTCTCCGCCAGGAGGGCCCCAGTTGCCTTGGCCCCTTCCTCGTCCCCGGCCCCCTGGGGGCATGCCAGGACCCCCTGGTGGGCCGGGGGGACCACTCTGCAAGACAGGAGACAGGCAATGAGCGCAGAAACTTAGCCCGGCGCCTGGACTTCCCCTGCAGGGCCGCGCACGTTACCTCCGACCTCACCGGCCGTCGGCAGCACAGCCCATGGGCATCACAGCCTGACGCCACCTACCCTGAGGCTCTGGAGGAGATCGTTGATGATCCGCGCCGCGTGCTCGCACCGGTCTGGGGGCCCCATTATGTGAGCGATCTTCTCAGGACCTGTCCCGTCGTCTGAAGCCAGCATCCAGAGAACAGGGAGACGGATTTTACAGAAAAGCACAACACCAAACCCCCATAACACCGCCTCTGCGAGGCAGACACCGTGCCAAGCCAGGTGTCAGAAATATCTCGGGCTCCAAGTGCCGCTCATCTCACGCCATGGACTGAGGCGCGGGGGGAGAAATGCGGTTGGGCCGGGTTTCCAGAGAAGAAAACCGACCAACTAGGGCAGGGCGGCAGCTGAGGCTTCTTCCGGCACACGGCACCCCCAGAACAGATGCGTTTTATGAAACTGAGAACGGTAATAGACCTCAGAAAAGCAACAGAGAAGTCCTTCCTCCCCATGGGCCTGCCACTTGGGAGACTCTCGCGGAGGCCTGGCAGTAGCCCAGAGTTGGGACAGAGTGATCTGATCCAACCCCGGCTGCCCTGTCGGGACGGGCCACTCGGTGGGGAAGAGGAAACGGGGAGACGTGATGAAGGGAGAACATTCCTTGTGGACTTAGAAAGCCTGCCCCTCGCGAGCTCTCCCACAAAGGAGGGACACAGAGCACGTGCTGCTGGCTGGGAGCGACGAGGCACTGCAGAGGCTCGGCGGGCTCCCTGGTGCCAGGCCCTCTGCAGTGGCGCCTCAGAGCGATCCCGAGGACTGAACCAGAAGACACGGCCACCCCCCACTCCCCACTCGGCTTATCTTTGCAGCCAGGCCCCTGACCTTGCTTGAACTGTATCCGCACGCCAGCGTCGTTCTGGATCTTCTTGATCATTTCTCCACTCCGGCCGATGACCACCCCGACAGAATGCCTGGGGACTGGCACCTGAGGAGAGAGGGATGCGGAAGGGTCAGCTAAGTCTTGTCCCTGCAGTTCTGGTGCCCTCTGCCCACCAGAACCGAGTCACACCCACCCCGTGGCCCTCCACTACTCCGGGAAGCCTGCACTCACATCAATGCCCCCGCCGATCCGGGATCCGTACTCGTTCCGGTCCCCAAAGCCGCCCTGGTCGCGCTCCCGGAGGATGTCCATCACCATCTCACAGGCTTGCTGCAAACACACAGGGCAGGGTGTGCACAGGGCAAGCCCCCAGCACTGCTCCCCCAGCCTCCCACGATCCAAGGGCTCAGGGACCTAAGCTGAGCCCACCGCAGAGCCCTGCTGACCTCCTGACCTGCCATCCTGAGAGAGAGGGATGGCCGGCCACCCCAGTTCTCCAGATAAGAAACCGAACGATCCGCGTTTAGGCCTCCTGCTCACGTCCAACCCTGTCCAACTCAGTATGAGAGTGAGAGCCCAGGGCTGACTTCAAGAGGACGCACTTGAAAATCTCTCCCCCTTCACTCAAATCTCCAGCCCTACCTGTCACTCCCTTCTGCAACAGCCCGTCCCCGCCAGGGTTCTCACCTGCACTTTGTAAGGGTCCCCGATGATGCGGAGAGGCTTGTCCACATTCGTGTTCTGGGAGCCGTCTTGAATTAAAATCATCTTCACTCCCGCTCGCTCCTTTACAACCAATGCGGACAGTCAGTGCCAGGCCTTCAAATGACTTTGTGGGGCTAGTGCACGCAGGGGGCAGGCGTGACCACACAGGGTAAGAGGCTCTGGCAAAGCAGTCGGTGGGGCGTGCACACGCAGACGCAGAAGGAGACTTCCCGGCGACAGGAGGAGCTTCTGTCCTCCACCCCACCCCTCACCTGCAGCTGCTTAATTGTCTCCCCGCCTTTGCCGATGACCAGGCCGGCCTTGCCCGCGGGGATCATGATTTCCTGCACGGTGCCGTTCTGGCCCCCATTGGCATTGTCGTGGAACTGTCCTGGGGGCCCCCCACGACCCCGAGAGACAATGTCATCCAGCATCATCTTTGCTTTCCTGAGAAGGGAAGAGCGGGGTTCAGACACCGAAAGAGCACCGGCCTGACAGTCCCGTCCGGCTCAAAGGGGAGGAGGGGACCCCACACGTGGGTCTGACAGATGACGAGAAAGAGGGTCCGTCCCCGGGGCTGGAGCCATTCAGGTGGTTCTCTCAGCTCTTCGAAGTCGGGGGCCAATCAAACCATCAGTACAGGCCCTTGGCGAGGGCAAGGGTTGAGGGAGTGGGCGGAGTCACCCCCAACCTTCCAGAGGATGGAGAGCTTCTGCTTGCTCCCCTCGTCACAGGGGATGACGGGCCCTGCCAAGGGACTTACTGGACAGATTCTGGGGCTCCTGTCAAGGACACGCTGCGCTCGGGTAGGCCGCCGCTGTCTGCAGAGGAGAGAGAGGGTCAGTGCCCTCCGGGGCCACGGACACTAGAGAAAGGCTTTCCTCCGAGACGGGGAAACTTGCGCAGCGAACAACGGCTGCTTCTGCCCGCAGCAGCCTGACCACATGATGCCGCGTCAGACTCCTGCGAGCTGCTCCACGCAAGACCACGGCTGGGAAGTCTGATGTCCAGTCACGGTGCCAGACCACTTAGGGGAAAAGGATGAGGCAGAGGGCGGTGCTAACCCTGGGCCACTCCTGCCACCGCGTCTACAAACCCCGCTGCAGTGGAGCCGGTCCTCCGGAACCCCTGCCAGCCGGGTAGCCAGACTGGGATCCAGACCCAGGCCGGCCTCAGAGCCATTCCTTCCAGTGCATCTCCCGGCCTCACACATGCCCACTGGTTTCCTGCCGGGTGTTCACCTCAGATGGTGACTTAACTAACATTTTAGAGCAAGATCTAGAACAAAACTTCCTCTACTCAATCTCCCATCTCCCACCTCAGCCTTCCCCCAACTACAAAGCGAAAGGGAGGAAAGTTGCGGCTATGCTGCAGGGCGCGGTGCTGCACTGGCTGAGACCTTGCCCTGCGCCGGGCATAGAGAAAGCGCCCAGTAAATACCAACCTCTCGCCTCTGTCCAGTCGGACGATTATGAACGTACTAGGAGACCAGCCCAGCCCCGCACCCAGCCCCGCACCCGTTCTGACCACGTCAGGCTCCCGTACCTGGAGAGATCTGGACTTTGCAGCCTGAGTCCTGCTGGATTTTGTTGATCTGTTCGCCTCCTCTGCCGATGACTAGGTGGGGAAAAGGGAGAATGCAGAGGTGGACGAGGGCATCCCTGCACTCAAAACACTGTGTGGCAGGGCTTCCTGGCCCTCCTGAGAGCCCCACCTACCCCCCACCCAGAGAGGACAGGTGAGAGCAGAGGACAGTAGACCTCTTCACACCAGAAGCTCCTGAGCCAGCAGGGGCTCCCAGGACACATCCCTGAGAGGCAGGGAAAACGGGCACCCCGCAGCGACCCACACTCACTCAGTCCCACCATGCCGTCTGGGACCCTGTACTCTTCTGTCATTGAAGTCCTGCAAGAACAGACAATAAAAGTCAGTCTCGAGTGAGAAGCAGTAGACAGACGAGGGTCTCCAGGAGAAAAGACCCCTCAAAGCCTAAGCCCCTGACCTGTGGGGCCCTTGGCCTACTGGCCTCTGCCCATGCTTCCCACCACATCTGGACCAAGACCCCACAGGCCTAAGCAGAGTGTGACAAGAGCTCCCTCTCCCCACAGCAAGCCCCTCAACTCTCGAGGCCTCAGATTCCCCATTCAGGCCACAAGAGGCTTGGTTGGGGTCAACGTGGCCCCTGAACCAGTGCTGCTCCCACCAACTCGGAGCAAGAGCAAACGCTTGGACGGGGCTACGGAATTCCTATAATCATTTCAGATCTCTTGACTTAAAAAAAAAAAAAAAAAAAAAGTTTGTATCTTTTCCACCTCAGCTCCCTAACAAGCCAATTTCACCGCAATTTGTAGAAGCAAAAAAAAGAAACAATGTGGTCCTTTACAAAGACTTCTACATCAGATCCACTGAAGTCATGGGGGGGTGGGTGGCAAAAAGGTAGGAAAGAACCCCGAGCCCCACCAGTTCTTGGGGTCAAGCATTTGCGAAGGCAGACAAAAAACCCAGGGCCGGCCCCCAGCCCTTCTAGAAAGATGGTTGTCGACTGCGAAGTTCCCACCACAGCGCAGGCAGCAATAGGGTGCAAAGACCGCCCCTCCCTGGGCCCTGCACACAGGCAAGCACAGGAGCAAAGGCAGCTCTTCTGCCTCCTGGGCTTCTCTGTGACCAAGCGAGCAGCGGGGACAAGGTCTGAAACGGTGCAGCCCCCAGACACAGCTCTCCCCCAACTTAGCAAGAAAAGCCAGAGACAGCTGACAGACAAGAGAGCAAGTGTTCTCCAAATCACAACTTACCTGGGGGGAGGATGGATGGGTCCAAGTTGAGAACTGATGGCTGCAGAGAGAAAATTCAAAGCAAAGATTGGCTTGGCTCCTCTCTGGGACCCTGAACACCCCTGGCCCCCACATAGTCCCGTATGCACAAGAAGTGGCTGGCACTTAGTACGGTGCTTCTGGGCCTCCCTGAGCGCTTGAGTGTGACGAACCCACCGCCCATCTAACCGGCTCTGCCTCCATCTCCAGGGGGCTCTGGGATCCCTAAAGTTCATGGACTCCAGATAATAAGCACCTAGAGCCTCCATTAAGAACGGTGCCACCTGCTCAGAGCTTCTAGCTCCCCAATTCTAAAAACCTCTTAAGACCCTGAAGCTGCCCTCTGCCTGCATCATCCAATGGACTTACAGTCTCCCTGGGAAGCCAGTTTCTTGCTCTCCGGTTGGTCTGTGAAAGAGAGAGAATGTCAGATGCTGCACCCACCCACCCACAGCTGCCTCTAATCTAATGCTGGTGCCACGAGGCCTGGCAAACAGCCCCCCTCCCCCACCCCCAATATCAGAGCCAAGACAGGAGAGTAGCACGGACCAACTTCGGAGAGGGGGGCAGACGTCCATCAGTCCCACCACCAGCACCGAACAGTAAAGAAGTCCTTTATGACAGGAGCAACGATGGCGGCATTCGAGTCTGGGGTCAGGGTCAGGGAGGGCCCAGGTGTAAGGCCCGTTGCGGCTGATCCCCACACTGATGGTACTGGCCACCATGGGCAGTGCTGCACGCCCTGGGCCAGCCAAACTGCACTTACATGGGGCCTTGACCCAACTGCGAGCATTTCCCAGGCCGACCAGAAGGGGAGGACCGATCTTGAGAACTTACAACTTGGACCTAGTCACAATCAATCTGCTCCTCTCAGCCACCTGATACCCCAGGATGGCAGCCCAAACAAAGAGAAGGAACAAAGCTGGGACTGCTGGGCTTTGAAAAAAACCAAATGGCAGTGAGCTTCCCCCTGACGCTGGACCATGTTCAAACAAAGACCTTCACTCTACCCCCACGCCTTCTTCCCAGCAAGCAGTTACCTCCATCTTCTAACTGCCTCTTTTGGCCCCCAAACCCAAAATCAGGAGTGCTGTTGTTCACTGTGGTAGCAGCGTCGCCTCCAATTTTGGCTGCGATCTAGAAACAAAATCGTAAGCACAGAAGGTTACCACCACAACCAATCCTCCCTGGTGTTCAGATCAACTTCTCAGAACCTACTCGAGGGCCTCGGCGTTCAAGAGTCATCCAGGAATTTCAAGTCCCATTCTAGATGGGATCTGCGCTTCCGTTTGTTTGCAGATGGACCCCAATCCACACCGATCTGCTCTCAGGAGGGTCCCTGGGTTGCCTCCACGAAGGAGGCAGAAACAGTGACTGTAGCCCGGCTCTTCTGGGATGCTGAAGAGCACAACTTTCCTTTCTTGAAAGCTTGACATTTGTTGGACAAATTTTGGGAAAATTTTTTGCTTAAAGGCATCCAAAACCTTCACTCCACCAAAACAAAAGACCCTTTCTGAGAACACAGGTTACATATCAGACACGTAAGGGGCAACTTCAGATAACCCCAATCCCACAAACTTAAAACCAGAGTCCATTTGTGGGTCTATTACAAGTCTTTCCAAAGACACACAAACCGTGAACTAAGGATCTATCTTTCCACCTCCCTCAACTTTCCCTCTTTTAACGCCTGGAGCCAGAGCCCCTGAGATAAGACTTACTCCCACCCCAGCCAACAGCATCCACTCGCCTCGTTCCAACTGCTTCTCTGTCAAGGCAGTCTGGTGGGCACCTGGATGAAGGGCAGGTGAGAACCCTACCCTGCTCCATAGGTGAGAAAGCCACAGACCACACTGGGCGGGAACCGGGTGTTCACCTAACGGGACCTCCCACTCTGCCCTGGAGGCACTGGAACAACCCCAGAAAAGCACTCAATAGCAAAGGCACTCAGCCGGCCCCCAGCCCATCAGCAAACTTCTCCCATTCTACAGGCCCCCTGCTCTCCGGGACGTGGGGAGGCTGCAAAGGGAGCCGAGGAGGTCAGTCACACCGGCAGGTGACACCTCCGTGTTACCGTCATGCCTCAGAACACGTTGGTGGGACCCTCCCCGCTTTCCCAAAGACACAGACCAGGCTTTCCAGCCACCGGAAGCATCAAAAAGAGCCAGCCCCTGTGCCCACCCTCCTCATTTCCCCTAAGTGCTCGGCCACTCTGGCAGCAAGGGTCCCCCGTTGCAGGCTCCAGAGGAAGGGCTGTTTTCCTCCCACAATTCCTCCTTCCCGAGAAGCGGGCAAACAGGGTCGGGGGCAAACAGCTCTCTGCCCTGATGGCGAGGTGAGGGCAAAGCAAGACCCTCCCCCCCACCCCGGGGAAGAGGGACACTTTGCTTCCTAGAGAGCGGAGCACGCCCTCGGGTGTCCTAAGGAGAGGGGGTTCCCCAAAGTCAGTCCCAGCCCTCCGGGGCCACTAAACATCCAGGGGCCGTTCATGGCGACCCCCCGGACACCCCTTTCCCCTGCAGGGGTTCACCCGCGGGGGGCCCACTGGAGACATCCTGGGCGGCCCAGGCCCCCGCCTACAGCCCCACGTGACCCCACGGCGGCCTCAGCCCCCCCCCCCGCGACCCCGCGCGCGCGCGCGCGTGACCCCGCCCCCTCCCCCGCCCGCGCGCGCCCCTCAGGCCCGCGGCCTCCTCACCTGGCGGGCCCGCTGCACGGCGTCGGCGAAAGCGTCCTTGCGGATCCCCGGGCCTCCCCCTCCGGGCGGCTGGGAGGGACCCCCGGCCGACCCCCCGCCCGGGCCGCCGCCGCCGGGGCCGCCGCCGCCCCGGTCCCCCGCGCCCGGCGGGCCCGGCGGAGGGCCTCCCCCGGCGCCCCCGGCTCCCCCGGCTCCCCCGCCGCCGCCAGCGGGCGGCGGCGGCCCGGGCGGGGGTCCTCCCGTGCTGTAGTCCGACATGGCGCGGCGGGGCCGGGCCTGGCGCGGAGGCTGAAGCTGAGGAGGAGGCGGCGGCGGCGGCGGCTCAACGCGGGAACAAGGCCTCGCTCCACACGGCCGCGGAGCACTCTGGGAACCCAGCGGCTGGGAAGACGACGAGGGGGGAGAGGGACGCCCCCTCCCGCCGCCGGCGTGACGGACGGCGCCGCCAGGCCAATGGGAGGCGGCCGCCGCTCCTGGGACACCAATCGCGAGCTCTGGAGGCGAGCGGCCAATCGGAGTGCCGCGAGAGGCAGTGGGCGGGAGGCGCCGCGTGACCGACAGGTCTCGGAGGCAGTGGGCTGCGGGCTGCCGGTGCTGGGCGGGCAAATCGAGGCGACCCGAGAAGGCAGGAGGCCCAATGAAGCGGGAGTTCCAGAACTACGGGGCGACTTCAGAACCGGATTGACGACTCCGGAGAGTCAAGTGGACAGGAAGGAGGGGCCTGGCGAAAGGCCCCTTTGACCAGGCTGGGCGGGCGCCAGGTGAGATAATCGTGCACGCAAGCCAATGAGTACGCGCAGAAGGCGGTTCTTGCGAAGATTGGCAGTCAATTTAATCCAACCCCTGACGAGCTCTGGGTGACGCGCTTAGGTTTGGACTGGATGGCTTTCCCTGTTAACCAGAATCCTTTTCTAGCCTTGATTGCTAAGCCAATGGCTGGGCGGTGGGGGCGGGTGCAAGGTGACGGACACCTCTCTGGACGAATGGCAGGGTAGGAAATGAAGGTGCCCAGTTTTGGTGGGAGCCAATGGAAGAGGAGCTGCATTGGGGCGGAGCCGACCGCCAAACGCGAGCGGGGATTAGCCGTGGCGAGAGTGAATGGCAGTCGACGTGGGCAGTGCCGACCGGCTGCGGGGAATTCGGGCCTGACGTCTGGGTTAGCGCCCCAGGAGCCTGGTTGGGTAGGCCGGACACATGGCCTGCTCGAGGCCTTGGAGATCGGGTGCTTCCGGGAGGGGGTGGCCCAAGGGCAGGAGGGAACCCAGAGATCCCGGGTACCGCCTGTCTTCTCCACCCCGGGTTCTAGAGCCCCTGCTTCTCTTCCAGGGCTCATGCAACCAGTTCCCCTGCAGAATTCAAGGATCTAGGGCCGCGGGTTCTCTCCTAGGACCCTAATTACATCCCACGCCCTCTCCACATAAGGTCTGGAGATAAGAGCTCCAAGCTCCGATCCTAGGCCTCAGTTTCTCTTCTGAACCCAGGCGTTAGGCGGGTTTACAATTCCTACTCAGGTCCAAGGGGCCCAAGATACCCAGGCCTCTTTCCAAGACCCAGGGCTCCCAGGTACCCAGCTTCCACTCCTGGGACCCAGGTATCCAAACTGCCCAGCTCCCTCTCGGACCCAGGGTGTTCCGAGTCCCCAGCTCAGCTCCTGAAACCAGGGACTCCTAGTCTCGACCCAGAGATACCAGATACCCAGCTCCCCTCCTGGACGCAGGTATCCCAGACACACCCGGCGGAAACGGTCTCTTTATTTCCGATTGTCTCCATGTCCACCGTTTCACCCTGAAGCCGGGTCAAGCCACAACGAGCCAACCTGGAGTCCAGACTAGTCCCTGGCCGCACCCTTGGGAAGGATCCCCAGGGATCTTCCGGCCAGGCCCCCAGACTGCTTCTCCGGACAAACTGTCCCCCTGGGCCTGAGCCTGGAGGGCTATTTGGGCCAGGAGACCCTGAATCCTTCTGTCCTTTTCTGCCCAGAGTGTGTCAACTCGCCATCGCCTATACACCCAGGGTTTTCTTCATGGCTTCATACACCACGTAGCTGATGCCACCTGCTGGCAACACCTTCAGTAAAGTGGGAGTCATGCCTCGGTACAGCCCTGGCCAGCCCTGCTGGGCCAGGATCCGCCGAAAGACTCCGCACATGGTGGGGTTCGAGCCCTCCACAGTGTCTGTGGGAACAGGGGCAAGCTCAGGGCTTCTCGCAGAGATGATCTGGCCACCTGGCGGGGGGGTGGGTGGCTGGAATGTTGGGGGGTTGGCTGAAGCCAGGGGTCGGAGTCTGGGGGTCAGTTGGGAAGGAGCTTGGAAGACTTTTAGAGGAAATCGGTCAGTCTGGGGGAGAGTGAGATCAACCCAGGCAGGAGTTTTCAGGATTTGTTTTCGGGAACATCTTAGAAAGCTTTCACATTTACTTGGGAGGGAACTTCGAAGATCTGCCAGAGATTTGGGAGTGTGCTAAGGGGTGGTTTGGGGATATCTTCAAGATTCGGGTAGTGGACCGAGGACTTGTTTGGGTGTTTGTGGATTGGATTAGGGGCTGAGAGTCCATTTGGGGGGTACCCAACTTAGTGGGGGAAACGGTTATGACACTGGGAGGCCTAAACTTTGGTTTTAGCAAATTTAGGAATTTTAGGAATACAGGGTAGGTCTGTTGGAGAATTGGGGAGAGCATTTGGGGAATATGTGTCTTGAAGTATGGTGTGGGGGCCTGAGTCGCATTTGGGGGGCGTTTATGGGGGTCCGTCGGGATATGTTCATTTCACTGGTTTGTAGGGTTAATTTGGGGGCTGGGGTCGTATTTGGGGGTGAGTCTTGGTGAGTTTAGAGTTCGGCACAGGTGGCCAGGATCAGATGTGGAGAGTTTGGGAGTCAGTTTTGGGGGATGAGAACGTTCAGCGTCAAGGCTGGCAGGGGGGCACGCACGGTGGCCACTGGGGCTTTTCTGACCTTGGGCCTGCATCCGGGTGCGCACCAGCGTCAGCGGGTAACTGGCCATTTGGCCACAGGTCGTGGACAGTGTCACCGATGACAAACTGACCAGGCCACTGGGATCCTCCATGTTCCTGCCTGACTTCAACCAGAAACACCTGAGCATCTGCAAGAGAAGGGGGTCAGCAGGACACTCACGGCGGGCCTGTGTCCACACCAGCCCCGGCACCCCTCTGTGGGACCCGCACCTCATAGACGGCCAGGTCCGTGCAGGCGTAGGGGATGATGCCGAGCATGTTGGGCAGGTAGCCGCGGTATAGGGCACGGGTGCCCTCCTGCTTCAGGATCTGCCTTGCACAGTCCAGCAGCCCCTTGTACTGGCCTGTCCGGCGCAAGGTCAGCCGTGTCTTCAGCACCTGGGGAGGGTGAAGAGGGAGGGGGTTCATCCGATGGAAAGCTCTCATTGGCCCTCAGTGGCAGCCGGCGTTTCTGTCCTCCAGCTGAGGAAGCAGAAGCTGAGGAGTCCAGAGAGCGGACGTTCGAACCCAGAGCCACGTGATCCCTTGGCTTGTGTGTGCCCTCCACCCAGGGTTCAGAAGCCCCAGTGCTGACAGAGGCAAGAGGATAAGGGAAGTGGCGTGGACTGAGCGGAGTCACAGCCTATACCTGGCGGACACAGATGTAATGCCATGGGGGGTGCAGACCCTAGGTGTCCTGGTTTGCCCATTTTCCAGGAGGAGCCGGACATAATCTGTATGACATACCCCCAACATCAAAATAGTAGCAGCTCTACAGTTGCCTATAAGACCAAACGCCAAGTTTGATAGGCAGAATTCTGAGGTGGTCCCCGAGTTTTCCACCTGATATGTATGCTTCATATAATGCCCGCCCCCTGACCTTGAGTGTGCCCTAGGCCTGTGACTATGGTGGGGTGTCACTCTCCTTGTCAAGTTACATGACGAAGGTGAAGGGATTGTGCAGATGTATTGGAGGTCCTGAAGCGCTTGATTTTAAGTGAAGCAAGACCAATTGTCCTAGGTGGGCCTGACCAAATCAGGTGATCCTTTTAAATGAGTCTGTTGCCAGAGACAGAAGAAATCAGAGTGATGGGGAGCATCCAGGACACCCTTCAGTTGGTCTTAAATGAGCAGACTGATGTGGAGAGGACCACCTGGCAGGGACAGTACATGGCCTCTAGGAGCTGAGAACCTCAGTCCTACAACCATAAGAAACCGAATCCTGCCAGCAACCAAGGAACTTGGCAGAGGACCCAGGCCTCAGGTTCACTGTAGCCCAGCCAACACCTTGATTTTGGCCTGATGAAACCCTGAGCAGAGGACCTGACTAGCCAGTGCCCAGGCATGACCCACAGACAAAGGAGATAATAAATCTGTATCATTTTAAGCTACTGAGTCTGGCAGTTTGTTACACAGCAATAGAACAAATACACTAAAGATGAAATTTAACTGGTCGAGGGCAAGAATTATATGGAAAACAACAACAACAACTTTAAAAAGACCATTAAAGTCCATAAAAGGAGACTTGAACCCATGAAAATGATCTTGGACACCAGACCCAGCCTCATATAGATGGCAGACATCTCTAAGCTTCTTTATAAATTGAATACCATCCCAGTAAAAAACAAACAAACAAACAAACAAACCAATAGGTGACTTTGTTTTCTGAACTAGACAAGTTACTTCTAAAGTTACTTCTAAAGTTTATATGGGAAACCACAGGGGGAGTAACCCGGAAAACCGATAAAGAGCAGGGATGGGGGATGAGAAAGCGTAAGATCAAGCCTGAAAAATTAAAGATGATAAAACTATAGGGACGCCCAGCTGGCTCAGCCAGAAGAGCTTGTGATTCTTGCTTGCAGGGTCATAAGTTCCAGCCCTGCGTTGGATGTAGAGATCACTTAAAAATAAAATAAAAGTAAAACTGTATAAACAACGAAACGATCTGGGGTTGTCAGGGACTCAGGAGAAGCAAAAAGAGGTGAGTAGGGGGGCACCTGGGTGGCTCAGTGGGTTAAAGCCTCTGTCTTTGGCTCAGGTCATGATCCCAGGGTCCTGGGATCGAGCCCCGCATTGGGCTCTCTGCTTGGCAGGGAGCCTGCTTCCCTCTCTCTCTCTGCCTGCCTCTCTGCCTACTTGTGATCTCTCTCTCTGTGTCAAATAAATAAATAAAATCTTAAAAAAAAAAAAAGGGTGAGTAGGCAGAACTCGGGATTTTTAGGGCAGTGAAACTACTCTGTATGACACCCTAATGGTGAGTACGTGTCCATATGCATCTGTACAAATCCAAGAATGGCAACTATGGGCTTTAATAATAATGTATCCATATTGGCTCCTCAGTTGCAACAAACGCCCCTCCCCCACGCAAGACGTTAAGAGCAGAAACTGTATATGTGGGGAGAGGTGTGTAAGAACTCCCGCACTTCCTGCTCCCCTCTTCTGTAAATCTAAAACTGCTGCACAAAAACTTCCTGCTCGGTTTTGCTGCAAATCTAAAACTGCTGTACAAAAAAATCTAATTGTTACCTCCCGCAAGAAAAGGGGGGGGGGGGAAGACACTAGTGCTTGGACAGACACAGCAGAGTAAGAGAAAAGCCAAAAAAACTCTCCAGTATGCACAGGAGTTTAGTAAATTATCCCGGTTGCATCTTGGCTCGTTGAGGAAAAGAACAGGACCCATCCAATGCATAGGTGTTGAAATAACCTGCGAGCCATCTGGAATACAAGTGGGACACACACCTCACGTGAAGGAGGGAGGGGGAAGACGAGGAGGAGGAAGCGGAAGCAGCTGCTGGCTAATTTTCACCTTGTTTCGTCTTCCACGGGGCAGGTGTTCTCTTACCTCCATGGGGTTGATGAGCGTCTGAGAGGTCGCCACAGCGAGGGAGCCAGCGAGGAGACGTTCCTGAAAGGGTGGGGACCCGTGCACTCCGCAGAAGTAATTCTTACACTGGAGCGGGAGAGAGGACCAGAGAGAACCGCTAACCTTCCTAGCTGAAACCCACCCTGGGTCTGCGGCCAGAGCGTGAAAGCGTGTCTTGGGTGAGGATCTGGGCTTGCAAGGAGGCGTAGGAGAGGTTTGGGTTGAAGGACAAGGGCTGGGCCAAGTGGGCCGCCCCCCCCCCCCCGCCCACCTGTTCGAAGACGGAGAACTTGATGGCGTACTCAGGGGCAATCTTGAGGACGTTGATGCCATTGCCCCGCCACAGGGAGCGGAAGCCCCCTTCCTGGACCATGCTTCGGAGCCCCCCCAGCAGGTTCATGAAGTTAGTCTTGGAGGAGTAGACCTGGGGAATTGGGAGGCCACTGGCCCTGTGAGGAGCCTCCCACCCGGGTCGCCTCCGTCTCAGCCTGGAGCTCAACCCTGGCCTGTCCCTAGCCACCCAACCCCGTTCCTCCTCCTGCTCCCTCTTCAGCGGGCCTCACAGTGCTGTAACCCACGCAGACCCGCGTGCCCATCTCCGACCTCGTCTTCCTCTCCTTACCTGTTCTAGCTTGCCTTCAAAGCCATCCGAAGACCCCATCCCCAGTCCCCTTATCCCCAGCCCTACCCTGTGCCTCCTGCTCTTCTCTCGGCTCCTCCAACTTCAACCCCATTGGTTCCAGAGTCCTCAACTCCAGCCCCCACCCTCGTCTCCATTCAGCCTCCTCCTGACTCCAACCCACATCCCAGCCCCACCCCCCCATCCCGAACCCCATCAGCTCTGCCTCTGTCCAGCCCCACCCCAAAGGCTCCAGTGCCGGGTTCCCCGCGCACCTGCATATACACCTTGGCTCGGTCCAGAGGGGCTGTGCCCGTGCGGGATACCGCCCCAGCCATGGCCCCTGAGAGCAGAAACTTCCACAGGGCGCTCTCGTTATCCACTTCGAGGACATCCACGGGAACCATCAGCTGCTCTCCTGTGTCCAGCACCTGCAAGGCAGACCCAGCTCCCACCCGTACTCAGCCAGGCTGGAGCTCCTTCCTTGAACTTCCAGAAGCCCCTCCTGGTGAAGGCCCATCCTGGCCCCCACTGCTTCAAGGTGGAAAGCCAGGTCTGCTTGGAGGGGAGTGGGTCATGCAGAGGGGGCTGGAGGTGCCGGCCGACCTGCCGTTCTCAGACTCACCTGCTGTGATGGGAGATGCTCCAGGTCATTTTCGCGCACGTGCCCAAACACATACCCGTACACATGTGTACAGCCTGGATTCCGGGAGGGGGGTAGGGGCAGGGTCGGAGATGGGGCTTTGGTGAGCAAGGCCTTGACCCTCTTAAACAGGGTCTGGACACTCAAGCAAGGCTTCTGAGCTTCCTCAGGCTGATCTCCCATGGGAGCTGGAGGGTCAGGACACCCAGTGCAAATCCCTGGTGACAGATTTGCCCATCCAGCAACCATGTGGGAGGGCCAGCTTGTAAATTTGGGTACCGGGGCACAATGACGTCACAGAGGCCCTTGTGACCTCACTGGATGTGGTGGGCAGAACAAAATGTCCATATCCAGATCCCTCTAAAACCGTGGACTGGCCATGTTACGTGGCAAAGGGGAAAGTAAATTTGCCCGAGGATTTAAGGTCACTAACCAGCTGATGGGAGATGGGGAGATTATTCTGGACTCATTGCATGGGCCCGGTCTAACCTCACGAGTCCTTAAACGGTGAAGAGGGAAGCAGGACTGTCGTCAAAAGGATTCAACGTGAGAAAGACTCGACCGACCGTTGCTGGCTTTGCAGATGGAGGAGGGAACCACGAGCCTTGGAATGCAGGCAGGCAGACCCTCGAGGCTGGAAAAGGCCAGGAAGCAGGTTCTCCCCTGGAGCCTCCAGAAGGAGCTTGATTTTAGCCCAGTGAGATCCGGGTCAGGCTTCTGACCTCTGGAATGGTACATCTGTGTTGTTTGAAGCCACCAAGTTTGTGGTCATTTGTTACAGCAGCCGTAGGAAACAAATGCACTGTGTGTTGTTGTCGGGGAAATGGGAGACAGAAGTGAGGGAGAATGGGAAGGTTCTGGAGCTCTGAGAGGGAGAGACACAGTTGGTTCCCAAGGTGAGACAAGCATAGCTTTGGAGGCAACCTGGATTTGAATCCCATCTAGGACAACTCCTGCTGTGTGACCCTGGGGTAATCGCTCTACCTCTCTGAGCTTCAGTTTCCCCATGTGTTAATTGGAAGTGATGATAACCTGTACCACATCACGTCAAGAGGTTGCAATGAGTCTTCACGGAGAGCGTGTCCGTCCTTTATGTGGTTTTGTTAAAAAAATCTTGATGTCATTCATGATTCTTCTCTTTCTCTTATGCCCATATTCTGTTATCAAATCCTGGCTTAACTTTTAATATATGCCCGGAATCTGGCTGCTGCTCACCATGTCCATGGCCTCCACCCTGGTCCAGCCCCATGATGGATTACCTGGACCAGTGCAGCTGCCTCACTCTGGGCCCGCCCACTCTTGCCTCTGGTCTACTCCCCACAATAACACCAGAGGGCACCTGTGAGCCCTCCCCGCCTCTGCCCCACAGCCCTCCTGGGCTCCCATCTCCCTGGGGTAGAAGCACAAGTCCTCCCTTTTGCCCACAAGATCCTGCCTGACCTCCCCGGTCCCCTTCCTGCCCTTCCCTCCCCCCTTCCTCCTCCTCGCCCAATCTGCTCCAGCCACACAGGCGCCCCCCTGTTCCTCCAACATGCCAGGCTCAGTGCTGCCCCAGAACTTTCGCACTGGCTGTTCCCTCTGCTTAGAAGGCTGTTTTCCTGGACATCACCATGGCTCCCTCCCTCACTGTCTTTAAATCTTCATGCAATCTTTATTCATAGCACCTTTGCTTCCTACCCAGCTACACATTCACTCGTGTGTGTTACTCATTGTTTGTCTCTCCGCACTGGAATGTGGGGTCTTTGAGGGCAGTGATTGTTGTGTGTTGCACAAAGCCGGGTCTGGCACAAAGCAGGGGTCCGGTAAATAGATGAGAAAGGGAAGGAGATAACATGGCAAAGGGCTCAGCACAGAGTCAACGTATTGAGTACTTGCTCAATAAATATGTTCTTCTCCCTTTAAAGATGTCAGTGATAATGTCCCCTATTTTGTGGGTGGGGAGACTCCAAAAGAGAAAAGTGGTCTGTGTGGTATTACAGCACACATCAGTTCCCAAGGCCCCAACGGTGGAACGGGCTGTAAAAAGGTGGACCGGAAAATAGTTGTTGACTGGCCTCATTAAATAAAATCAAAGCGGTAACACTCCATGCTGGTATGACCGCAGTAAAAATAGGAATGCTAATTCCTCATTGGTAGCTGTGTGTATCACAGACGATTTCTCGGGTAGCGGGACGCTGAAATCGTCATACCCTTTGACCCAGCAATCCCGCTTCCAGGAAAACGATCCTCAGGACATAATTTAAAGGAAGTAAAAATACAAAATAGTTAGCAAGGCTTGAGTCCATCTTTGAGTGGGTGGAAAATCATATCTCTTTGTGCATATCAGTTAGCTGTTGCTGTGTAACAAACTACCCCAAATGTAACAGCTTAAAACACAAACAGGATGGTAAAAGGAGATAGTTTGGTCATTTGAAGACAGGCAGAAATTGGACCAATTGGGTCTACAGGCTGAGGACTGCCAAGTGCCCGTGACTACCAGAAGCTGGAGGAGGCAGGAAAGATCCTCCCCCAGAATCTTCAGAGGGACCATAGCCCCATTGACACTTTGATTTCAGACTTCTAGCCTTCGGAACTGGCAGACAATAAATTCCTGTTGTTTTTAATTCACCATAGCCAAAGGTGGAAGCAAGCCAAGTGTCCCTCAATGGGTAAATGAATAAACAAAATATGGTCCATCCACACCCTGGAATATTATTCAGCCTTAAAAAGGGGGGACATCTTGATACCTGCCACGATGTGGAGGGACCCCCGGGGACACTGGGTCCAGCGAGAGGAGCCAGACCCAGAAGGACCCATCCCGCAGGACCCCACTCCCAGGAGGGCCCAGAGGAGTCCTGTCCACACAGACAGAGAGGAGAGGGTGGGAGTCGGGGCTAGGACGGGGGTGGGGAGTCCATGCTTCGTGGGGACAGAGTCTCCGTTTGGGGAGATGGAAAGTTCTGGAGATGGAAGGCGGGGGTTGTTCCAAGACAATGTGATTGTGCTTCGTGCTGCTTAGAGATGTTTAAGATGGTGTATTTTGCGTGCTGTCTGGTTTACCACAATAAAAAAGTACCAATCTAAAAACTTTGTCATTTTAAGTCCCCAGTTTGTGGTAATTTGTTACAGCGGCCCTGGGAAACATAAAAAGGGCGCATGAATGTGGGATTTCCCCTGTCCCCTGTCCACAGCTACGGAAACCGAGGAAGTCACTTCCTGTTCTCCCGGAGCTGTGTGCGACAGAGTCTGGCCCATGTCCCTTCCTCGGAGGGTAGTTTGAGGTGGTCCCATGTTGACCCACCCCCTTTCAGGAAAAACCACAAGGAAAGAGCTTAGAAAGTGTATTCCTTTTGTTCTTTTCCTTTGAAATAACACAAGCAGGCAGGGAGGTGGGACACGGTGTAGGTGGGGGGGGGGTGGAAGCCATAAGGGGGGTCCTCCAGCCCCCCCCAAACAACCCAGTTGATCTTTTGTAGTCCTTTCCTCGGGTTCCCCAAGGACTCGGGAGGAGGCATGGGAGGGGTCCCCCAATTACGCTACGCTCAGAATCCAACTATAAAGTGCAGAATGTACAGGTTCCTGGGGGGGGCGGGGCGGGGGGCTTGAGTTATCTGAAGGGGAGGAATGTCTGCTCCTCTCTGGTAGAAAAATAGACCTGGAGTGAGTTTGGGGGATTTGGCTTGTTTGTTTTGCATAACTGGATGCTTGGCTCCCTGGAAGGCTAGTCTGTGTAGACTTGCTCCCGGCTCCCAACCCTGAAGCCCAGGTAGAGGCTGGCAGTGCTGGGATGTGTTTGGGGGAGTCCCCATAATGTGTCCCCGGCCTCAGATTGCCCCCAAGAGAGAGCGATGGGAGGTCATCGTCAGCCTAAAGGTGAGAAGGGAATGGAAGACACCGCCGTGCATTGTCGGGGGTGGGGGGCAGTTTTGCCACAGGGACCAGAGGTACAGCCGTGCTGCCTGGGTGGCAGGCATGTCCAGCCTCTGCCTAGGGTGTGGGAGGGGGCATCTCCTTCCCCGGCTGCTGGCTTCTGGTCATGTCAGGTCTTTGGACAAGTCCCATGGGTCTTCTGGAAGAAGGAGGCCAGGACCTAGGCTTCCAACAGGCCCCTTAGACTCTGGGCTTTGTGGCATGGGACCCTGGGCTCTGGGGTGTGTCTGGGACAGGGGCACGGGGGATCCAGGAAGCTGTCATTGGCTTATTGGGATCTATCCAGACTTGGAGTCTGAGCATTCAGGATCCAGTGCCAGGGAGGATTCCGGTCAGAATCCAGGGGTTAAGGGGCTGGGATCCAGTGCTTGGAAGGGTGGGGGGGGGGGTCTACCTCCTATGGGTGAGGTTTCAGCATCCAGTGCCTGTGGTGAAGGGGTTTGGGGGTCCAACAGCCGCAGTCACCAGGACCCACTCGCTCAGCCGTTGGGCTCACATTGTGGACTTAGGAGCCAGGATCCAGCCGGTCAGGGCTTGGGAATCCGAGATCCAGTGGTTGTGGGTTGAGGGTGTAGTGGTTGAAATGTAGGGAATCCAGTAGTCAAGCAGAGGGATCCGGGACTCAGTGTCAAGGTAAAGGAATTCAGGAATCCAGTAGTTGGGGTGAGGGGATCTGGGATCCAGTGGCGGGGGCCCCGGGATCTAGGCATTGCATTGTCAGGATCCGGAGGCTGAGGCTTCTTGATATCCAGAATCCAGTGGCCGAGCTTGGAGATCCAGGGCTGGAAGCATGGGGATCTGGGATCCGCCAGTGGGTCTGGGGATCTAGGACCCAGTGCTGGATCTGGGGCCTGCAGGGGCTCGGGGCTGGCTGTTTGGGTGTAGTGATGTGCGCTTCTGTAGTTGGGCTGTCAGGGTCCATTAGTCGGGTTGTGGGGGATCCCGTGGTTAAGTCATGGAGGTCCAGGACCCCGTGTGTGTGTGTGTGGGTCAGTAGCTGCGATCCAGGGGTGCAGAACCCAGTGGATAAAGTGGGGGATCCTGTGATTTAGTGTGGGGAGCCCTGGGATCCACTGACTGGGCCATCAGTCTCCAGTGCCTGGGGTGTGGGGGTGTCATGATTGAGGCGAGGGATCTAGCGTGGGTCAGGCTCTGGGTCCCTCACCTGGACGTGACCCCCAGGGCCTGCTTCATGTTCTCGTAGACCACATAGGAGATGCTCACAGCCGGTATAACCTTCATGAAGTTGGGGGCAATGCCCCGGTAGAGGCCCCACACGCCCTCCTGGGACAGGATGTGACGGAGCAGACCCAGCATGGAGAGCTGGGGGGCACCCTCGATGGAGGCTGGGGGGGGGTGGGGAGGCCAGGTGAGGCCAAGCGGCCCCTCTCACTTCCCCCTCCTACTCCCCAGGGCTGGGCCTGCGGCCGTTACAGCACGAGAGAGGAGGATTAGCTCAACAGCAGGACCTACTCAGAGTCAGGAGTTCTCCTGGCTCTGGAAATGGCTGCTCACCTTTTCACCCCGCTTCTGAGGGCCCAAGTTTGGGGACAATTAGAAACAGAGAAGGTGCGTGTATGTGTGTGGTGGGACAGGGGACAGACATTTCCTCTGCCTGGAGCTCATTTCGCAGCCTCTTCTCCCAGCTCCCCCCCCACCTTCCAACCTTCATGCCAAAGCACGCTCTTTGGGGGGCCCTCCCTGGTACCCCCGTCTAAGTTTGGCTCTTCCTCTTCTCCTTCATTCAACCCCAAATCCATACTGAATCGTGGAATGATTATTCAGCACCTCGCTTCCTCTGCAGCCTGTGAGCTCTTGGAGAGCGAGGACCCAGGTTTATGCGCTAATACAGCCCCGGAGAACGGAACACAAAAGCTAAAATTCCCAGGGAAATTCCAGAAACAGATTCAGGAGTGTGTATGTGTGTGGGGGGGAGAACCCTAAAAGAAACCTACAGAGGAAAACAATAAACCCATAGCCAGCCTGGTCCCGCCCCTTCTTACCCGGACCCTCCCTCCCCTTGCATCAGGGTAGCCCAGCCTTGCAAACGGAGCTCCAGTTAGCAGCCCTCCCCGCTAAGCTTGCTAAGGGCTCTCTCCCAGTGCTCGCTCATCTGTTCTCCTCGCTCAGAGAAGGCAAAGGGCTCCTGTTCCAGGGTCACAGATGGGTACACTGAGGCCCAGAGATAGGTAGGGACTTTAGTGAAGGCCATCCAAATCCAGGAGGATCCCAGCCGGGGACCCTCCCTAGCCAGGAGGAGGAGCTGGGGATGGGCAGGTGGGGCCCGAGAGGTGATGCTCTTCCCTGCCCCAGCCTCCCGCCCAGGCCTCACCTTGGGCCTGCATGCGGGTCCGGACCAGGGCCAGGGGGTAGCTGGCTATCTGGCCACAGGTGCTGGAGATGGTGCCACAGGCCAGGAGCACGAGGATGCCTGGGTCGGCCGAGTCGTGGCTATACTGCTGGAGCCACCGGTTCTTCAGCGTCTGGTGGGGGTGAAGAAGGCAGTAGAGTGTGGGTTGGATCGGAATTGGGCAACACCACGCAAGATCCTGGCTTTGGAGGTCCTGTTCCCTGGCTTCTCCCTCCCCTGATGGCCGGGACGTGCTGAGTGCCCCACGACACGGTACCTGTGTCCTGCCACTCAGGCCCCACCTCGACCTTCTATGGTATGTGTGATGACGCCCCCCACCCGCCACTGTCCACGCCCTTGTCCCTGGAAGCTGGAATATGGTACCTCACATAGCAAAAAGGACTTTGCCGATGTGATGAAGTTAAGGACCTTGGGATGGGGGCACAATCCTAGACTATCCAGGTAGGTCCAATGTCATCATAAGCCTCCTTATAAGAGAGGAGAGGGGACAGTAGAAGCAGAGGTGGGGGACAGGTTGGAAGACACTGCGGAGTTGGCTCTGAAGATGGACGACGGGTCCACCAGCCAAGGAAAATGGGCAGCTGCTAGAGAAGGGGACAGACGAGGCAACAGCCTCTGCCCTGCAGCCTCCAGAAGAAAGGCAACCCTGTCAACATCTTCATTGTAGCCCGGTGAGCCCCATCTCGGACCTCTGGCTTTCAACACTATGCGATAGTGAGCGCGTGCTCTTTTGAACCCCTAAGGTTCGGGCGCCTGGGTGGCTCAGTGGGTTAAAGCCTCTGCCTTCGGCTCTGGTCATGATCTCAGGCTCCTGGGATCAAGTCCCGCATCGGGCTCTCTCCTCGGCAGAGAGCCTGCTTCCTCCTCTCTCTCTGCCTGCCTCTCTGCCTACTTGTGATCTCTGTCAAATAAATAAATAAAAATCTTTTTTTTAAAGATTTTTTATTTATTTATTTGACAGAGAGAGATCACAAGTAGGCAGAGAGGCAGGCAGAGAGAGAGAGAGGAGGAAGCAGGCTCCCTGCCGAGTGGAGAGCCCGATGCGGGACTTGATCCCAGGACCCTGAGATCATGACCAGAGCCGAAGGCAGCGGCTTAACCCACTGAGCCACCCAGGCGCCCAATAAATAAAAATCTTAAAAAAAAAAAAAAAAAAAAACAACCCCGAAGGTTGTGGCCATTCATTACAGCAGCCACAGGAAGCTAACATGCTCTCCAGCGTGGACACGCCATCTGCATCCCATTCCACTCACATCGGCGGACTCCCAACTGCCAGCGGCCCCAGTTCTGCCCGAGGACTCCTGCTGGACCCAGGTGATGCTGCTCTGAGCACCCAGGAATGGGCAGGAAGTGCTGGGAAACGAGCACCCCACTGTCCCCAGCAGCAAGAATGGGACAACTGTCTTGGCGTATCAATGCCCCGGCTCCCTTGCGTCCCTGGTGGGGCATGTTCTCAGCTGCCTCCAGAGCGCGTGAGCGCCCCCGACTGGGAGCAGGATTGATCTCCACCTGCCCACACATTAACTTGCTTGATAACATGCCCTTAAGGGTTCGGGAGGGCATCCCCGCAAAAGATACGATGGAGTCCTAACACCAAGCCCAGAGTGGTGTATTTGGCTTTTCAAGCAGCCAGCCCCTTATGAAGCCTCTTGGGGAGGATCTTCTTTCTTGCTCTGGGGCTGGGATGGCTCTGAGGTTTCACGTCCTATGTCACTTCTAACCCCTTGGTAATCGCTGTCCCGAAGTGTGTGGAGAGGGACTCAGGGCTGGGATAGATCAGTGAAGTCCGGGCTGGGCAAGGAGTGGGTGCCTGGGAAGCAAGCGTTTGCCATTACTGCCTTTGCGATTTTAATAGCCTTCTTTGGAGCAGGATTTGCCAAAGAGGTGTTGAGCGAGTGTTTAAGAGTTGTTGAAAAGAAGTTCTAATGAACCCATAGGTATGGCCATCGCTGGGCCAAAAATCAAAAGCGCGACAAACCCCCCAAAAACAAAAACAAAAAACCCAGTGAAATCACTTTTCTGCACACTTCTCAGAGCTTTTAAGGGACTAACATAGGTTTTGAAACTCCAAGAGGGCACAGGGTGTCTCAAACCACTTAAAACTCCCAGCTCCCTTTTGGGTGAAGAATGGATCAAACAAAGTTCTGTCTAATTTCTGCGCACAGCCCCCCAGCGGCTGCGTCTTGCGCCCAGGAAAAACCAGCCACATCACCAACTTCCTGCTGACTCCGGTTCCTCCGCTCCCGGCCCCCTCTGCCTGGTTCACACGCCCTCGTTCACTGCCTCTCGGAGGCCTGCCTCGACGCCCTCCTGCCCACTGTTACTTTCAATTACACATCCTGTTTTATCCTCTTCTGAGAACTTAGCAGGATCTGAAGCTACTTGTTGGCCCGAGGACTGAATTCCTTGCTCATTGGAGTGGGTGCCCCAGGAAAGCAAGGACTGCGTTTTTATGTAACGCTTCCCAGTGCCTTGGGATGCTCAGTAAATCATTGCTGAGTGAGCGAGTGAGTGAACGAGTGGTGGCCTTGTCTCGTGGGGCTGCCCGGGTGCTGGGAGATGGGCAGGTCAGGGACGGATGGCAGGCGTGCAGCGTTGGAGGCGAGGCCCAGCGTGAAATAAAAATGTGCAGGGTCCCTCATCCAAAAACGATTAGGGATTTCAAGATCGCAACAGCAGGGCATCAAACCAAGAGCCGGGCCCTCGGAGGACGGGGCCCTTGGCGACTGCACTGGTCCCTGGCCTGCGAAGCTAGCTCTCTCCTGGACACAGAGACTTTGGGGGATGCCTCGGGACATGTGGGGCCGTGCTACTTGGAAGAACCTGGTGATCTCACCAGGAGAAGAGAAAAGTCAAGACCCATGGAAGAGACATCACGCCCTCCCCCCACCACCCCGGTCCCAGCCCCGACTCCTGCCTCTTTTGATCAGAGATGGTGGCCACGGAGTGTGGTTTCTATGAAATGGGCAGTCCGTGGAGAAGACATCGGCTGGGTCCAGGACGTGCTCTGGGGAGACCGGCATTTCTGAAGCTCAGTTCTCTTTCTCCCACAATTGTGTGAGCTATGGTAGGCCCTGACCTTGCCCCGGCCTGAGGCCCAGTGAGGCTGAACTGCCCACGGAAGTGGGAAGAATTCACGCAACGATAAAGGTGAAAAGTCAGGGAGTCAGACAGCCAAAGGGGTTCCAGAATCCCAAGGCCCGCGGCGCTTCTCCACCCCAGCTATGGCCATTCACTAAGTCAGCCCTAGGGGAAAGGGGCGTCCTGTGGGCAAATCCCAGAGGGGAGAGAAAAGGAAGGAGGCGTGGGCCGCCCACAGACCTCATAGACGGCCAGGTCGATGCCGGCGTAGGGGATGATGCCGAGCACGTTGGGCAGGTAGCCGCGGTACAGGGCGCGGGGCCCCTCCCGCTCCAGGATCTGCCTCGCACAGTCCAGCAGCCCCTTGTACTGGCCCGTCCGGCGCAAAGTCAGCCGTGTCTTCAGCACCTGGGGAGGACCCCGGTTATCCCTGGGCAAAGTGCTTCCAGAAACACCACGCCCAGGAGTGAAGACGCCTCGGAACAGCTGCTCCCAGGAGGCTCTACCCTGACAGCAACTGAATTTAACACACCACTTTCCCTAGAATCTTCTGCCATCCCCAAATCTCTATCCCTAGAAATGGTTACATCTCTCAGAGTTGTATATGGTGGCCCCCGTTGTCTCTCAATATCTTGTTCCCTTCCTCCGCCTTAATGATAGAAACTGTAATTTTCAGCAAGGACACAGCCTCTCAAAATAAAGACCACGTTTCTCATTTTCCCTAGATATATGACCAGGTGACTAAGTCTTGGCCAATGAAACTGCAGGAGAACAGGTATGTGTGACTCTCAGAAAGTATCTTTAAAGGCAAGGAGGTGTTCCTTCCTTCGTCTATTCTTCCTTATTGACTGGAATAGGGATGTGATGACTGGAGCACACACAGCCATTTTGGTCCATGAGGTGAGTGCTGTATTCTGAAGTGCTAGAACAAGATAGAGGGCAGGAACCTTGGTCTCTAACACTTGGAAGCCACGATACCCATCCTGAACTGCTTACCTCAGACTTCATCTATGTGATTTGAGTTTTCCATCGGAATCCTGACACACTGCACATCCTGAAACCTGAAATGGTTCCCCTGGGAACAAACAGCCTGGAAATCCATATCCTTAAAAGAGGCATGTCTGTAAACAGCTGGCCCCCACAATTGCTGCCTAAATCGTTAGGATCAGTACCGCCATCCCCAGAAGTCACATTTCAAATTGCAATGCCCACAGAGACTACACATGAGACGGCATTTCTCTAAGGAGCCACAGTCCAAGTCAGGGAGAGGCAAAGTTACAATCCCAATGCCCATCACAGCATGGAGTGACGTGGTTATTGCAAGCCCCCCACCCTGCAGTGTGGCCCCAGCCAGAGTCCCCCCCTTCTCACCTCCATGGGGTAAATGATGGTTTGGGCCGTGGCGCCAGCCAGGGAGCCAGCCACAAAGCGCTCCTGCACGTGCAGTGTCTCCTGCTGCCCCCGAATGGCCCGCTTGATCTGAAGGTGGATGACACAGAGGTGGGCAGGACCTCAGGTCCCCTGCGGGGGACACCTCCCAGGAGAGCAGATACCCACTCCTGGAGTCCTGCAGACAACCCCCCATGCACCCCCAAGCCAATCCTACCAGCCCTCACGGCCAGCTCACATCTCCCACCCCTGCCCCCACCTGCTCATAGGCCATAAACTTGATCGCTGACTCAGGTGCAATCTTGAGCACGTTAATCCCATTGCCACGCCACAGGGAACGCATGCCCCCCTCTCGGATCATGCTTTTGAGGCCCCCCAGGATGTTTAACTTGTTGGTCTTGGAGGCGTGGACCTGCATGGGGAAGATAAGGCAGCTTTGGGGGTCCCCTTCTGGGGACGAGGTCTGGGAGAGGGAGTGGATCTTTCCAGGGCCCCTCACCTGCATGAAGACCTTGAGGCGATCCAGAGGGGCCGTGCCCGTCCGCGACACAGCCCCTGCCACCGCACCCGCCACCAGCTGCTTCCACCACATGCCAGTCAGCTTCTCCTGCTCTGAAAACTCATCAGGGACAGTCAGGCACTCACCGATGTCCAAGACCTGAGGACGCAGGGACTGGGGTGTCAGACCGTCAGAGGGGCAGGGAGATGGGCTCCAGCCCTACCCGAGAGGTCTCCCTTGTGAATCCCAGGACACCCAGAGTGTCCACCCATCAGTCTCACTTGGAGAGCCCAGGAGATCCCTCTTGGGACCCCACCAAGTCCCAGCAAAACATCCAACCTGACTCCCATGTAGGATCCCAGTATCCCTCTGCCAAATCCCAAAGAAGCCCACTCAAGCATCTACCATATAAAGATCCCTTCCAGAGCCGATCAGTACTCTGAAGGATCATACCCAAGGATCTCCTGCAGAAGGATTCCAGAAGATCCCTCCAGGGTCACCCAAGATCCTAGCAGGGACCTGCCACATAAGGAGGCCAGTGGATCCCTCCCAGGACCTCTGCAGATCCCACAGGGAAGCTGCCCCCAGGGATCATCCCTCCCCTAGGATCTACCTATAGACCTCCCAACCAAGTCCCTCACGGACCCCCAGGGTGGGAATGTCTGGATCTCCCAGGAGGATCTCAGAAGATCCCACAGATGGATTCCCTTCCGGATGCCATCAGTTCCCACTGGAAGCATCACTCAGAAATTCCCACCCAGAAGCGGGGGATTTAGAGCACCTTCTCCCCCAACTTCCAGTGGATCTCCTTGGATCTTCCAAAGAAGGTGGATTTCTAATGAGTCCCTTCAGCAGCAGACCATTTACCAAGGCAAAAAGAAGCCTGCAGAAGGGGAGCTGTGGGCGGAGGCTGGAGGCTGGGTGCCCCATCTGGTGAGCTCCTCCTTCCCTGGGCTCCTACCTCCCAAGTCTGCCCCTGGCACCCCGAAGTCGGGTCTGAAGGGCTCCAGCCAGATCACAGACCTCCCCCAGTGGGTCCTCAGTGCCCCGAGCCCCACTCAGAGGAAGAGAGGACTAGAGTCTCCTCCCTTGGCTGTTCCCAGTGGCTCTTCCTTCTCAAGACTCCTGGCCCAGCCCCCTCCATGCCCAGGGGAAACCAGAGCAGGGCCCAGCCACGCTAGGAAAGCAGCCCCCACCTCACCGTAGAATGCTTCCAGAAATAGACCACATCCTCTACATTCTCCAGCGAATGCAACAGGAAGTGGTCGCGCCATTCCTGCCAGTCGATGGTCATCGTGCCGTCACGGTCCATGCTGGGGGTGTAGGGCAAGGTGGGGACAGAATCAGTGCTGGGGCTGGGCGGCGGGTGCTGGAATGAGGTTCAGTTGGTCTGGGGGAGACTCACGTCCTGTGTGCTGAGAGCGCACCATTTTACAAAGGGGAAAACTGAGGCTTGCTCCAAGATGTGAAGCATCCGGCCCAGGATTTGCCTGACTCCCAAGCCCACCTCTCAGCTCCACGTGCCCTGGGATTGGGTCTGGGGCCTAGAGACTCAAGGTGGCCAAGGGGTCCCGGGGACCCGAGTTACCTGGGATTTGGGACCCCCACCTATTCACCTGTGCAGAATTTTCTCGGCTTGCTCCAGCGAGATGGAAATGCCTAGGGCCCGGAAACTCTGCTGGATCTCAGACACATCAATATGACCTGGAGAGGGGGCCAGAAAAGGGTGTGTGTGGGGGGGACCCCGGAGCCTAGGTGCAGTACAGCTCAGAACGGGGATGGGCTAGGAAGACCAGGGGATCCAGGAACCCAGGATGAGATTTGCAGCTGGGTTGGTGGTGGGTGTGGGGGTGTGTCACTGACCCAGTGGCATCAGAGAGGTGGGACTGGGCAATGTTGGGGGGCTGAGCTCCTCTGTTCCGTGAATGAATGAAAAAATGAATCCAATAATTATGGGGATCTTGATGCCATAGAGAATTGAGAGGCAATATTAGGGACCCAGAAGAGGCTATGGAGGAGTGTCTATGCCTCATAGGGAATCCAGAAACAATATGGGGCATCTCTGTCCCTTAGAAACTTCAGGGTAATAATAGGGGTCGAATCCCAGAAGGGAAAAGTAGGTGGGATGGGCCCACGGGCCCAACCACCTAGCTGGGGGGTGAGGAGAGCTCCCAAAATAGCCTGTGAGTCATCCGGGAGAAGTGGCCCTCCCCCCTCCTCCTAGCGCTGCCAGTTCTAACCCCATTGGTGTCTCCAGGGCCCCCGCAGCCTCTCCCTGGGCCTTACCATCCTGATTCCGGTCCAGACTGTGGAAGAGAAGCAGCAGACGCTGTTCCCGCTCCTGTAGGTAGCGGGAAAACTCCTCCAGGTCCAGCCCACCACCTGGGTCGGCGTCACCCTCGGGGGAGATGCCCTGGCAGGGGGGGAAGGGACAAGGAGCTCCAGGAGGCCGCTCCCCATCTGCAGGGGCCATGACAAGCTCAGGGTCCAGGAACTCAGAGCCGCCAGCACCTAAAGGACAGGAGCAGGGGAAGTCACCCCTCCACCTGCCAGCTCACTTCTCAGCAAAATGCCCAAGGCCACAGTAGGTCTGCGAGGTGGAAAGCAGTCCTCCAGTTTTCCTGGCAAGCAAACTGAGGCTCTCCAAGGGCGAGTAACTTTTTCAAGGTTACAGAACTGGGAGGTGGTAGGTAGCCTTGGGCTCTTGTCTCTGAAAGCCTGGCCTCCCAGCTGCCTCTTAAAAAAAAAAAACAACCAAAAAACACAAAAAACCCCCGTCCATATGGCAGTTTCAGGAGCTTCTGTTAGGGACAGCTCTGGGCAACATTGGGGCAATGAGAGTTCCAAGCTAAGCACCCACCAGGACTCTGGTTTTCCACCTGGAAAGTACGAGGTTGTCCTGGAGGTCTCAGCGTGCTGCAGAGACACTCCAGTGGCATCTGGGGCTAGAGGTGTGAAGGAGACCTGCACAGGCCTAGGGGAGGGCTCCCGCTTTGCTACATCCCCTGCTGAGGGTGGCCTCGGTCGGGATTGGGCTCTGGGCTGGGGTAGCCTGGGGCATTAAGCCAGGCCGGGGAAAGGGCCGCCAGGGAAATGTAAACACAGAGAGGCTGGGGCAGCTGGCTCGGAGGGCAGTGGGTGCCCAGAGGAGCGGAGGGAGGATGGGAAAGGGTGTGTCTCCCGAGGCGAGGAGCAGGGTATGTCTTGGATGGGCAAAGAGTTCAGAGGAGGGTGTGTCCCGGGCAGTGGGCAGGAGACCGGACCCGCTCCTTTCGCGGGCAAGACATCCCCCACCCTCGAGGCACCGGCGAAGGGGGTGGGGACCGGGTGTTGGCAGCTGAACCGCAGGCCTGGGGCCTCCGTGGCTCTTTCTTGGGCGAGCCCGTTAGGCCCAGACACGCAGGGCAGGGGGAAGGAGAGAGAGATGCCCAGGCTGGGCACCCGCACTGGAGCGCAGCCACAGGCAGTCGCTGGCCGCTGCAGCGCTCCATTCAGGGGCTCGGGTTACCGGCGCCGGCGGGGCCGGAGCGCCGCGCGCCAGGCTGGGGTCCCGGCGGGGGTACCTGTTGGGTGTCGCGGTCCGGGTCGCCCCCGCCCAGCCGAGCCAGTCCCTGGCGCAACTCGCGCACGTCCACGCGGCCATCCTTGTTACTATCCAGCTCCTCGAAGAGGCGACCCCAGCGCTGCCGCCGCTCCGCATCGCTCGCGCCCCCCCGCATGGCGCCGGCCCGGGGGGGGAGGGGAGGCCCGGCGGTGGCGGCCTCGGCGGGGGCTTTGCGGCTCCCCCTCCCCCCCGGGGCCCCGCAGGGCCGGCTCCGCGGCCACTGCCACCGCAGCCTCCGCGCCGCCCGCCCGGCTCTAGCACTTGCAGGAGGCGGCGACTGCTAGTCGTTGCCGCCCGAGCCAGAACTTGCGTCTCCTACCCCGATCCGCTCGGGGGGAGGGGGCCGGAGGCGGAGCTGCGGGTGTGGGGCGGAATGCCGGGTGATGCTCTGGTAGTGCACGGGATGCACCAGGGTTCATTCTGGGGAGAGGGGCTAGAGGGATCAGTGGTCTCCATTCTGCTCTCAGAGTTCCGCCTTGCGTGCCTCAGTTTACCCTCAGTCCAAGGGGGCGCAGTTGAGAGATATCAGATTTGGTTTCGTAATCCGTTTCCATTTGACCTCCCTCTCCTACTATTCCTCTTTAGGCACTAAGGTTCTCTTTTTCCCCAGACATACTCAAGAACCAACCCTACGCCGCCCAGCCCTCCATCCGCCCGCGCGCTCTTTTCACATTCCCTACTCGGCCACTGAAACGGAAAATCAAGAAGCGCCGCTTGCGCCCTGAAACATCCCGCCCGCGAGCCTTCCTTTTCGGTCGCACTCAGACGGGGAAACGCAAGATCAACATGCGGCGCGGCTGCAAAGTCGGTTTTCTATTGGCCAGAGCTGTCCGAGCTGCGCCCGCCCGCCCCACGTGGGCGGGGCTTCCGCGCCGATCCCCTGCGGCCTCGGGCCCCCGCAGCTTCAGGCGCGCTGGGCAGTCTTAAAGAGGCCGCGGCCGGATTCGGTCGCCGAGCCGACTGCTCTCTCCAGACCAACTTGGGATTCTCAGTGCCCCAGGCATCTCAGTGTCCCAGGCGCGAGTGCGGATGAGGACCGGGAAGCCGAGCGCCGGAGGCGGGGCACCAGCCTGCCGCGCTCGCTGCACCTGCCGAAAGTCCCTCCCACTGCTTTCGGGCGCAGTTTCTCGAGTCACCATTAGGAGGAGGGGCGGCCAGACCACTTGGCGAAAAATAATAATAATAACTAACGTTGATTCACGGCGTTGCACAGTCCAGGCCTTTTACTCACGCCTCGAATCATCCTCGCCAAAACCTTATAAGGTGGGTGGGACTGGCTTTCCCACTTCACAGAAGAGGAAACAGAAGGTTAAACTGCTCTACCCAGGCCACATGCCCAGTGAGCGGCAAAGCAGGGATTTAAACAGACCTGGAATTAACCAGACCCATCGCGCTATACTCTAAAAGTGATTCACTTCCCTTTAACCATTGCTCTTCACCCTAGAGTTCCCAGGGGGGTGGAGGTCTTACTATCACCGTCCTTTATCGAAAAGCACAGCCAAGCTTACTTGCTCAGATGTGCTCAGACACACCTGTGAGTCCCAGACCGACGGCCTTTTAGAGAGGGCCTGATGGCCAAAGGTCCGAGTGTCCTCTTGGAGGTCCCCTCACAGATGGTTTCTTCATAGGTGATCCTTGCGGCCGCCCACAACATGGGGCATACAGATGTTTCCCCAGAGAAATGTCCCAAATAGGTGTTTTCTCACAGACACTTCCCTGAGAGGTAGGCCTCCACACACATGAGCCTCTGTCCTGCTGCCCCCACCCCCACCCCCGGGAAGCTCCCATGGGCTGCAAAATGAATGTGCCTCATGCAGACGTCCTCAGTTTTGTTTTTTTTTTTTAATTGGATCTAAATTCCCTGCAGAGGTTCTTCATACATGGCTATACCCTTCATCTCACAGGTACGTTTCTCAAAAGAAATCCACCCAGGAATGCATTATACAGCTCACCTCCGCCTGCCCCCCCCCCACACACACACATAGGTATGTTACAGTTAATTGTACACCCGTATGGGTATGTTCCCATATACCTGGGTCCTATAAGATGTTCTAAAATGTTGGTGTGTCTCCTACGGGTCTTTCCAATACATTTCCACACAGGGATTCCTCCTACAAGTATTGTCCATTTCATGTGCAAGCCACGCAGATGCGTTTGCAAAACAAAGGTATCCTATACCAGAGTACTCCACCAGGTGTTTCTTATAATGCAGGTGTGTTCTATACAGCTGTTTCCCGCACAGGTGTGCTTGCACTCAGCTATATGCCCAATAGAGGCGATTCAATGCAGATGTCTCCCAGAGGTGTTTTTCCATATCCACGCACATGTCCTCTATGCAGGTTGGCTCCCGGGCAGGTATGTACCGCACAGGTGTGTTTTTGTTAGGGGCCACCCATTCGGATCCGCCGCAGGCATGACCCATGGCCCCGTGTCTCCACGCCGGGTTTATCTCCACTCTTGTGCGATCCTAGAGATGCGACAGCAATGTCTCTCTTACCCCTGCGCGCTTTCGTCCCTTTTTACTCTTCGGTGTTATGGAATAGGGTTCCCGTTACAGGTGCGTTCCTGGCGCGGTCCCACCCCCGTTTGGCTCCGCCCTCTCGCTTAGGCTCAGGTGCACAAGCCGGAAGTGCGCTCCCCTCCCAGGTGAGTGACTAAACTTTCCGGGTCACGTGAGCGGGCGGAGCTGGAGGAGTGCGAGTTACCGACGGACGCACCGAGGGTTCGAGCCAGGTACCCGGACAGGGAACCTGAGCAAGGTCGAGGACGCCTGGGCCAGGTGGGGAGGTAGGACGCACGGCTCGGCCTGCCACCCCTTCCCCGCTTCCCCTTTCCTTTCCCCAGCCCGGGTACGCGCCGCCCGGAGTTAATCTTTAATCTCTGACCTCTGGCGGCGGGGGCGGGGCGGGACTCTGGGGTGCCCTGGGCGGGTCATCCCTCCCCTGGGCCTGCGCCCGGGTCTAGCCCCCTCCCCCATACCTTTCTCTTTCTCCCGCCCCAGGTGCCGGGTCGCAGGTACCCCCGGCCTGAGATGCGGTAGAAGCAGCGCGCGCGAGAAGCCGGGTCCCCGGTGCCACCAGCCTGTCGCCCGGCCCATGGCGAGCCCCGGCTTGGGGCTCCTTCTGGCGCTCGGCCTGCCGCTGCTGCCGGCCCGCTGGGGCCCGGCTCGGGGGCAAAGTAGGTACCCGTGGAGGGCGCGCGGGGCGGGGCTTGGAAGCGCGGGTTACCTGGGGCCTGGAGAGGTCAAGACCGGGAGGCGGTCATGGGATACCTTGAGAGGAGTCTACAGGGTCGATCAGGGTAGGGGCTTCTTTGGACGATTGGAGTTGGTGTAGAAATTCCCGAGTTCCCGAGGAAGGCAGTACTGGGGCCTGGGGAGAGGAGCTTGTGTACCCGAGTCTCAGTGTGGTTGAAATGTTTTGGGCGGACTGGGAGCCAGGAGGAGGCCTGCCTGGGCCTCTGATCCCAGGTTGACCAGACTGGCCATAGGTGTGGACCCAGCCGTTCAGTGCTTGTATTTCAGTTTCGTGAACCCCGGGGGGGGGGGGGCGGGGGTGTGTGTGAGTCAGACACTCCAGGGAAACCCAGGATCCACCCAGATCCTTAAGGGCCAAGGGAGGGCTGGAGAGGTGGCAGGGGGAGGGCAGGGTCTGGCTTCCAGACATCATCTGTTAGAGCAGACCCCAGCTCCGCGCCAACAGCAGACTGCTCTAGGCTGATTGCTCGCTGCTGGGCTTTGCTGGTTTGGAGATGGCTAGAGGGGCAGGAAGGACTGGGCCAGCCCCTGCATGCAGGGCTCCCACAGTCTCTATCAGAACAGAAGATTCAGAAAGGCAGAGCTCTAACGGACGGATGCCCAAGGAAGGTGCCAAGATGGGAAGGATAGATAAGGATTAATTTGTACTTTTTACCTACCTCCTCCCTACAGCGCTGGATCCCCCTATAAATGAGAACGGCACCGTTACACCTGCGGAGCCGGGCTCTGGCTCCGATGGGGCCCTGGTGAGTTGGGGTTTTAGGAGGAGGGCAGCAGGGAAGTTACTCAGGCATCCCACGTGTAGCAGGGGAAGGGGCCCAGACTCCCAGAGGTGGCAGGTGCTTGGGAGGGGGAATCCCAGGCAGGGGTGGGCCATGGTGTTGGGACAATAAGGAGCCCTGGATGCATCTCAGGTAAGGGTGGACAGTCAACCTGTCCCCTCTCCTGCAGTCTCAGGGGGCCATCACTGCCATCATTGTGGTCTTCTCCCTCCTGGCTGCCCTGCTTCTGGCCGTGGGGCTCGTGTTGCTGGTGCGAAAACTGCGTGAAAAGCGGCAGACAGAGGGCACCTACCGGCCCAGCAGCGAGGAGCAGGTGGGTGCCCGCGTGCCGCCGCCCCCCAACCTCAAGCTGCCGCCCGAGGAGCGGCTCATCTGAATGCTGGGGCCCGCTGCAGCCACCACCACTGGCCAGGACCGCCCGGTGCTCGCTCACACACAGCAGCTGCCACCAAGACAACAGCCTCTGAGGGTTCAGGAGGACTTGGGGGGCCACGGGGCACCTGCCTGCCTGGCGGGCTCGGTGAAGCATGCCACCTCTGCTTGACTCTGCCTGCAGTTGGGGATGCCGGGGCTGGGGGGCCGCCTCCGCGCTTGCTGCATTGTCTTCGATCGGCCTTCTGTCCTGCTGCCACACGGGCCCGACAAAGCCTCTCCTTTCCTTTCAGTTCAACCATGCAGCCGAAGCCCGGGCTCCCCAGGACTCCAAGGAGACAGTGCGGGGCTGCCTGCCCATCTAGGTCTCCTTTCTATCCGTCTTCCTTGCTGTGTGACCTTGGGGGAATGCAGAGCCCTCTCTGGGTAATCAGACCTACCCAGTGCTTAAGAATAGCAGGGAAGAAGGTGCTTTAAAGACTCTGTCCCTGAGGGCAAGGGAGAGTGTATTGCTCACGTTTTATATACATACACACATATATACATTTGGTAGTGAGATATAGTAAAAGCTTTTTCTCTTTGAGCTGATGGGGGCAGGAGGTAGTCTAGATGGAGGGAACAAACTCAGGGCTCATAGGCTGTTGAGAGATGAATCATAAGGTTGCAAGGACCCTAGGACTAGGAGGGCTTCCTGGAAGGGAGGGGCTTTCAGCTACGCGTCAGAACCAGCTGGAGGCTGCTCCAGGAGGAAGGAGGTGGATGGGGTACATTTCTGAGCAGAGAAAGAGCCCCCAGATAAACTCACCAGGAAAACCAGCTTTGGGTTCTTGTGGCTTTATTGAAGGACTGGGGTCTCTGCCAGATGTCTGATTCTTAACCTTCAAAACACTTTTTAAGCTCAGCGACTCTGGGCCGGCTCCAAGCCTGGGGATCCTGCCAGCTGTTGGCAGGTGCAGCAGGGGGTCTGAGGGCTCCTGGCCCCTCTGGGAGCTGGCGGTGAGTGTGCTCTGCCTGTGGGACCTCAGAGGGCTGGGATCTGGGGTTCTCTGGGGAACCAGGATCTGAGGAAGAATCAAGGGGTTGGGATGTCCAGGTAATATCCGAGTTGGGCTTTGTGGGGACCAGAAGTTGGGAACCTTCCAGAGGGCTGGATTGGGTGGGTGCTGTGGAGAGCTGGGCACAGGGGCTCTCCTGGGCCCTGGGATATTTGGTTGCCTTGGGGGAAGGAGAGAGATGTAGGATTAGAAGATGGGGCTCAGGGTCTCCTGGGCTGCTTGGATCCACAGAAGCCGATGAGGACTGGGATGAAAAGATGATTTCTTGGCTGGCCTCCAAGGGTGGCTGGGAAGTAGGGTCCTTTGAGGAGGTCGTGGCATCCAAAGGCTGGAGGGTTTGTAGAGATGGCAGGTCAGCAGGTAGGGACAGGGGCTGAGGCTCTGGTGGTTTTTCCTCATCTGGTTGCCATCTTGATGTTCCCGGGATGTCAGGCTGGATAGGGGTGGGGAGATGGGCAAGTTGCTGGCCTTCAGAAGCTGGAGGGGCTGGGAAGAAAGATGGACTAGACGGGGAGGACTGGGGGGCTCTCACCAAGCTGAAGCAGCTGTCTGGGTCCCTTCTGTGGCAGCAGTCCAAGCTCTGGCTGGGCCGCAGGCCCCCCGTCCTGCTGGCTCCCATGCTTAGACTGTCCAGAATCTCACTCAGCAAATCCAGCTCTTCTCCAGACCCCAGGAAACTGCTGTCCAGAGCTTCCTCTGCCCATGGTTCCTGGGCATCCTCAGGGCTCAGAGCAGGTGCCCTGGGTAGGGATGGGCAGCCTCAGATGTCTGCCCAAGATCCCAGTCCTGACGGGACTCCTCTGAAGCTTCTTGAGTTTAGGCACCATCCTCCCCTGGTGGATGGGTCCTAGCCTCCCACTTCCAACTTTGCCCCCTCCCCACTCCCAAACTTTGAGCCTTACCCCTCCTCCAGGGACTCAGAAGGGCTCTCCAGCCCCCTTCTCCTGCTAGGGCGCAGGGGCCGGTTCTGCAAAGGACAGATTTGGAGGGCGGGGCCTCAGGAACTACAGAATCAGGTTTCTGGAGGAGGGTGAGTGTTAAGTGGGTTCCGGATATTGGGGTAGGTGAGTGAGAAGTCTGGGTGGAGACAGAATGGGAGGAGGACTAGGTGGTAATTCCAGGTGTGAGCCTTTGCAGTGAGGGGTGGCGTGGGGGGACACAGGTACCTTTCCAAAGTGCTGGGTGATAGGCAGGCGCTGCTGCAGACGGTCTGAGCGGCTGGTGAGGGACAGGGCTCTCAGGGAACCCCCCCTTTGCAGGCCAGAGTCCCCATCCTAGGAAGAGGGTGGGTGAGCCAGGAGCCCCTTCTTCCACTGCCCCAGCCATTGGCTACTGGCCTTACCTTGTACATCAGAAGGCTCTGCATACCCTTCCAGCCGCTCTTGGCCTGCGGAGGAGCCAAAAGAGAATTAACCTCCTCGGTGATTTGACCCCGAGCATTTTGAGAACTCAGCTCTCCATCCCGTAGGACAACTGCCTTGTCCTCTGTTCACATTTGTGCCTCACAGACAGTCACAATTCTCCATGCACCATCCGAATTGACTAAGAAGTCAACCCAAGTGTTCCCAGGGGACATAACCACTGAATGAACGGGGAGTGGCAAAAATGGAACATTGTAATAATGTACCAGCATTCAAAAACCAGACAAGTGAATAAAACCTAAGGGACAATTTGGAGCTGCAGACACTGGCCACAGGACACTTCGGGGCTTGGGAGACAAGGAAACCGAAGGGCAGAGGCTGGGACTGTAGCGTCTGGGGACAGAAGATGTTCACCAATGAAGCTGGGTCAATTTCAAATAGGGAAGAAACGATCCTGACAAAAGTAGGCAAATGGAGAATAAAAGCAGGAAAACTTGTTAATGGCTTAACTGCTGGTTCGGTTCTGATCAAAATGTTTGCACTTTAAATCGGGGGGTAAAATGTCCTGCCCCCATGAGGGGTTGACATGTGCCTTGTCCCCTTGTCTTTGTCACCCCGGTAAGTGGCCTGTCTACTGTAGCCTCACCGAACGGTACATGTTTTTGACAGCTGGTTGTGTCTTGGCTTTGACAGAATGCAGGAGGGCACCACCACCTTTCTGGGGAGAGAGAATGGCAAGGGAGAGAGACTCGGTACCCTGGGGTTACCCATGACTCCACCTCCCCACCCCAGCGGTGTGATGCTGAACAAGGCCCTCTCCCTAGGCGAGTCTCAGTATCTTCACTTCTGTCTGTAAATGAGCATCATGATGACCCTCCCTGGGGACCATTATGGAGTTAAGTCAGCCCAAAATAAACGCTAAACACGTGTTCGGTGTTCCTACCTTTAGGTTGTCTGCCCAGAGCTGGTAGGAGCGAACAGCGCCTGCAGTGAGGAGACGTGGTCATGGCTGGTGGGCCGAGGCTGGGGTGCTGGTGGGGCGGGGGCTCCGGGCTAGGCACAGGGCTCACCTGAGAAGCCCTCGTTGCAGGTGATCTCCTGCTCAAAGAGATCTGAGAAGCCCTCTCCCGTGTTCAGCTTCTCCAGTCGGCCTTCAATGAACTGGGGGAGGGGGAAGGGTCAGAAAGGGCTGCCACCAACGCATCCGAATTCGGGGACTCAGGATTCTACCCACGCAGCAGCCATCCCTGGCCCCTCCAGGGACCCACCCCCTAGGACTCAGGAGTCTGCAGCCTCCTCAGGATGCCAGAAGCCCAACCCTCTCTCCGCCGCCCCTGTCTGAATCCGTCCGGACCAGACCACGCCCCTCATAGGGACCCGGAAGTCGGACTTGACACTCCTTTCGGTGATCCTGGAAGAAGTCGACCTCATCTTCAGGGACCCGAGAACCCATCCCAACACAGATGGACCCTAGAGTCCAGTCCACCTCCGAAGAAGCCAGGAATCCGGCTCCACTTCTCCCCTATGTCCCTGCAACCCCGGAGTCCCCGCCCGGCTCCTCCCCAGCCAGGGGAGTGCGCACTCGCGACCCGCCCCTTACAGAGTCCCGCACGTACCGCACAACCCCGGAGTGCCATTCCCGCCCCGGATGCTCTATCCTTAGGCACCCAGGGATTTAATCCCACCTCAATCTCCCCAGGAACCTGGGAGTAGATTTTATCCGCGGGAGTCAGGGGCTCCCAACTTCAGGGAAACGGTAGTTGCGTCATGCCTCCCCGACCCGGGGACCCTGGAGGGTGGGACTCCGCGGGACAGCCTCTAGTCTCCCCTGTAGTACTCAGGCGTCCGTCCCTCTAGCTCCAGCTCGCCCCCCAGGGACCCAGGATTTTCCGCTCTCGCCCCGCCCTCGCCCCGCCCCCCGGCACCGCCCACAGGGTTCTGGCGCACCTGTTTGAACAGCTGCAGGTGCACAGCCCGTCGATGGAAGGCCTGCAGGGGCGCCCCGGGCTTCTGGGCCAAGAAGGCTTCTTCGCTGAAGGTCACAGGCTGGCCCTAGAAGAAATACCCGCGATCTAAACTTCCGTGGCTCTCCTGGACCCCAGCTGTGTCCCTTATTCTATCGTGTGTCTATGCAGCAAACTTAAAATGGGACCGGAATGGGATCTATCTCATCATACGGTTGTGAGCATTAAATGAGATATAGTGACAGTAAAACCTAGCATTTGTTGAGTGCTCACGATGTGCTAGGCGCTATCCAAATATTTTGCGCATGCCCATTCCCTGACTCCCATGACCCTTTTGTGCGGGTACTCGTGGGATTCTATTTGACAGATGAACAAACAGAGGCACAGAGTTAGCACGCCACAAAGGCTGGGTATCATTGTTGTTGTTGTTGTTGTTCCTTCAAGGACCCAACAGGTCTCTCCCTTAGCCTCTCCACTGCTCACCGGGCTGCAGATGAGTGCGTCGCGGTAGCCCCCGAAGAGCAGGGCCTGCGCTTTGAGGAAAAGACGGGAAACCCCTTCCCCGGGCGCCAGCGCAACCTTCCTTAGCCGCAGCCTCAGCAGGGACACCTGCGGGACATTGGGAGGCTGTGAGCGGGCGGGTGTGAGGCCTCGGCCTCCGCGACGCGGCAGGAGCATAGAAGGGGGTGACACTGACCACGTCTGGGGGCAACGCTTGCACGTCGTCGAAGGGCGTCTCCAAGGTATTGGAGTCCACGTTCATGACCACGACCTCCTCCAGAGCTTTCTCCCGCACTCTCTGCGTTGGGAATTGGGGGTGGGGACGGCCGCTCAGAGCCCGAAAATCTCTGGCCTGGGCGGTCCTTGGGAGTGCAGGAGGAGGGGAATCCCGTCCGCCGCTGCGGTCCGGGTCCGCCCCCACTCACCTCGGCGAGACTGGAGTGCACTCCGATGAGGTAGGGCATGGGCGCACTGCAGACAACCGAGGGGACAGGTCATCGCGAGCGCCGTCCCACAGTCTCCGGGACCCCTGGGCTCTCCCCCTAGCCCCGCCGCTCCCAGTCTCCGCCCCTCACCAGCAGTAGTCTAGCAGGTGCGGCGGCAGCGTGGGGATCAGCACGTGCTCCCAGTGCATGGGGTACAGGAGGGCGCAGGACGCGTGGACGCACGATGTCAGCTGTGGATACGCGGGGGGCCGTGGAGTCAAGGACTGGACATGCCCCCCACCCCAAGCTTCAGGGACCCTCTTTGGGATAGTGGCTCTCCTGGCTCCATTTCCCACGTCCCCAGACCCAGATAGGTCCCCAGGGACCCTATCTGCCCCTCCTCGCCCCTTCCCCACGCACTACTGGGTAAGAGGTGGAAATTCAAATCCCTTTTGGAGTCCTGTGAAGCCCAAGAATTGGGCAAATTACAGTGTTTGGAGCTGGTGGGGCCACTACTCAGCAGGTCCTAGTGGTTCCCTTTAGGGGGCGGAGCTAATATGCAACCCTCCGGATCTCTCCCCTCAGTGGTAGAACAGCCCAGTAACTCCACCCCTAAGAGGCGGAGCTAGAGTTCAGCTTCCCTCGGTCCCCAGGGATGGAGCTCGCGTTCGTCCTGCATTCGCGACCTTCGTCCTCCTCTTAGGGACGAAACTACAATTTAGCGCTCCCTGGGTGCATCCCCCCAGAGGGGCGGAGCCAGCCTTGTTTCGGCCCCTAGTGGGTGGGGTCTGGACTAAGCTCTCCCAAAGAGGGGACACTACAGCGCAGCCCACTCTGATTCCCCCCAGAAGGGCGGAGCCAGAATCCAGACCAACCCTGATTTTCAAACCCGCAGAGTCAGGACTTTGCCTCGACTCTCACGCTGTGGAATTAGAACCAGGATTCCGCCCCGCCGTCCCGCCCCCAGGGACCAAGCCAGGCCTGGGCCCCACCCGCGGCCCGGCTGGCCCCGCCTCACGGTGCTCAGCTTGCTGGCGATGAGTAGGACCCTTCTCTCCGCCAGGAGCGCGGCGAACAGCCCCACGATGTTCTCGTCGGTCACCGCCACCACTAGCTCCGTTAGGTTCCTCTGAGGATCGGAGAGAAGCGCTGGGCGCAGGGAACCGCAGGATCCGACCGCCCCCTCTGGGTGGGTTTCGGGATTCCCCGCCTCCCCCCCCCCCCCCCCGACTCCCGCCCCCAGCACCGAACTCACGTTCTCAGGAATGGATGGCAGGCGGCCGGAGTCGGGGGCTACGAAGCAGGAAAGCTGGTAGGGGGCGATGGGCGGGGGCACTGATCAGTCAGGGGTCGGCCTCACCGGGGTGCCCAACCTAACCGGGTCCCCAGTTCTGCTCACCGGCCCGCTGTTCCCGGGGGCAGGGGGCGGGATGCTATGCGCACTGGAGACAGTCACTCCGCGGCCCTGGGAGAGAGGTTGTGGCTGTGTGGTCCTCAGGGCTGGGGTGCAGCTTCCCCATCCTCCCAAGGGGGTCCCCCAGAGGCTGAGGGCTACTCACCAGCTCTACTGACGCCTGAGACACAGGCAGGGGCTGCTGCAGCAGGTTTAGGAGAAGTTCCTCAACCTCAGAGACCTGGACGGGAGCGGAGTGTCTGAGCCAGGATGCGGGTTGGGGATTCTGAGGCCCTTGACTGGGGCTGAGTGGTCTGGGAGGAGCCAAGGGTCTTAGCTCAGGCCTGGAGGTTCTGAGCCTGGCCGGGGGGTGGGGGGGGTGGGGGTGGTGGCTTGGGAGGGTAGGGCTGGGACTAGCACAGGATTAAGAAGGAGGGGCTGGTCTCACTTGGTCCTGGGCCAGGAGATCGCCCACTGTGTTCAGCAGCTTGTAGAAAACCTCAAACCAAGGTAGGTGACTATAGGGAGAAGACAGGTTCTAGGAACTACCCCTAGGCCAGGGCCCTTCCCACCCCCACCCCAGAGCCCATACCCCACACCTGAGGATGCAGAGGCAACTGTGGGCACCAGCCCGTAGGTGGCAAAAACCATATCGGCGGGTGCCGCTCAGGTCGGTGAGGGCGAAGGTGAAATGCTGCACAGCGGCACTCGGGGGTTCCCTGCAGGTGGAAAGGGTTCTCAGAGACCTGAGGGTCCCAGCTCCCTGATCTGTCCCCCCCCCCCCCCAGCCAGTACTGTGTCCACCAGTCTGAGTTCCTGGGTCCCTGAGTGTCCGCTTCTATCCGTACCTTTCCACATCGAAAGGGAAGCAGAATTTAGGCACCATCTGCATAGCCTCCTGGGGGTGGAGAGAAGCACAAGCCGCTTGACAGCCCACCCCTGGCCAAGACAGTCTTCCGCCTTGGGCGGACTGGCCCGGGTCCAAGGGGAGCAAAGAGCCAGCCTGCATACCTGGTCCCTGAAGTCTGGGGGGAACTGCCGCAGGATGGGGGGGTCTGTGGGAGAGCAGGCTTCTCAGTGCAGGTCCCCAGACCCATCCCTCAGGTCCCCACTCCCACCTGAGGCCCCCAACTCACCCTCCTGCAGGGAGGCAGGACAGGCTGCTTCAAAAAACCAATCGAACACGGCAGGTGGATCCCGTCTGTGGGACAAGACACATGGGACATGGGCTCAGTGAGTCCAGGGGCTTGCTGCTGGGTGTGCAGCCGTGCAATACGTGTGTCTGCAATGCCACATGTGTGTGCGTGTGACAGGTGTAACTATGTGTGTGTGCCCTCGGTGATTTGTGGCGGTGTGTACAGGTTGTGTGGTGATGTGTGAACAGTGGTGTTGATGGTGTGTGCATGACTGAGAAGTGGAGCAGAATGAGAGTGTGACTGTGTGTGTGTGTGTGTGTGTGTGTGTGTGTGTGTGTGATTCTATCCTGTGTCTGCCTGGCTGTCCAGTAGGTGGGAGTGCAAGTGTGTGAGATCTAGCCAGTGCAAGGACAAATAACATGCACAATTTCTTGCGTGGCTATGAGTGTGGCCGGGGCAGTGTGTGCTTGCCTGCCCGGGGTCGTCTTGAGAGCAAGAGCGCGCCCACCCAGGTTTCTTGGAGTGGGAGACTTCATGGTGCCCCAGGGGCTGACCCCAGACTTCTCGTCAGAGCAAGGAGGGCCACAAGCCCTGGGCTGTGAGCCGTGCCCTCTCTGCCGTGCTCCCTTGCCCACCCCCCCCCACTCTGCCCACCCCACAGAGGATGCTGGGACTTGGGCTCTGGGGGGGCAACAGCAGGACCCGGAGAAGAGACAGCGGACAGATGGGTCTGGCTGCCGGCAGACACAGCCTCTGACACCCCGCCAGGGACGCCCCGAGCTCTTCGCCCTCCTGCCCATGCGACCCCACACAAGCATCCGGGCACAAGGCCCCACACCATCTTCTCTCACCTCTCGGTCCCCTGCCGGCCCCCTGAAGCCATGTTCCCCATCTCTCTGATACACCAAGAGGTGCCTGCTCAGAGTTACAGACTTAGTCATGCAGAGCCAGAAGGCAAGAGAGAGAGAGAGAGGGAGAGAAGAGGGGCTGAGAGTGGCCTGAGAGTGCCTGAGAGTCAAGTTCACACTGCAGGCCTGCTGAGAGACCTGCCCCGTCCCAGCCACCTGCCGCTGTGGCTCACAGCCCCTCCCGGCCTGCCCCAGTTCAGCTCCTCTTGGCCCCAGCCCAGGCCTGCTCTGGGAGTCGTGGTCCAGAGAGTGGGAAAGGGCGCAGCTCTTACTCTGCTTTGGATCCCATGGTCCCTGCAGGGCCACCTCCGGCAGCGGGGCCCTTGCCCCAGGGGTCCTGGGGGCCTGTGCTTGTGCAGGGCTGGGCCCTGAGCCCGCTCAACTTCCTGTGTGGCTGGGAGAGGAAGTTTGACGGGGTGACGTCCCGGAGGGAGGCCCCCGCCCCCACCCACTGTGAGAGACCCAGGCATCCTGCCTTCTAGCCTTCTGAGGGTAGGGTGAGCATGGGTGGCAGGCTCAGAGGATAGACCCCCAGCACCGCTCTGCCAGGCCAAGGCACCTCTAGTCCCTGACATTACACCCAAACCTTCCTCTCTCTGGGGCAGCCAAAGATTCACAATTTGCCTGAAATGCTTCCTCTTTCCTCAACTCTTCCTTCCTTTGGCCCATCAGCACCGGCCATTCCCTGTAGGACCACCAGAGGGAGCCAGGCTGGAGAGTGGACACAGGGGAGCCAGGGAGGTGGACGTCCAGCAGACAGAGTGTCCTCACGGACACAAATCCAGGAGTGCAGAGGGACAGCACACATCCGGAGAAGTCCTTGCCCAGCCATGTGACAGATGCAGAGGTGACACACAGGTGCAGCCAGCAGCTGGTTCCAGATGAAGACTACAGACCACAGCTGTGGGTACAGACAGGACAATGGAAATACAGATCTGGACAAGAGATAGATGTGCATAGAGCGCAGATACAGATAGAACAGTAACAGAGGGACAGACATGGTCAGGACCCTGCCCCGAGCCAGAGTCATAGCCAGACATAGTCACACACATGGAGAGAGACCCATCCAGACACCCCCAAGCAGAGTTGCAGACCCGGAAAGAGACAGAATGCAAGTGGACAGATGGCCACCTTGTCCTTGGGAAGCACAAGGACATACTTGCAGCACAAAGGCAGAACACAATACAGGTACCCATGATCACGCACATACACAGAAAACCCCAGAGGCAGACTGAGGGAGTCCAAATTCAACAGACCCTGCGAGACTCCTTGGCCTCCTGAAAGGTACTGAGAAGGTCTGTATGGATATAGGTGTGCACAGGAGAGAATTCACATGCCTGGCATGTTTTGGGGGGAGTCTGGAGGTGAGCGTCTGTGTGGCTGTGGGGTCTGTGTCTCCTCCATCAGACTGTGTAAAGATGCAGGTGATTCTGTGCATGTCTGTTGTGACTGTGTTTATACCCCTGATGTGTGAACTCAGAGTGGGATTCTCCGGGCAGCTCAGAGCTGTATCTGGAATGTAAATGGGTATGGTGCCTGTCTCACAGATCCTGTGATGTCTCAGTGAAATAATTCATGTAAATTGTTTACTATGAGGCCTGAATCAAGATTTTGATATGCTCTGTCTGTTATTGTGGGAGGAAGGTCAGCTGAATGTTTAAGAAAGTGACCTTGGAGTCAGAGAGACCTGAGTTCAAAGGCCTGATTCCATTCTTTAATGTCTCCCTTCTTTAATGACCTTAGGCAAGTCATTTGACTTCTCTGTATTAATTAACTATTGCTGTGTAACAAATCACCCTAGAATCAGTGGCATAAGAGAACATACATTTGTCATCTGACGGTTTCTGTGGGGGCCAGGATTCAGGGCACAGCTTATCAGAATCTTCTATTGTGGGCTGTGGTCTCATCCATAGGACCAGCTGAGGAAGGGGCTGCTTTGAAGCTTGCTATTTAGTTTTTGGCAGGACTGGGTTCGTTGTGGATTGTTGGACCAAGCGTCTCAGGCCCTCACTGCCTGCTGGCTGGAGGATACCCTTGGTTCTTGGCCACGTGGACCTTCCCAACATGCTGCTCACTTCACTACTGCAAGCAAGCTGAGAAGGCCACAGAGCTCATCAAGATGGAAGTCCAAGTCTTTTGTAACCTGATCTTAGAAGTGGTGTCCCAATACCTCTGATGTACCCTGTTGGTCAGAAGCCATCACCAGGTCCAGCCCCACACTCCTTGGGATCACCCAAGGGTGTGAGTAGGGGAAATGGGCCTCCTGGGGGGTTAGTCTGAGAAGCTGCATTTTGTACTCTCTCCTTCATTCTTCTCTCTGTAGAAGGAGAAAATCAGGACATCTACAGTGCTCTTGCTCATTCATGCAACAAAGAATTACCGAGGGCCTGTGTTACATCAGGCTGTTCTAGGCACGTGGTGACCAAGGTAGACAAGATTCCTCTCCTTGTGGAGCTTACATGCCAGTGGAGAGGCAAGAGGACAGACAAAAGAAACAGGTGTGTAAATAGACAAGATAATTTGTGAGTTAGCAATAGGGGCCATCAGTGAAATGAAACAAGATAGCGGGTGGAGAGGGGCTGGGTGCTAATTTCTGTTTGCCAGGGCAGGCTGCTCCGAGGAGGTGACATTTGAACGGAAAGCTGTAGACCAGAAGTGGCCAGTCGTGAGCACCTCTGGTAGCAGAATGGCATGCACAAAGGCCCTGAGGTTGAATCAAGCTTGATTGGATTGAGCACAAAAAGGTCACTGCAGCTTCAGCTTAATGAGTGTGGGGGAGGGTGATAGGGATGGAGTCAGCAGCGGGTAGAGACCAAGGTGAGAATTTGGGTTTCAGCCTGAGTGCGAGGAGGTTGGTGGGAAGGTTTGAGCTGGGGAGGGACAGTCTCTTATTTGCATATAAAGGCTCCTCTCTGGCTGCTTTGGAAGGAGGACTCACTTCAGGATGACTGGAGTGGCAGAAAGGTGTCCAGGAAAGCGAATGCAGGGAGGTTTCTGAATGTGGAAAACGGTGGCTTACACTAGGCTATAGACAAGTGGGGAGAAGGGGTCAAATTTGCTATACATTTTGGAGCTGCAGACAGTGAGCCTCAGCAAAAGCTAGGAAGTGCGTGCGGGGCATAGGAAACGAGGAATCAAGGCTGACTGCTAGCTTTAGGGTTTGAGCAACTGGATGGTGCCATTCATTGGAGAAGGGGATGTTTTGGGAGTAGAAGAGGGAGTTCTTTTGGGGCCACGTTGGGTTTTAGATAACAAAGAGAGCCAAGTTCACGGCCTCATCCATTGTCTTTCTGCTCCACCACCCCATACTCTGCTGAGCCTGCTGAGCTGTGGGTTGGTGGGGGCGGGGTATCCAGGCTGTTGTCCCTACACTTCCTCCTGGCTGTGCTGGGACCCAGTCAGGGGGCTGGAAGGCCAGTCCGGGTGTGGTGGGCGAGCACAGAGTGTGGTGGAAAGAGCTGACTGGTTCTCAGCATCTCTCCTCCTCTCTTGTCGTCCTCCTGGTTTGCCTGCCTTTGGTATTGCAGAAGTGAGAAAATGAAAAACAAAACAAGACAAAACGTTTCCTAGACATCTTCCCAGCTCCAGTTCTGGTTGCAGATGAATTTCTACCAAGGAAAAATGCTCCTAAAATTTGGAAGGCAGAGAGGCAGAACTCTGGGTGTACGTGTACCTATTTCCAGCTTTGCGGGTGTTGGGAGGTGTCCTTGGATTCGGTAATTCTGGGGGCAGCCTCTCGAGTCTCTACATTTCTCACTGAGCAGAGGAAGCAGCTCCTTGATGGCCGAGCTCTGTGATGTTCCACAGGATTCCAGGGCTACTAAAAAATGTGTTCTCATGAGCAGTACCAACCCCATCAGCAGGGAGCTTGTTAAAAATGCAAAGTCTGGGGGCGCCTGGATGGTTCAGTCAGTGGAGCGCGCAAGTCTTGATCTCGGGATGTGGGTGTGAGCCCTGCGTTGGGTAAGGGAGATTACATAAAAATAATATCTTAAAAAAAAAAATGCAGTCTTGGGCCCCACTCCCCCAACCTACTATACCACGAACTCTATGTAGAACCCAGGAAGCCATGCTCTAGCCAAGTTTTCCTGTTGATTTTTATTTTTTACATTTTCTTTTTTAAACTGTAAGCTCTACACCCACCTTGGGGCTTGACCTGATGACCCCGAGACCACGAGTGTGTTCTACCCACTGAGACAGCCAGGCGCCCCTTCTTGGTGATTCTTTTGCACATCAAAGTTTAAGAAATACTGGCCTACAACCCTCCAACAATGTTACAAGCCCCTAAATCCTTGCATTAAATCCTTTTCTGCTCCAAATGCCTACCACAGTCCTTGCACTGAGCTCTGGCTGATAAAGGGGAATCAGAGTTCGAGGCTTCACGGGGTCAGCGCTTGAACTCTGGCTCACCGCTTCATAGCTGTGGGACATCGGGCAAGAGACTCCTTGGGGCAAACTGCAATTTGCAAAGATAGTCACAGCCACATCTCCCATCCCATATGCCCTTCTGGAATCTTGTCTCCAGTCTATATCCCAAACTCTCGAACCTGGGTAGGCTTTCATGAGCCTGTTGGTTAGGAGTCCGGAGGACACTCTCTGACTTCTGAAGATAGGTCAAGCAAATGCAGTGTATTCTGCCTTGCTCTCTTGAGATGGTTGCTGGGGGCGGGGCGCGGGACTAGTCACCAGGCTGTGAGGATCCCCCAGCAGACTACAGAGGGGAAGTGAAGCCCTCCTCCCACCCCTTCTGAGCAAATCGAGGCTCAGAGGCTTGCCCTACTCAGTTACCCAGCTCTCTGGGGATGGCACGCTGAAACCTCCGTCCCTCTCCCCAGCACCCCCAGAGCAGATGCCCCGTCCCCACCCCCTTCCATCCCGAAAGGCTCACTTGCCAGTGGCGCAGGACGACGAAAAATGCACAGGACAGAAACAGGGCAGGACACCGTTTATTAAGCAGAGGCGAAGGGAGGCCGGAGGGTCGAGGGCACAGCGCCTTCGGCAGCACGCTCCCAGGCTGCAGCAGCGGCCGCCCTCCACCACCCCTGCGGGGGAAACCGAGGTTGGCGAGAGCTGGAGGGGAGGGAAGGGGCGCTCGGGGGAGCCAGAGATCAGAGGGGAGGGGGAGCTCAGCAGGAGGGGTGGACGACAGTCAACTGGGGCTCCTAGGTCTGGGGGCACCATTGGGGCTCTTGGGGGAGGTCCAGGAGAAGGAGCGCGGGCGGGGGCGGGGGCGGGGAAGGCTGGCTCACGGATCAAAGGTCAGCTAGGGCCCGAGCGGAAGCGGAAGCGGAAGCGGAAGCAAGCGGAAGCGGAAGCAGCAGCCGCGAGGTTCCAGGTTCCTGGGGGCCCTAGGCCACCTCCTCCTCGGCCTCCTCCTCGAACTCGCCCTCCTCGGCCGTGGCGTCCTGGTACTGCTGGTACTCGGACACCAGGTCGTTCATGTTGCTCTCGGCCTCGGTGAACTCCATCTCGTCCATGCCCTCGCCCGTGTACCAGTGCAGGAAGGCCTTGCGCCGGAACATGGCGGTGAACTGCTCGGAGATGCGCTTGAACAGCTCCTGGATGGCCGTGCTGTTGCCGATGAAGGTGGCGGCCATCTTGAGCCCCCGCGGCGGGATGTCGCACACGGCCGTCTTCACGTTGTTGGGGATCCACTCGACGAAGTAGCTGCTGTTCTTGCTCTGCACGCTCAGCATCTGCTCGTCCACCTCCTTCATGGACATGCGGCCGCGGAAGACGGCGGCCACGGTCAGGTAGCGGCCGTGGCGCGGGTCGCAGGCGGCCATCATGTTCTTGGCGTCGAACATCTGCTGCGTGAGCTCGGGCACCGTGAGCGCGCGGTACTGCTGGCTGCCGCGGCTGGTGAGCGGCGCGAAGCCCGGCATGAAGAAGTGCAGGCGCGGGAAGGGCACCATGTTCACGGCCAGCTTGCGCAGGTCGGCGTTCAGCTGGCCCGGGAAGCGCAGGCAGGTGGTGACGCCGCTCATGGTGGCCGACACCAGGTGGTTGAGGTCGCCGTAGGTGGGCGTGGTCAGCTTCAGGGTGCGGAAGCAGATGTCGTACAGGGCCTCGTTGTCGATGCAGTAGGTCTCATCCGTGTTCTCCACCAGCTGGTGCACCGACAGCGTGGCGTTGTAGGGCTCCACCACCGTGTCCGACACCTTGGGCGACGGCACCACGCTGAAGGTGTTCATGATGCGGTCTGGGAACTCTTCGCGGATCTTGCTGATGAGCAGCGTGCCCATCCCAGACCCCGTGCCGCCGCCCAGCGAGTGGGTCAGCTGGAAGCCCTGCAGGCAGTCGCAGCTCTCGGCCTCTTTCCGGACCACGTCCAGGACGGCGTCCACCAGCTCGGCTCCCTCCGTGTAGTGGCCCTTGGCCCAGTTGTTGCCGGCTCCCGACTGGCCTGCAGAGGGGAGGGGCGGGGAGGGGGCATGCCCCGCGGTTATGGGGAGAGCTCGCCCCCCTTGCCACCCCCGGCCATGCTAGCGGGTGGATAACGAGGTGGTTATTTCGTTAGTCCTTCTCTCTGCTTCCCTCCTTGCCTCTCTTCACCCAGCAGCCGGAGGGATTTGGGTAAAACCCAAATCGATTCATGCCCCACTTCGGCTCAAAGCCATCCCACTTCAGCTCAAAAACCAGCTCCACTTTTTAGTAAAAACCCAGGTCTTCCCCTCAGCCTGCAAGGCCCTGCCGGACGGGCCACTTCCTCACTGCCCCCCACCGCTCTCCCTCCCCCCATAACTCTGCTCCAGCCACAGGGTCCTCCTTGCTGTCCCTCCAACACACCAGGCACATTTTTTGCCCCAGGGCCTTTGCACATGCATTCCCTCTGCCTGAAATGCTCTTCCAGCAGATACCCATGTGGCTCTCTCACCTCCTTCAGGACCTTATCACCCTCAGTGAGGCTCTCCCTGATCACCCTATAGACAACTGGACCCTTTCCCATTTTTTATCCCTCTTGCCTGCTTATTCTCCCCACAAACACTGACAAACCTGTGCTGTCCTATTAATCATGTTTATTGTCTGTAATCTCACAGGGAAGTGTGAGCTCCAGGAGGACAAGGATTAGTATTAGAATTCGCGCTGGTATTTTCACAAAAAGGTAATATTTCCTCTCATCCCCTCTCCTCTGACTCCACACTGGTGTGACCTCATCAACCCTGCCCTGGACTGGTTCCCACCCTCGTCGCCATCTCTTATTCCCACAAAGTCTGTTCTCCTCCAAGCCGCCAGAGGGTGTCTGTGAGCACCCGAGTCCGGTTACCCCCCTCTACCCACAAACCTCCAGGCCTCCCACCCCCTCAAGACACAGGCAAAGTCCTCCCTGCAGCCCACAGGGCTCTGAAAAACCTACCCCTACCCTGTCACCTCCCTGCTCTCACCTCCTCCCTCTCTCCCCCTTGCTACTCTGCTCTGGCCACACAGGCCTCCTTGCTGTTTCTCCAGCACATCAGGCCTGATGCTGCCCCAGGACCTTTGTACCCGCTGTTCTGCTGCCTGGGATGCCCTCCCCCCCCAGATATTCACATGGTTGACTCTTCTTCAGGTCTCTGTGCCATGTCACTGCCTTAGAGAAAATAGGATTGCCAGCTGGCTCCACTGCCTTTTCCCTACCCTCTCTCCCAGAGACCATAGACTCTCTTAGCCCCGATGGAGCCAACCGTGGTCATCCTAGAATCCCTCACATCCTTTGGCCAACATTATTTAGTCCTTCCACAGCTAGATCCTCAGGACATATTGTGCGCCATACCCATGCCATACCCACACAGTAGCATTATTGATACTGATCATATTGATCGTATCGTATCATGATATTGATACATATCATTATTGATTTGATTGCTGAATCATCACCTAGACCAGAGAGGGGAAGTCGCATGTCCAAGGTCACACAACTTGTTCTGTCAATGCCTAGACTTCAGACTCTAACCCGGCTCTGAGGAAGAGAGGTTCCCTGGGGTGCTGGGGGAGAGGGTGGAGCTTGGGGTCTGAGGCCAAGTGGGCGTTATGCAGCCAGCCTGACCTAGGAGGGGCTGGGAAAGGTTTCAGAGAAAGTTGTTCACGGAGTGTGCCTGCTCCTTGAGCCTGAGTGCTGCAAATGTGTCTTGTTGTTTTCACGTGCTGTTCCCTCTGTCTTGCACACCTTTCCTCCCTTAAGTGCTTCTTGGCACTGCTCCTGTTTTAGACTGCAGAAACTGATGATAATGGTGAAGACAACACTTGCTTATTTACCTTTTGCTCTCTGCTGGGCATTGTTCTAAGTGCTTTACACATATTAATGGCTTTAAGCCTGGCCATCCTGAGATCCCGAAGAGTAGGTCTTTTTTGTAACCCTTATTTTAAAGATGTGGAGACTGGGGCACAGAGAGATTAAAGAGCCCGGTGGACGTCCCCCAGCTGACTCAGTCAGTGGCTGACTTGTACTTATTTTTCTTCTCTGTTGCCCATCTCCCTCCATCAGGAGGTTGGGTCCCTTAGGGTAGAGAGTTTCATCTGCTTTGTCCATCTGGGGGTACCGCTTCTGGCATGTGGTAGGTGCTCGATAAATTATTTGTGGAATGCATGAAATGTCCGAGCTGGCATTTTCACACAGGCAGTCTGGCTCAGGTCCATACTGTTAAATTCAAATGCCACCTCCTCCAGGAAGTCTTCTCTGCACCCTCCCCCATATCACATGCCTGTCCTGGACTCCCACAGTGGCCTGTGTGTCCCCTGTCACAGTCCTGACTGCCCTGCCATCTCCCGCACTGGGCTGTGGGTCCCTGTGATTACCACTGAGTTTCCCATGCCATGTGGAGAATTTTCACCAAGCATTTGGAAGTAAAAGGAAAAAGGAGGGGGCTTCTCGTGCCTAAAACTCACCAAACACAAAGTTGTCAGGCCGGAAGATCTGGCCAAATGGGCCAGAGCGGACAGAGTCCATGGTGCCAGGCTCCAGGTCCACCAGCACGGCTCTGGGAACGTAATTTCCTCCTGCAGGGAAGCATATGGAGGGCAGCTGGGGTGCGGGAGTGCCAGGAACCAGCATCCTGTCCCCTCCCGGCCTCCTGGCCCGCACTCTGGCAGGTGCCCCTGAGCCCTACCTGTGGCCTCATTGTAGTACACGTTGATTCTCTCCAGCTGCAGATCACTGTCCCCGTGGTATGTGCCGGTGGGGTCGATGCCATGCTCGTCACTGATCACCTCCCAAAACTAGAGCGATGGTGGTTTTGGTGTTAAGGGCAGAAGGAAGGGAAACAGGAGGTCAGGCCTGTCCCTGTCTCTGGGTCCACGACCTCCAACGACCTCCCTAGCTGCCAACCTGTACCCCACCCAGCAAGGTGAATGGGGGACTGGGAGGCATGGTGGGGAGGCAGGGATGAGGCAGCAAGAAGGGAGAGGTGGGGGCGGGGTGGGGCAGAATCATCACCTCAGCCTATGCTGCCGGCGTCAGCTCGCCTGGGCTGCAGCCGCGGGGAGGGGCAGGGTCTCTTTGTGCATGTGAAGAGGACAGTGGGCCAGCTGTGAAGCCAGCTGTGGCCAGCGGACAAGAGGGCTCTGCCCCACCCCCATCGCCCTCTTTGTTCCCGGCCTGGTTCTGCCCCCCCCCCCCCAGCCGTCCCTGGGGTACTGGACTCCTGGGGACCCCATCCCTCCGAAGGGCCCAAGGTAGGGGAGCTCTGCAGAGCTCGCGGGCCCGCTCCGCTACTCCCGGCGGCCTCCGACGCCCCATCCCCCGCGCACCTTGGCTCCGATCTGGTTGCCGCACTGGCCGGCCTGCAGGTGCACGATCTCCCGCATGGCGGTGGCGCTGATGGTGGACGCGGCGGCGGCGCTGATGGGGGAGCTGCGGCGGCGGGACGCGAGGCAGACGCTGCGGCGGCGGCGGCGGCGAAGCACGGTCCCTGCGGCCCCCGGGCGCCTCTATATGAGCGGGCGGGGCCCGCGTCACGGCGGGTCACCGGCCCGCTCCGCCCCCTGGTCCCGCCCCGGGACGGAGGTTGAGAGGGTGGAGGGATTCCCCCCCCCACCACGTCCAGCGCCTGGAGACCTCGGGGGGCACCGGCTGGGCCACTCCAGGGCCACTTGCTCCCCCACCGCAGGCCGTGGGATGAAGCCCCCCAAACTCCACGGGACCATCTCCGGCTCCCAGCGCGGCCTGGTGACCCGGCTCCTGCGGAGACACGGCGAAACAAGCACCCGAGAAAGCCGGCCTCTCCCCTGCCCTCCTCCCACCCACCCCCAGGGCGGCCCTGCCTCAGTTTCCCATCCGTGGCCTGCCTCCCCATTCCATTCAGGTCTCTGGCGTCAACTGAGAGGACTCCTAGTGGGGCCGCGCTGGGGGCTCCAGAGTTGCGGTGTGTTTGGGGAGGGGGGCGGGCAGTCCCCGGAGGACTTGAAGCCGCATAGTAAGTAACAAGATTTTTCTTCCACGTTTGGCTGGGGATGCTTCTGGAAGGTGATGGAGGCTGTAGGGAACACGGTACCCCCCCCCCCGGGCTTTGGGTCGTGGCAGTTGGGGCAGCCCCAGCCTTGCCTGGGGTTGAACATCAAGGAGTAAGACTTCTAGCGGGACTCTGCACGGGGTGGATGATTAGCACCCCCTCCTGCCCCTGGGGGTTGCCTCGCGCCCCCCCCCCCCATAGACCCCTCTCTGCTCCAGTATTGTCATTCATCACAAGGCCTGCCCTACCTTTGCATTTCTTGTTAGCTCTATGACCTTGCACAGGCCACTTTGTCTTTGGCTGAATTTCCTTATCTGCAAGATGGGGCAGTCAAGAATGCCCGCCTGTAGGGCCAGTGGGAGGTCCCATGAGAGGGCCCAGTTAACAGCAAGCCGGCTCCAATGTTTTCTGCGAAGAGTAAACAAGAAATTGGAGCTGTTAGTGTTACCGTCATGATCCGGCTGGGAGGGACTTCCTGTGCTGACCCTCAAGGGAAGGCCAGACCTCTTGGGGCCACCTTCTCCTGACCTCTAGCTCTGCCTTTCCCAGGAAGCCTCCTCCTCACCTCCTCCACATGCCCTGTGGTTTCCAGCTACTGTGCGGTGGGGGTGAGGTCAGTCGGGTTGGCAGTGTGCCTGGGGCCTCACATTGGCCCGTGGCTTTTGGTTTTGACACCACCCGCCTTGGTTTTCAACAGGGGGTGATTCTGCCCTCCCTGGGGACACTTGGCAATGTCATGCCTGGATGGGGTGTGTACGGGCGCTACTGGCATCTAGTGGATGAATGTCGCAAAACATTCTACAGTGCCCAGGATTGCACAGCCCCTCCGGGGTCCCAAGAATGATCTGGCACCCAATGGCTGTAGTGTTGAGTTCTGGGAAACCTTGTGTTGCCAAGTGGGAAAAAACTGAGACCCCCCCCGCCCCCCGCAGCTCACTCTAGACCTCAGAATAGATTTCTGGTGGGTTAAACAGCTGTTACATGGTATAGACCAGGGGGACCCCCCCCCACACACACACACCGGGTCTGTGAGTCACTTCCTCTAACTGCCCCACTCAGATGTGTACTTAAATGCCTGCTGCAGCCTAGGGCCTCAGTAGGTCTGGAGGTCATGAAGGTAGTGTCTCTTTGGGTGGGTGGGGGGATTCCGTGGGATTCTCTAATCCAGGGAGGTGCTTGCTGCTCAACACCCTAATGCAAAGAACTATTGAAACCCTAAATGTCAATAAGGCCAAAGTAGAGAAACCCTGATTTAGACCTTTGAGGTTATGACCCAGTGTGTTGGTAACAGTTGATCCTGAAGACATGGAGGTTCACTGGCCCAAGTTAATATGTATCAAAAGTTCATAAACCCCATGTTGGCATTTCTTAAAATTTTTTTTTTAACATACCAAGAGTCCTAAAAAAAACCCCCCAAAACATACAAATGGAAATGGCTCTGCTGGGAGGGCCTGAATTGGGGGTCAGCCCCAGAAAAATGGGGTTTCCTGTGTCACCCCACCAAGGCAGGATTGATCTGGGTTATGGACTGAGCCCTAGAGAGCAGGGTTTCCTGGATTAACCCACCTGGAAAGAAACAGTTTCCAGAGAGTATGGCCCTGCTGTGCCCTTGACCTCTCTCTGCATCAGGGCATCTGTTGGGTTCCCTGGTGGCCTTTGGAACAGCGGAGGGAGGGCAAGGCACTGCCGGCACCTGGAGCTGCTGGGACCCGGCAATGCCAGACACGGAGAGAGCCTGCTGGGAAGGGGGGAAGAGGGTTGGGGGGGGGGGCTGATGTCCTCTGTCTGTCCCCCATGGCTGCAGCTCCTAGGTCTGACCTCTCCCATGCTTCCTTCCCGGGAGCTAAAATGTGCCTGGTGTACCATGGCCTCCAGGCAAACAGACCCTCCCTGGTAGCATGGTATCACCCGCCACCCAGAAAGCCATCAGGACTCCTTGCAGGAATCCGCAGACCAGATTATACGAGTGGTGCCGGGAGTCCCAAGATCCGGATGTAGCCAGTGAATAGAGCCAGGGGCGAGAAAAGGGGCTGTATGGCGGGTCATGAAGAACTGGGTTTTCTGTCTCCAGGTGCCAGCCTACCCACAGAGCTGGGGGGCAGGTGGGCAGCATCTCGGAGCCCCAGGAGTGGCTGTGGACAGGGACTCTACCCTGCGGCTGCATTTTTTAAAAAAGAGTTTTATTTTATTTATTTGACAGGCAGAGATCACAAGTAGGCAGAGAGGCAGGCGCGGGGGGTGGGGGGCGGGAAGCAGGCTCCCTGCTGAGCAGAGAGCCTGATGCGGGGCTTGATCCAAGGACCCTGGGATCATGACCAGAGCTGAAGGCAGAGGCTTTAACCCACTGAGCCACCCAGGCGCCCCCTGCGGCTGCATTTTCGCACCCACCTGCCTGCCTGGGCAGCCATGGTGTGAGGGAGGGGGTTCTATCTTGCCAGTTTTTTATGGAAATGGATTTCTTGCATCCAAAGAGGCTATTGGCTCTGGTCCCTGAAACCATCACTGTGGGAGAGCTATGCTAGTAACGACTCGCTGGCGCTGGGAGAAACGGAGGGTGCTGAACCGAGGGTTTCCTGCACAGTCAGGTGAGACCCTATGGGGAGGCTCATACTGTGGCCCAGTACACCTGCCTCTGGTCCCTGTCACATCTCCAACTGAAAGAGCCGGTCTCATCAGGGAGCCTTCCAAAAGCAGGCATGGGGCTCCCGATTTTGAAATGGAAAACAGAAAGCAGAAGAAGTCCCATTTTAAAACGCCAGGTTAATTGACTTCCTTGGAATAAGCAGGAAGAATAGGGACATGGCTGTTGAGCATTTCAGGGAGAAATCCGGCATCAGCACTTGGGGAATCCTCACGAGGTGGAGAATTCCCAGAGACCTAGAACATTCTGCGCACTAAAGTGACCACCCTTTCTGAGGTCTGCAAAACCAGGGAAGACCCACCTTCTAGTTCTATCTATGTGACCCGTCCACCATGTGGGGACGGGTCACCCCATCTGTAAGCCTCGAGGCATTGCCGACATGCATCCCAACCCCCCATCCACCTCGGGGATGCAGTCTGTTTTGTCTATTAATAATGATAAGAGTGATGTTTAAGCCAGATCCTGTTCGAAGTGCTTTGAGTGTGTCAGCTCATTCAAGTCTGAGCCCATGAAACCACAGCCCTAGCAGGCAGGTGCTGTTTGCAAGTCCATTTTACAGATGCGGAAATGGAGGCTTTAGGGGGTTTACTATCTCATATACAGTGGAGGCTAGGAATAAAGTCCATACACTCCATCTCCAAAGCCCCTGATCGTTTATCACTTCGGCAGGCGGTAGTTACTTTGTTGCTTGGTCTTTAAAAAAAGAAAAATGAAAAAGAGCTGGTATTTGTATGGTCTTATCTTTCAGGAGGAAAATGTTGCTGGCGTGACCAGTAGCTGGTATGAGCCGTGTGACTGTGACGTGCTCCTTGGCCTGGCCTCTGTCTGTGCCATTGTGTCTGCCCACCACGTTGCCCAGATGCTCGGGGCTGACTCCGATGTGTGCAATCTGATGGCACCACTCGAGTCTGTGCTTGCTTTGTCCTCTGGCTCTGTGAGTCCTTGACTCCTTTCCAGAGGCTCCCTTCCCCCAGCACCTCCCCCCACCACTACTCCTGTCACTTCACTGCCCAGACCTTAGACCTCCACCTCCACTGGGTCTGATTTCCCTTCCCCCTGCCCCTGGCAGAGCCCATCCCTGGGCATGAAAACCCAGCCTGGCACGGGCCCTCTCCAGCTGCAGAGAGGGGGAGACAGGGAGTTCTGGAAGTTGCTGTTCTAGGACAGGGATGCTGAATGAGCCTTAAGAGGAGATGGGCCCTCCCCATTCTTGCCCGCCCATCTCCAGGGGCACACACAAGCTCTGTGGAGGCCGTGCCTGGCACTGCTGGCACCAAGCGTGTGTGGGGAGGGGGAGGAGGACAACTGGAACATTCTCTGGCCTTGCCTGGTGTGTGGCCCGCCTCCCGCTAACACTCGCCACCAGATACACGGTGGAGTCCATCTCCACGGGGCGTGCTCAGAATGGAAGAACTTTCTGGGAGATGGGCGGGGGAGGGCTGACAATGGCTGAACTCAGGTGGGGCTGGGTTGTGGTGGGGCTGCCTCCTGGGTTCCCCTCATTGCCCACCCACCTGCCTGACATCGAGGACATCTTCGGGAGCAGGTGCAGGTATCACTGGTAAGGTAGCTCCTTTTCTGGTTAAAGGAAGCGGGGTCGGGCGGGAATTGGGCCTTAAGTGACCCATGGGCCACCAAATATGAAGTTGCCCAGGTGCCTGGGGACCACGGCCACGTGGGTGCTGCTCACGAAGGCTGGTGAGCTCAGATACAGGTCCTGGACCCAGAGCATCTCTCCCAGGAGGATCTGTGAGTCACACCGGAGTGGGGAGGGCTCAGCACCATGGGGCACAGTCGCCACAGGCGTGGGAAGCCCCAACCCTTTGTCTCAGACGGACTGTGTTTCCCACTTCATGTGGAAAGGAGGGGCGGGGCTGGTTTCCCACTACACCGGGCGGAAGGGCATGGCTTCCCATTTCACCAAGAAAAAGGGTGGGACATCCCCCTATTTAATGTCCGACACGGGCAGGAGTCCTGTATCTAAAGGGGCGGGACTTCCTGCTCTACCGGAAACGGACAGACTTCCTCCCACAGGCCTGAAAATGGTGGGGCTGCCCCCTTCACCAGGGTAAAGAGGCAGGATGTTCCCTCTAGGTTTGAAAGAGGGAGGTTTCCCGACTCCCCAGGAAAGGGAGCAGTAGGACATCCTGCTTTACCAATGTGAGGGGTGGGCTTCCCTGTCTGGGGGCGGGGGAGGGGCTGAGCTTCCTCCTGTGCTTCAGGCTCTTCTGTGTCAACAAAGGGTGGGCCTGTCCTTTTCCTCGTAGGCTTTCCATTGTATTAGGAAGAGTGGGTACCTCCTCCTGGCTCTGGCCCACAGTTTGCCAGAAGAAGGGGTACAGTTTGCCCAGGACCTGCCACCCCTGCATGGGGTGAAGGTGGCCAGCCCCTTACCGTGGAGAGGGAGGTTAAGCAGGTAGACCCGGACCCGAGGCCTACTCCCCTTAGGCCTTCTGGCCAGTCTGTCCTGTGTGTTCACGGAAGTGTGGTATGTGTGTGTGCGTGCCTGTATCTGCGGCTCTGTAGCTGAGCTGGGAGATGCTGGTGTGAACGCTGTGTGTGCGCAGGGTCTGACACGCGTCAGGGAGGGCAGGGGGTGCTGCCTGAGGCTGTCTGTCAGAAGACCCACCCCCAGGCCTGCTACTCTGTCATCCTACTGCCCACTGAATCTGGTGGGACTAGGGAGTTGGAATCCAGCTTCCCACAGCGCCCCTCAACTCCCTTCCTGGGTTGAGAGGGCAAATCTTGTGTCCCAGCCTGCCCTCCCCTTCCCAGTGAGGGGGCTCTGGTCACCAGCTCTAGCCACGGGGGAGATGCCAGCCACACATCTAGACCCCAGGCAAGCTCAGGGCATAGAGAGAGAGCCACGCACACAGTCTGATGTCCGCAATGACACAATACAATCACCCAGTCTGACCTCACAGATTCAGATATACACACGCAGGCACACAATGCAACAATATACCCACAACACATGTAGGCCCATAGAGACCCAGACATGCACCAGGCTACAGAAATGCCATCAGATCTACCCCAACCCAGTTACACAGTCAGGCGCCTGCGCCTATAAGCCAAGTGCAATTGTAGGGGTCACCCACACTGAACACACCTCTCCAAGCCAATACAACACATGGCACGAAAACACAATAACATAACCCACAACACAGAGGCCCAGAGACACACGTACACACCACCACGTCTGATACACACAGATAAGCTCTTGCACTCAGACCTCAGTACAGACCGAGCCCGATGTGGAGAGAGACCCAAGGCACACATGTGTGTGACATGCATGCCCGAGCACGCGTACATGGAATCCTACACTCACGTGCATATAAGCACAACACAGACCAACCTCAGACACACAGGGAGACCCAGAGCCTCACATACAACAGACACACAAACACACACGGACATACACAATACAGACACCCCCTCCAGACACACAGACAGACTCAGAGATACCACTCAAAGGAACATACAGCGAACAAAATCATATGAAAGACTGAAAAAAAAATGGTTGAAGGGAGAAAATAAAATCAAATGCAAGACAGACGAAAAGGAAAAAGACGCACAGCCAAATGCTCTTCTGGGAACACAGACCCAGGAAGACAGGAAAACTCCCAAAGTCACACTTGTGGAGAGACCCTTTCTTCCCGATTCACACAGACTCACACTGACCCAGATATCCCGGAAATACACAGATGAGCCCAGGGACGTGAAGTCACGTGACACGTGTGTGCGTGTGCATGTGTGTGTGATTGTGTACACACACACACATATATGCGTGCAGCCAGCCCCCAATCTAGAGACCCTTGCATAAAAACAGGCAGAGAGAACCCCCTCTACAGATTTTTGGCTGTTGGCACTGGGGACCCTTAAGGCTGGTGGAGAGGGGCTCACCCAGCAGCAGACACAACATTCCAAAGCCACCAACAACATGGCGGTCCAGGTGTGCGGCCCAGGTAGGGCAGGAGTGTCCTGAGCAGGTCCCCAGGCCACAGGCCCTGGCCCCCGGATCACCGGCTGGGGCAAGGCCAGGATTGCATGTGGTGAATTTATCGACTGTGGGGACGACAGGGTGGGCACACCCACCCGGCCTGGGGTTAGAGTTCGTGAGCTGGATGGCGCCTGGGCAGTGAAGACCACTGTGGGCAGGGCAGTTAGACTAGGGATGGGGATGGTAAAGGCTTAGCCCGCGCAGGAGGCCCAGGGTTCTGAAAGTGGAACCCGGGAAATGCAAGAGGATTTTTAGGTAGGAAATAGAAGGGCGGAGCCTGGGAAGAAGGTGGTGCTGGAGCGAGAGGTAGAAAAGTAGGCGGGGCAGCAGAGTGGGCAGGGCTTACTTGGGAGGCTGAGGGGGGAGGGGAACGCGCCGAAGTTAAAAGAGAAAGGAAAGTGGGCGGAACTGAGGGTGGGCAGGACCTGGGAGTCTCAGAGCCGGGCTAGTGGGCGGGGTCTGAGGATGACGGCGAAGTGGGCGGGATTGGAAGGCTGATGGGGGGACGGGGCCCAAGCTAGAGGATTACAGAGAAATGGGCGGGATTGGGAGGCTGATGACTGGAGAAGTAGGCGGAGCCTAGGGAGATGACAGGGTAGTGGGCGGGTCTTGGTGAGTGGGCAAGGCCCGAAAGGGGGATGTCTGGGAAGTAGGCGGGACTGGGAGAAGGGGCAAGGTCTGGAAGGGGGCCGGGTGGGCGGAGCCTAGGGAGATAACGGAGCAGTAGGCGGGACTTGGGGAGGGGGCGAGGCCTGGAAGGGGATGGCTGGGGAAATGGGCGGGACTTGGGGAGGGGGCAGAGCCTGGAAGGGTGACGGGGGGAGTGGGCGGAGCCTGGGGGGGCAATGAGGTGGGGGTGGGCGGGGCTGGGGAATGAGTGGGCGGGGCTGGGGAAACGAGTGGGCGGGCTGGGGAATGGGCAGGGCTTGTGAGAAGGGTCGGACCTGGAAGGGGCGGGCTCACCCTTCTTAGGGTCAAAGTTACATTGGAGTTGGTCGGTTTTCCTCCTGCGCCGGCAGTCTCCGCCCCGGGCATTCCAGAACTTGGGTGATTGCGTGGTGGTCACTTTCTGGCTGAGAGCCGTCCGGGGCGGACCGGCACCCCTTCCTGTGCGCCGACGGGTCGCCCGGTCCGGGCGGGCGCCCTCACCGCGTCACTTTGGCCAATGGGAGTCCGCCTCCGGCTCCCTCGGTCTTCCTCAGGACCGCGAGCAGCACCCCGCGGGGGCGCGGAGCAGGCTGCGTGGAGGGGGCGGGCGAGGGTCTTCCGTCCCACTCCGGCTTCCCGACTCTGTTCGCGTGTTGAAGGTCGGCCTGGTAAGGCTCCGGCCGCCCGCCTCCCTGCTCCCGGGTCGCCACGCTCTTTCCTCACCGTCCTTTGCATGTGATGCCAAAGACCTAGAAGCTTTTAGTCTTTTAGTCTAGACGCCCCCACGATTTCCCCCACGGTCCCCGGGCCTTGCAGCCCGGGTTTGAGGCGCCTAGTCCAGCAGGGGTCGCCCGCGGCTTACACTGGGTGCCGCTGCCAAGACAAGAGACCTAGAGGTTCCTCGAGAAAGTGGAGCCTGGTCCACTAGGGGGTGGTGGATCTTGGACGGTTTGAAGGATGGGGCCTGGGTTCCTTTGGTTGTGTTCCCTTGTACTTTGTGCCTTTGTTTCGAGTGTCTTGCCTGTCTCTCTGGGTCAGCTTGTGTCACTGTGTGACTTGCATGCCTTGGGTGGCCTCTGGGTGTCTGATATTGTGAGTCTCTGATTGCGTATCCCGAAGAGTTTGAGTCTCTTGGAGGCTGTTTTGGGTGAGTGGATAGGTGTGCCCACGGCCACGGGCGTGTCCTTGTGTGTGCCTGGGGCTAGCTTTAGTGGCTGCCCTGGTGTATGTATGATTATGTGTTCAGGTATGTGTCTCAGTGTGTGTGTGAGTGTGTGTGTGTGCGTGAGAGAGAGTGTGTGAGTGTCTATACGGTGTGTCTGAGTGTGTCTTGATTTGTGTCTTGGTTTGTATGATAGTGTATGACAGGAATGGGGGCACCTATGGTACCCCTATGTGTCTGCCTTGTGACTGCCTTCCTGGGTGAGCTGGAGAGTCCCTCCAGGTTGTGGCTTTGCTGGGACTTCCTTCCTGGGGTGGGAGGTCTCCCTTCCCAGCACAGTCATCTGGCTTCTCATGCCAGTCTCTTCTGAGGGGTCGTAGGGGCTGGCCCTGGTCTGCCGGGGTCTTCCCCATCCCTGTGCTCTTCTACTGCTCTCAGCAGGGAAACACCATTTCCTGCCTTTGATGTCACTAGTGCTAAATTTTCCCTTCTTCAGCTCAGGCTACTGGTTTCTTTCTACGTGTGTGCACACCTGACCACAATTCCGTACTTAACATCAAAAAACCAAAACAAAGCAAAACAGTAGCACATGGAAAATGCAAGCGGGCAAAAGTACATACAGTGAAAGAGCCACATTGCTCACCCCCAAATCCTGTGTGTGTCTGTGTTTTTTTTTTTTTTTTTTTCTATACCTTCTAGAAATCTGCTGTGGCAATTACATCTCCACTCTAACACAAAACAGCATTCTTGGTACATAGCATCCTGCAGCGTACTTAACCCTTAGTTAGAGATCTTTATCGAGCCCCAAGGAGATGACTCAACCCTCTCCATGGCTTGATTACCAGACTTGTTCTGGCCATTTATTTATTTATTTTTATTTGTTATTTTTAAAAAGATTTTATTTATTTATTTGACAGAGAGAGAGAGATCACAAGTCGGCAGAGAGGCAGGCAGAGAGAGAGAGAAAGAGAGGGGGAAGCAGGCTCCCTGCTGAGCAGAGAGCCCATGCGGGGCTCGATCCCAGGAACCCGAGATCATGACCTGAGCGGAAGGCAGAGGCTTAACCCACTGAGCCACCCAGGCACCCTGGCCATTTCTTTTTTAATGACGACTTTGGCTATTTGCATCCTGAAAACGCTTTTGCAACAGACATTCCTGCCTGTCCGTTTCTCCGTCCGGGATGTCTGCCCTCGTTTTTGAGCCTAGTGGTGTGTTCTCAAGATCGATGCTGGCATCGAATCACAAGGAGAACCAGACTGCCCGCAATGGTGGCTAACCTCGCTGGGCCCCTACTGCTTGTAGGACACCATTCTGGCTCCCTATCCTGGATGATAATCCCAGGAGGTGGTCACTGCTGTGAGCCACACATCTTCGAGGGGAAGACCAAGGCATAGGTAAGGGAGAATGTGCTCAGGATCACACAACGAGCAAGGGGCAGAGCTGGGATTGGAGCCGGAGTAGTTGGGGCAGAGCTGGGATTGGAACCGGAGTAGTTTGGATCTCGTGCTTCTGTTGTTCCTCAGTTAGAGACACACCTGTGCACACAGGGGACCCCCTCCCTTCCTCAGTCCTAAACATGCAGCATCACACTGGAATCATGCAATTCCAAAGCAGCTGGTTGTGCACCCCTAACTCCACAAAGTGTAATTGTTTTGTACTGCTGTGTGTTGCAGTGTATACACAACACCTGTGGTGTATACAGGTGTATGCTGGGCCCTACGCTTTCCTGGCCGATCTAGGGCTGAGGAGGCCCAAACCCAGCTTTCCCAGAGACTTGGCTAACTTTTTCAACACGATTCCCCCTTCGGTGTTTCTTTCCTCCTTCAATACCTGTTAACATGGTCATGGCTAGGGGCTCCTGGGTGGCTCAGTCGGTTAAGGGTCTACCTTCAGCTCATGATCCCCGGGTCCTGTGATTGCTGTGTCCTGGGATCAAGTCCTGTATTGGGCTCCTTGCTCAGCAGGGAGCCTGCTTCTCCCTCTGCCGCCCCTGCCCCCCATTTGTGCTCTCTTGATCTCTGTCAAATAAATAAATCTTTTAAAAATTCCCAAACAGGGGCACCGGGGTGGCTCAGTGGGTTAAAGCCTCTGCTCCGGTCATGATCCCAAGGTCCTGGGATCGAGCCCCACATCGGGCTGTCTGCTCAGCAGGGAGCCTGCTTCCTCCTCTCTCTCTCTGCCTGCCTCTCAGCCTACTTGTGATCTCTATCTGTCAAATAAATAAATAAAATCTTAAAAAAAAAATAAAAATAAATAAAAATTCCCAAACAAACAAAAAACCCAAAACACATTGCCATAGCTCAAGACCAACTCTATTCGATCAGGTTCTTTCCTTCCCTTTCTTCTTTTCTTGTTTACACGCCCACATTCAGTCCTTTCCTCACTTGCCTTCTCACTTGTCTACTTACTCAGCAAACATCACTGATGTCCTCCGTTAGGCTTCACCTCTTTCCTGGGGGAGACGGAGGATCCAGGCCAACTGGAAGTTGACAGAGGCAGCTGGGGTGGGGGGTATCAGCCACAGGTAGGGGCTGGAGGGCCATGTGGAACCCAAGGAAAGGGAGATGAATTTTGCTAGGAAAAATCAAGGCACGCTTCCTGGAGGGGGTACCTGTTCTCAGGGCCTCCTCGTGGGGAGGGAAGGTGCTCCTCCCTCCAACTACTTCCTGCCCAGTCCCTCCCTTGAGCCCTACGGTGGTAAGGGTGAGGAGTCAGGTCCTACCCGAGAGGCGAGGAAAACGGCCCACGCTCCCCTTGGGGAGACGGCTGAGCCTAGAGGTGCAACTCCACTGAAGGTGGGGCGCTAGCGGGGGTGATGCTGAGAGCCTCCTGCTGGGCAGGGCTGCCTGGCTCAGATGTCCCGACCACAGCAGCACGTCATGGCACTCCCTGGCTGTGGCCTGAGCCTTCCCCGGGCTGGCAGCGCCTGCTTCCCCTCCTTGGGGGGAATGTATAGATCTCCATCGAGCCCCTGGGTGTCAGGAGTTCCGAACAGTCACCATGAGTCATGGAGGCTAAGTGACTTCAACCTTTGGCGTCTTAGGTCCTGTTGGGAAGGACCATGGATTGGGGTTGTGGAAGATTCAGAGACCAGACAACGCCAGCTCCCCTCCATTGAGCCTTCAAGATGGACCAGAGAGAGTAAATATTTGGGGCTCTGTGGGCCAGTCTCTCTTTCAGTGCTCAGCCCTGCCGTACTATGGCAAAGGTACGACATGGAAATGGACGGGCACTGCGGTGTGGGTGTGTCCTTCGAACTTTATTTGTGGACGCTGACATTTGAATTGCATATCATTTGCACGTACCATGAAATCTGCTTTTGACGTTTCCCCGCCACTTAAAACCAGAAACGATGAATGTGTAAACGATGAGTGAATAAAATGTATCATTGGTGGACTGTGATTTGTTGATCTCTAGAGCCCAAGCTGGCAACTGCCTGTACTTCATTCATTCAGGGAATATTACGGAGGCTGGTAGTTTTCTAGGGCAGATGGAGGTGTGACATTCCAGGAAATAACAATCTCCTGGGCAAAACAAACCAGGAAACAACATGAGCGAGGATATTTCCGATGGTGGAAATGCTACCAAGGAAATACCATGGGGCCATAGACCCGGGACCGGAGGGCAGGACGCTTTCTTTTGGGTCCTCGGAGAAGGTGATGCTTGCGGTCTTCCAAACACCTCCTTTGGTCAGCTCCCTGGCTGTGGCCTGCTATGGGGTAGGGCTTGATGATAAATGGACTGGTTCTTGCTTGGTTCCTAGGAGAGGGGTCTTCTACTGTCCCATCTTTCCAGTCCTGAGTGCTGAGTGGGGATGAGGGTTGGGGTGGGGAGAATTTCAGCTCCTGCCTTCGGAGTCAGGGGTCAGTTTTCCAGTGTGATTTTTCTACTCTCAGATGACTTCCTCTGCCCAGAAACTGTCCTTCTGGCTCTCCTGAGCAAAAAGCAACATTAGAAATGGCTTATTTTGGGGGCGCCTGGGTGGCTCAGTGAGTTAAAGCCTCTGATTTCAGCTCAGGTCATGATCCCAGGGTCCTGGGATCGAGCCCCACATCCCATAGGGCTGTCTGCTCAGCGGGGAGCCTGCTTCCTCCTCTCTCTCTCTCTCTCTCTCTCTGCCTCATTGTGAAAGAAATGGCTGTTTTTCCACGTGCTGGGGAGAAAAGCTAGTGTCTCTTTTGGGGATCAGCTTGAAGCAAACTCCTCACTCTCTGCCACCCACCACACTCTCTTTTGGAGTTGGGGGGGGTTGGGAGGGGCTGGGAATGTTACCCACAGCCGGGGAGCCTTGGGGGATGCTGATGGTGGAATTCTGCTGGGGAGATACTGGCTTCCCGCCCTGCTGGCTAATAATCTCGGTTTAGTTTCAAAAGTACCACTGAGCTGTCACCGCAGTGGGCTTTCAGGAAAGCGCCAGAAGAACCTGGTGCTCAGCTCATGCTGTCTACCCACCTGAACCTGAAAGTGGTGCTGCCTGCTGTCCTGGGAAAGATATTCCAGCCAGAGGGATGGCAGGTGTGAAGGGAGGACTCTGGTACAAGGCAGTGCGGCATCTCTAACTTAGGCCAGCGCCAGAATCCTGGTCTGGAGGGCTCAACCACACACTGATAACTGAGCTTCTGCTCCCGGAGTGTCAACAGGTCTAGTTTGCGGTGCTAGAATTTGCATAACTAACAAATCCCCAGGTGCGGCTGCCTCGCTAGCTGGGGTGTCACACTTTATAAACAGTTCAGATACAGGAAGCACTTAGCACCTGCTAGCACCACCAACAGCCAGCAGCATCACTGCGTGCTTCCCGTCATTGTCCAAGGAGGCCCAATACAACAAAATAAAATGCAGGGGACCCATCCCATAATGATTCTGTTGAACCCAAATCCCGCCGGCCCCCCATCCCCCCCCCCCTCCATTTCCCGGCTGTCTATCAAGGCAGCGCGGAGATCCCTTGCCAGGCCAGTTTCCGCTGCGGAGCCGGGCTTCTGCAGGAGCCCAGGGCTTTCCCAGTGCTGCCTGTCTCTCAATTTAACGTCGCTTCCTCTTTTGGGTCCGAATTTTCACCCCTGCTCTGCTCCTCCTCCCACCCCGCCTCCACCACGGGAGAGTGAACGGGAAATTTGAGTTTCCTCTGCTTTAGCCAAGACTGTCCTTCCCTGTAAGGGGGATTTCTCTACCTGGACTCTCCAGTCTTGTGCTTGTGGGGTCCAGAAGGGGCCCCTGACGGGAAGCGTCCAGGTGGGTGGGTGGGGGCAAGCCAGGAAAGGCCCAGGGCTCCCCGGGAATGTGAGAGAGGGTGTGGGGGGGCTGCTGAGCTGGCCACTCGGGGTTCCAATGGGGGGGGTGTTTATGCTCCAGAGAAGGTGGCGGAGGCTGTTTCCTGACCCCTCTGCCCATATGCTGGATTTAGGGGAGCGCTGGGTGAGCCCCAGGAATGGGGGGCTAGGGGGACTGAGAGACTAAGAAACCGAAAACCAGAATCACAGACAGAGAGAGACCCAGAGAGACTGACACAGACGCACAGAAATAGTGAGGCCCGAGATGGAAACACTGCCTGAGACCTCATAGGATGACAGTCCACAGAGACCGGGACAGATCAAGAGCGAGAGAGGCACAAAGAGGCGATGCGGAGTTAAAGACCCTCAGAGAGGCAGAGGCGGAGAGAGATAACCGGAGAGACACGGGAGGGAGAGACCTGGGGACGAAGAGGAAACGGTGGGGTAGGCCTCAGAGGGCGAGAAAGCAGATGGAAAGCGGAGAGAGATTCAGAGAAGAGAAAGTTAGGGAAACTTCAGACGCGAGGCGGAGCCGGGATCCCCACGCGCTCCGCCCCGGAAAGCTCGGCTTCCTGAGTTCTATAAAGCGCGGGGCCCCGGGCCGGGCTGCAGCCGCCCGCCGCCGGCCATGTGCCCCCGCACCGACGCCTCCCCGGACCCCGAGGCCCAGCTGCCGCCCGCGCCCCCCGGCAGCGCCTGCCGCCCGCTGCCCTGGGCCCTGAGCGCCGCGCTGCTGCTGCTCGCGGGCACCGGCGCCGCCTGCGCGTTCCGCTGGGCCTTGCCCTCGGCCCCCGCCGCGCCGGGCCCCGGGCAACCCGAGCTCCCCCAGCTCCCCGAGTTCCTGCCGGACGCCGGCGCCCGCATCCCCGACTCTCCGCAGGTAAGATGCGCCCGGAACCCCTTCCCTCTCCGGGCCCCCGAGAGCACCCCTTCCTTGCCCAAGACCTCGGTGCGGGGCACCCCGTGAGACCCCCATCTGCGTCCCGGGCCCCGGAGGGTAACCCTTTCTCCGTCGAGGACCCCCGACGGCTCTTCTTCATCTCCAGCCGTGAAGGGGACTCAACTCCCGGGGAACCTCGCTTTTCTCCTGCGCCTTTCTTCCAAGGGCCCTTGGAGGGAATCGGTCCTCCTTTCTCTGCTGAATCACGAGGTTCTGCCCTTGCGGAACCCAGGGGTTGGTGGAGCTTCGGGTGTGCGTGATGCTCGCCTAGTTACATGGCGCACGGGGGCGGTCTCGGGACCTGCGCAGACCCCAGGGATCCCCACTTTCCAGGGGGCTGCGGCAGCGGGACGGGGAGCCTCCGCCCACTTTGCGCCTTTCCCCTCTCGGCAGGGCGTGTTCGCGCAGCTGGTGGCCCGAGATGGTGAGTGTCCCGCGGTCATTCCCCTTGGGCTTTCGGGGCGGGGGGCGGGGGTAGCAACAAGGTGGAGGAACCCCGGGGCAGGGAGGCCTCTTCTCCTTCCGTGTGACCCTCTTCCCCTCCTCTCTGAAAGCTGTCCCCTCTTCTCTGAATCTCTCCCCGCTTTCCGAAGCTTTGAACCTCCTCCATCTTCCTGGCCTTCCCAGGACCCTCCCAGGGCGCTGGCTTTTCCTCCTTGGACCCTCCGATGTGCCTACCTCAGTCTCCCCACTCCCAGCCGACCCGGGGCTTGATCCCCCAGATCCCACCTGCTCTGGTCTCTCCCGCAGGGCTCTGGGAGGTCCGTCTCCCTCCTCCGCCCCCACCTCCGTTGGCTCCTTTGAGAGACCTCCTCCTCAGTCCCTGGTCCTTCCAGACTCTTCCTACCCTCTCCCTTCCCTTCTCCCCTGCTTGCGCCCTCCCCACCTGTCTGCGCTTCTCAGTCCTCATCCGGACTCTCCTCCCCACGCCTTCCCCTCGGTCTTCTCTCCCTTCCGGACTCTCTCTCTCCACCTTCTCCCTCTCCGGGTCCCTCCGGGCAGTGCCACCTCCCCCATGCCCCTCACCGTCCCGCCTTCCACCTCCCTCCCTCCCCACCTTGCGCGCCGCAGTCCGCCAGCCCCTCTCACCTTGGGCGTCGTATGCCCTCCTGCGGCTTCCCGCTGCGGTTCCCACCCTGCACCCCCACGCTCGCTCTTCCCGACTGTCCTCCCCTCCCCTCCCTCGGAGTCTTGTCCTTCCTTCCTTCCCTCGCCAACCTCACCTCCATCTCAAAACCTCTTCCTTCTGAGCCTCCTGTCCCCCTCCAGCTCAGAGCCCCAGCACCTCCTCCCCAGGGCTGCACCCCTGCCGCACAGCCACGCTCAAGGAACCGCCCCCTCTTCTCTCTCCCTCAGTACAGCTGACCGAAGGGCCCTTGCGCTGGTACAGTGACCCCGGCCTGGCAGGCGTGTTCCTGGGGCCGGGCCTGAGTTACGACCAGCACACTGGGGAGCTGATGGTGGCGGAACCCGGAGTCTACTATGTTTTCTTGCACCTAAAGCTGCAGCGGGTCGTATCCAGCCAAGGCTCCGGCTCTGTCTCTGCCGTCCTGCACCTGCAGCCGCTTGGTGCCCCGCTTGCAGCCCTGGCCATGACCTTGGACCTGCCTCCTCCATCCTCAGAGGCCCGTGACTCCGCAGCTGGTTTCCGGGGCAGCCTGCTGCACCTGGACGCGGGCCAGCGCCTGGGTGTGCACCTGCGGGCTGAGGCGGGGACACACCTCGCCTGGCAGCTGGCGCAGGGTGCCACCGTCTTGGGCCTCTTCAGGGTGGCCACCAAAGTCCCCGCTGGGCTCCCCTCGTCGTGACCCACTGACATGGGGCCTGGCTCCCGGCCCCTGGACGGAGAATGAACGTTGCCTTCTTTCACTGGGATTCTTGGGGACAGAGGGTCCCAGCTACTCTACCTCACCGGGCTTGGCAGGGGTCCCCGCTGCTGACCCCCTCCTCAAGGACTCTCCAAGTCGCTTTCCAAGTCGCTCTCCCGTTCCTGCCCCAAGTTGGACTTCTGGTATTTATTCTGAGCCTGAGCTCAACAGTGGACTTTATATTAATCCATTCCATTTCTATTTATTGAGCATCTGCTGTACACAAGGGCCTGAGCAGGGCTGGTGAAACATCAGTAAACAAAACAGATTTTGGGAAAAAAAATAGTTATTTATGTTAATATGTGAGAAATAAAGACTTATCCCCAGCCCCCGTGTTGGCAACCAGGGGGCTAGTCTTCGGGGGTCTGTGTGACTATGCTGTGTGAGCTCCACGTGTGAAAGTCGTTCTGAGCATGTCCTGTGTGTCGGGCACTGTTTTAGGTGTTGGGGACACAGCTGTGAACAAGACAGTCCAGCTTTTGCACATCTGGCCCCTGGGTATGCCTGCTTGGCCCTAGGACTGAGACAGTGTGTGTCCCTGTGTGACTGCACCACGCGGGAGACTGTGCGATGGTATTGGTACTGGATAATAGGACACTTGTATACTCAGCGACCGCCCAGTATTGAACCTTTACGGTATGTCAGACAGCCTGAAGAACCTTCTTTGAGCCATAGCGACCCTATGCTTTCGGGACTTCATACCCATTATGTCATTCTCTCTGCTGGGGACGTGACCCGCTTGTATCTGCGTGGCAGAAGTCCTGTGTAATTCCGTTCCCAGGACCTCCCTTGCCAGCTCTGTTCCGTGACCTCAGGCTGATAACTTGAAATTGGCCATGGGCGTCTGCAAATGCTTCAGGCTGGCTTCACGTGATTGTGTGCGGATCATCTGTTGAAGACAGTGACGGTGAAAGCGTGGATTAAACATGTAGATCAAACTCAGAAGTGTGTCTTGTCTTGAGCCGCGATGTTGCGAAGAGCACATGAGAAATTGAGGAATTTATCTTGTGTTTTCGGACGGTTCATGTGATTTAGCAAAGAAGCCGCTCAAGATGACTGAGTGAACCTTGTCCCTTGGAGCCATGTGGGGCTGTGGGTGCAAGTGTGGAAAAACCCAAGACTGGGTTCTGTAAGCGTTGACTATGCAATTTGCAATGGAGAGTATTTTATGGGGGCCCCTAGGTGACTCAGTGGGTTGGGCATCTGACTCTTGATTTCAGCTCAGGTCATGATCTCAGGGGTGTGGGGTCTGTGGGGTCTGTGTCCCCTTGCCCTCAGGGAGGAGTCTGCTTGGGATTCTTTCTCTCCTTCTGCTCCCCCTACTGCGTATGCACACACGAGCTCTCTCTCAAGTAACTAATTAATTCTTTCAAAAAAAGAAAAGGAGAGAATTTTATGTATCTTGTGTAGATACCTGCTGCACATTTTTGTCATCCAAATTTATAATAAACACTCATATTCATTTTTCCCTGTCTGGAGAGCCGGTTGTTAGAAATTTGTTAGTTTCCCACTCTCTCCAGACCAGTTGGTCCTCCCAGAACCGTAATTCCCCACCCCCCAACGCTGATCTGCCCGCTGGTCTATGTAAACCAGCTGGATCTTGGCTTCTCACATAGAATGAGAGGGGTTGGGGTGGGCAGAGAAGTCTTCACAGAGCAAGTGACCTAGATGGGCCTTAGGAGGAGGGATGGGAACCAGGGAAGGGGCGGGGGAGAGTGGCCTGCACTGGCCAGACAGGAAGGTGTGGGACGCGCAGTGAAGATGGGGATGTGGAAGTGAACACCATTTTGTCTAACCCATCTCTACCTCTTCTCAAAGAGTTCCTCCTGAGTGGGCGGGGCTGACATTGAGCTGACCCCCATGAGTGTCATTCTGATTGAGAATTAAATTATTGACCTCGTTCTAGGGGTGCCTGGATGGCTCAGTTAGAAGAGAATGCGATCCTTGATCTTGGGGTTGTAAGGTCAAGCCCCACGTTGGGTGTTGAGATTACCTTAAAAAAAAATCAGATAATAATAACAACAACAACAATAATAAATAAGCTTTAAAAGACCCACAAAAAATAAAGAAACTGTTCCATACTATTTGGTTGTCCCTTGAAAAGGAAGTATGTGCAAAATAACAAATCCTATAAGACGGAAGAGCAGCTTGACGAGAAATAGATTATTAAGGGGACTTACAGACGGAAACCTGTTTTGAGTGGCTGCGGGAGGAGCAGGTCCCTGAAACCCCCACCTCCTGGCAGTCCCGCTAGAGGCTGGGAGTCCGTATGGGGGGCACCGAGGAGGGGACACTCAGAAGGAGAATGTTTGGGAATAGTTGTGTCACAGTCATGTCTCCAGAGCAGAATAAGGACCCAAGATCCTCAAGGATGTGGTTGATAAAAGGAAAGGATGCGTGTGGGGGTACTGTGTGCTCAAGAAGGCTTCGGGACACAGTGCTCTTCCCGGCCATTTGCCCAAGATGACTTCAGTCTGGTTCCCATATTGGCAAATGACTGTTACTCCCCGCCCCCACTGCTAGATGGTTGCTCTGGACTTCTAGGAGGGCCCTTGCCGTCCAAAACCTTGCACTTGGTTCTCCTCCAGGGTTGGCGGGGGAAGGGTGCTCCCCAGAACTCTGGGTCCGGGGTTTGGGGGGGTGAGGGGGGCAGCCACAGGCTAACCTATTGTTGCCTATTTTGAATAGCACCAGGTGACGCTGTCTTCTGGCGCAGCTGATTGGGCCGGAGCGGACACATGACTCAAGCTGGGCCAATCAGATCTCCTCCACAGGAACAGGGGCTGGTCTGGCTCTACCAACCGCTCTGGTGAGGAATGGGAGGCTGTATGTGAGCCAAGCCTGGAAGGAAGCATGCGCAGAGAGAGGGAGGGAGGGGTCGGGGCAGGAGGAAGGTGGGTGGGGATTCACAGACCATAGCGCCCTAGAGAGGCAGAGCAGCCACCTGCATTGCCTCCTTGCCTCTTCCTGGTGACGTGGGTTGCTAGTACATTAGTTTCCTAAAGTTGCTCTAGTAACGGACCAGGAGGGGCACCTGGGTAGCTCAGTGGGTTGGGCCACTGACTCTTGATCTTAGCTCCGTGTTGATCTCAGGGTCGTGAGTTCAAGCCCCACTTTGTGCTCCAAGCTGAGTGTGGAGCCTTCTTCAAACAAACCAAAAAACAAAGTACCGTATACTGGGTGTATTAGAGCATCAGATAATTATTTTCTGCCAGTCCTGGAGGCCAGAAGTCCAAAGTCAAGGTGTTGGCAGGGCTGTGCTCTCTCCAAAGGCTCTAGGGAGGAATCCTTCCCTGCCTCTTCCAGCTTCTGGTGTACGGCATTCCCCTGCGTTCCGCATTACCCCCATCTCTGCCTCCCTTGTGGCATGGCTGTTTTCCTTCTGTATGTCTCATTTCTCTTCTCCTCTTCCTATAAGGACTCTGCTCTCATACTGGATGTACGACTTCCATTACTCCAGTATAACCTCATCTTAATTTAACTAGTTACATCGGTAAAGACCCTATTTCCAAATAAGGTCATATTCTGAGGTTCCAGGAAGGACATAATTTTTTTTTTTTTCTTTTGGTGGGGGTTGCTCAACCCAGTACATTTAGTATCTGCTTTTGTGAGCCGTGAGAAACCTGAGTGTCCTTTCATGAATTTTCTTCTGGGGTGGGTTCTGCTCCATGTTGCCCGAGGATGCAGGCCCTCAAGGCTATCGGTGACTTTCTTGGTAGTTTTGGGATCTGAGAGTCTGTCCCACTTCCTGGGTTATTTGGGCTTGGAAGTGTCCCACAGCAAGGATACTTGGCCCTGTAATGTTGTGGGATGTTACTAAGACCCAAGGTACAAAGATGGAATTCTGGAATAGTGACAGGAATTGTTAATTTATTAATGCTTCATGGTCCCAGGCAGTAATTGCTTCGCAAAGACTCCAACAAGAAGATGCTATTTTATTTTCATTCCCATTTTATAGGCAAAAGAAACAAAGGCCCAGAGAGGTCGGCCCAAAGTCACATAGCCAATAATAGGTAGTGTGGTCAACAGTGTGAAATGTAGGGCCGGTCTTCCTGGAATCCTCGTCAGTTCTTCTTTTTTAAAATTTATTTATGTATGTATTTGACAGAAAGAGAGAACAAGCTGGTGGGGTGACAGGCAGAGGAAGAGGGAGAAGCAGGCTCCCCACAGAGCAGGGAGCCCGATGTGGGGCTCAAGTCTAGGATCCCAGGACCCTGGGATGCAAGCTGAAGACAGACGCCTAACCAACTGAGCCGCCCAGGTGCCCCCACCCCCCACCCTGGTTACTTCCAAGTTTGGGCTGAATTGTGTGCCCCCAGATTCATATGCGGAAGCTCTAAACCCCAGGACCTCAGAATGTGGCTGATAGTCTTTACAGAAGTAGTTATGTTAAAATGAGGTTTTAAACTGTGTCCTAATCCAGTAGGATTGGCATCCTTGTAAAAAGGGAAATATGGAGATAGACCTGTGCACACACATATGCAGAAAATGCCATGTGATTGTGAAGATGGATTATCTACAAACCAAGGAGGGTCAGATCTGAACAGACCCTTCCTTTGCAGCCTCAGAAAGAACCAGTCCTGACCACACTTTGATTTTGGACTCCTGGCCTTCAGAACTGTGAGAGAATAAACATCTTGTTTAAGACACCCAGTTTGTGGTATTTTATTGTCATAGCCCTAGCAGATTAATACAGATGGTTATAGGAGTTGATGCATTTAATACACACTGAATACACAGAGTCAGACTCTCTGTAAGCACATTTCACACCAACATACACATAGAATTCTACAGTGTCCCGTGGACGTGTAGCCAAGAAGCAATGATTCACAGGAGAGGGGTTACAGTGACACATCTGTGATGTCATAAAGACACTCTGGCCAAGACGGGGGTTACAGAGTTACAAAGACAATTTGGGAAAGATATGGTGTTCCAAAGACAATCATAGATTCGTAATCTTGCATCCAGATCCATAAAATCCCTAAACAGAAAAAATTTCACAGCTCCTTTAGCAGCCCAAATGGACTGAACCCATGTGAATGTGTTTGTGTTTTTCATTTTCATTTTCATTTCATTTCATTTATTCCTCAGCTCAAGTATGCATACAGTAGGGATGTTAATATGCTTGATTATTGGGTACTGTCCCAGAAGTCCCTTAATATATGTGTATTAGGGGGCTGTCTGGGTGGCTCTGGGTTAAGCCTCTGCCTTCAGCTCAGGTCATGATCTCAGGGTCCTGGGATCGAGTCCCACATCGGGCTCTCTGCTGGGCAGGGAGCCTGCTTCCTCCTCTCTCTCTCTCCCTCTAAAAGAAAAAAAAATATGTGTATTAGTATAAGTCCCCTTTAATACATACTTATGGGATATATATATATAACATATATGGTATATAAGTCTGAGTCATTACTCACACAAAACACTCCACTTCTGTCTCTTCTGGTCACCAAATCTGTGGAGGCATTTCCTGGCACCAACAAGCAATTCTCAGCCACCAGCAAGGTGTCCAAGGATCCAACTCAACTCTGACACTATCTGCCCAGAGAGAGCATTGGATCTTACAGGTTAAGTGTTCAGTTTTCACAAGACTGTCACCCCTGTTCCCTGCTTCAAATGCAAGTCAGATATCTTAAACTGTCGCCTGGGTTTCTGAGCAACCAGCTCTAGGTTGCAGGTTGCAATGATGTCTTCCTTGGGTTTGATTAATTTGCTAGAGCTGCTCCCAGAATTCAGGGAAACATGTTTACCATTTATAAAAGAATCTGATAAGGGCTACAGAATAAAGGCTACCAGACCAGATGAGGAGGTCTGGAAAGACCCTGAGTGCAGGCGCTTCTGTCCCCGTGGAGCTGGGATGTGTCACCTTTCTTATGTAGTTGTATTCGCCAACTTGGAAACTCCCCAAAACCTCTATTATTGGGATGTTATGGACGCTTCCTCACGTAGGCATGATCAATTATAAACACTGCTTCAAGCCTCTTTCCCTAGCTGGAGGATGGGGGTGGGAAGGAAAAAGCCAAGCTTCTAATCATGGTTTGGTCTTTCTGATGACCATCTCCCACCCAGGAGTCATCTAGGAGCCCACCCAGAGTCACCTCATTAGAACAAAAGATGCTCCTAGTGTTCTCATCACTAAGGAATTTGCTAAGGGTAGGAGCCCTGTGTTGGGGGTGAGGCCAAAGATGCATACATAATTACCAGTGTCAGTTCTGGATTCCAGAACATATTTGGTGTCTAGGGCTCAAGCTGGGAGCAGCTCTAGCAAATTAATCAAACAGATCAGGGACTGTGAAATTGTATGAGGGACTGGGATGTGGATTGAGGCCATTGATAAGACGTGGGATGTCACAAAAGGGGATGGCCCATTCACACTATCTCAGTGGGAGTACCCCTTGGGAGGGGTTTCTTTTTCTTTATTTTTTGAAAGATTTTATTTATTTATTTGATATAGAGAGAGAGATCACAAGTAGGCAGAGAGGCAGGCAGAGAGAGAGGGAGAAGCAGGTTCCCTGCTGAGCAGGGAACCCAATGCAGGGCTTGATCCCAGGACCCTGGGATCATGACCCGAGCTGAAGGCAGAGGCTTTAACCCATGAGACACCCAGGCACCCCGAGATTTTATTTATTTATTTGACAGAGATCACAAGTAGGCAGAGAGGCAGGCAGAGAGAGAGGGAGAAGCAGGTTCCCTGCTGAGCAGGGAACCCAATGCAGGGCTTGATCCCAGGACCCTGGGATCATGACCCGAGCTGAAGGCAGAGGCTTTAACCCATGAGACACCCAGGCACCCCGAGATTTTATTTATTTATTTGACAGAGATCACAAGTAGGCAGAGAGGCAGGCAGAGAGAGAGGGAGAAGCAGGCTCCCGGCTGAGCAGAGAGCCCGACGTGGGGCTCGATCCCAGGACCCTGACACCATGACCTGAGCTGAGGGCAGAGGCTTAACCCACGGAGCCACCCAGGCGCCCCAGAGATCTACCCTCTTAACAACATTGTAAGTGCACAACACAGTATCTTTGTAAAAAGATTTATTTATGTATTTGAGAGACAGTATGTATGTGGGTGGGGGGAGGAGGCCCATGGAATTACTCCGCTGAGAGAGAGTAGGAGGTTTGGGATGGAGTGCTAGCTTTGAATACAGAGAGGCAATCTATGCATATAAGAGATAGACAATAAAAGGAACAAGAGTTGGCAAAACTTTAAATAAAGGTGAGAGAGAGAAGATAGAGAAGCCAAGACTTCTGACTCATGCAACTGGTTGGATAGAAGTACATAGCGGTTTGGAGACCCTGGAGGCTCATGGGTCACTCTGGGATGTAAGGAATTTCCAGGTGCCTCTGAAGTGGTCATGGGGGAATATTGAGTCAATTCTGTGACTATGCAAGCTCTTTGACTGGGATGGAATTGTAAGAGCTACTGGTATATTTATATAAAGAATGTCTCGGGCAAGGATGAACTCTCTTAGAATAAAAGGTAAAGAGGGTCTAAGATCAAGGGCGGAGGATATACCATATACCATGGTTCAGTAGGAAGTCAAGTGTTCACGAAAGCCTGAGAAGAACAGCCAAACAGGAAAGAGGAGAATCAGGATCCCAAGAAATCTGTTTCAAGGAGGAAGTAGCGGTCAGTGATATCTGATACTGTAGAGAATCAGTAAAGATGAGAACCAAAAATACTCACAAGTTTCTGAATTACCAGAACCATGAGTGGTTAACTCTTTTGGGGAGCATCAATGAATCAAGTTGCACCAGAGTGGCTGGAAAAACCAGTGACAAGTGAAAAATCTGAGATTGTCTCTGCAGGCAGCTTCTTCTTAAAAAAGCATTTTGAAATACTTTTGAATTTCAAGAAAAGTTACATGATTGAAAAAGGTACAAAGAACCCCCACACACCCTTTGTGCAGGATGCATCAGTTGTTAACATTTTGCCCCATTTGCTTTATCATGTGCTCTCCCCTTGTCCTTGTATGGGAGTGTCAGTTGCAAGGATTTATTTAAGGTGAGTCAGACAAGATCAGGATTATTAAGAAACAAAACCAGAGGAAACCAGAACCTCAAAGGCTGGGGCAGTTCTAGGAAATTCCAAATGTGGTGTGAGTGGATTCAAGGAATAGGAGGAAGTTTTGGGGGTATTTATCAAGGTGATTAGTTAGAAAGAAGTGGAAGAGGGGTGGGGGGAGGGGCAAAATGGGGGAAGAGGAGTGGGAGTTACAGGTTTCCAGTTATGGAATGAATTCGTTGTGGAATGAAAGGCACAGCATAAGGAATATAGTCAACGGTGTTGTAATGGAGTTGTATGGTGACACTTGGGGACTGTATTCGTGCCGAACAGAGCAGAATGTGGAGACTTGTTGCATCTCTGTGTTGTACACCCAAAACTAGTGTAACGCTGTCAACTCTACTCAAAAAAGAGAGAAAGAGAAAATGAAAAAAGGAGAGAAAGCAGGCAGGCAGGCAGACAGGCAGATGGACACGTGGCTCTGCCCTCTCTTCTGAGCCACCTACTGAGCAATTCCAATGCTATGATTTGCACTTCGGCTAAATCACTGAATGTAACAGATCAGCACTCCCCTCCTGAGGCAAATTATAGCCAATAGGATAGGTCGGAGAATAGGAATTTCCCATTTTTTAAAAGTTCATTTATTAATTTTTAAGTAATCTCTACCCACCCCCCCCAACGTGGGGCTCGAATTCATGGCCCTGAGACCAAGGGTTACATGCTCTACCGATCGAACCAACCAGACGTCCTAGGGAGAACTAGGATGTTTAGACTCAAAGCTGAGTAGACCATAAAGGATCACCAGGCATGGGACCAAAATGAAAGCCACGAGAGAGACACTTTGAACTCCACATCAGCAGAAAATAGTCAACAGGGGTGCCTGGGTGGTTCAGTGGGTTAAAACCTCTGCCTTCTGCTCGGGTCATGATCCCAGGGTCCTGGGATGGAGCCCTGCGTCAGGCTCTCTGCTCAGCAGGGAGCCTGCTTCTCTTCCGCTCTCTCTCTGCCTGCCTCTCTGCCTACTTGTGATCTCTGTCTGGCAAATAAATAAATAAAATCTTAAAAAAAAATTTAAAAAATATTTGAAAAAATCAGAAAAAAAAAAGAAAATAGTCAACATCTGAAGAAGCAGAAGTAATAAATCAATAAAAAGACTCCAGAGTCAGTCTGAATCATTTCCCTACAAAGGCTTAAAACAATTTTAGATTAAATGATATTTAAATACATGAATAATAAAATCTATAAGAACACTTCCTCAAACTTGACTAAAACTCTTCATTATCAAACTTTCAGAGAGATAGTAAAGCTTAAAGATTACGTATTGTTGTTCAATAAAGTTCAAAGTCATTAGAATGCAAAGAATTGATTTAGCAGAATAAGATTGGACAAAACTCACTTATGTATTCCAGAAATATTTACTAGAAGTGTTTAATGTGCTACCAGTGGCTAGGGATACAGAGTAAGGAAGAGGGGCTTGGGTTCTGCTTATATTCTAGATCAGGGGTTAACAAGCTGTATAGTCCATGACATTTCTGAAAGTGACGTCTTATTGGAAGATGGCCATGATCATTTATGTATTGTTCGAACTTGGTTTTGTGCTCCGGTAGTGGAGATGAGTAACTGTGACAGAGACCATACGGCCTGTGACGACTGAAATTTTTACTATCTGGACCTGTAGAGAAAATAGTGCTGATCTCCCCTTCTAGATCACCCATATGTATGATAATTTAAGATAGTATAAATGCTATATTAGTCAGAGTTCTCCGGAGAAACAGGACCAATAACATGTGCACATATGTATAGAGAGATTTATTTTGAGAAACTGGTTCACAAAATTGTGGGATCTTGCAAGTCTGAAATCTGCAGAGAGGGCCAACAGGCTGGAGACCCAGGGAAGAGTTGATGCGGCAGTCTTGAATCTGAAGACTTTTTTTTTTTTTAAGATTTTATTTATTTATGTGACAGAGAGAGAGAGACATCACAAGTAGGCAGAGAGAGAGAGAGAGAGAGAGAGAGAGAGAGAGAGAGGAGGAAGCAGGCTCCCTGCAGAGCAGAGAGCCCAATGAAGGGCTCCATCCCAGGACCCTGAGATCATGATCTGAGCCAAAGGCAGAGGCTTAACCCACTGAGCCACCCAGGCGCCCCTGAAGGCATTCGTTTTTTTTTTTTTTTTTAAAGATTTTATTTATTTATTTGACAGACAGAGATCATAAGTAGGCAGAGAGGCAGGCAGAGGGGTGGGGAAAGCAGGGTCCCGGCTGAGCAGAGAGCCTGATGCGGGGCTCAATCCCAGGACCTTGAGATCATGACCTGAGCTGAAGGCAGAGGCTTTAACCCACTGAGCCACCCAGGCGCCCCCACTGAAGGCATTCTTGAGGCAGAATTCCCCTTCCTCTGGGGGACCTCAGTTTTCAACCTTCAACTGATCAGGTAAGAGTCACCCACATTATGGGAGGGATATGTTTTATTAGGGTCTGCTACTAATTTAAATATTAATCATCTAAAAAAAATACCTTCATAGCAACATTTAGACTGATGTGTGGCCAAATACCTGTGTACTGTGGCCTACCCACGTTGACATATAAATTTAACCATTACAGATATTATGAAAGAAATATGTGGGGAGATGTTCTAGAGAGTGAAGGAGATCTGTTTTTTTTAAAGATTTTTTTATTTATTTGACAGAGAGAGAGAGAGAGAGAGAGCACAAGCAGGAGGAGTGGCAGGCAGAGGGAGAGGGAGAAGCAGGCTCTCCAAGAAGCAGGGAGCCCAATGCAGGGCTCGATCCCAGGGCCCTGGGATCATGACATGAGCTGAAGACAATGGGTTAACTGACTGAGTCACCCAGACATGAGAAGGAGGTCTATCTTTACATGGTGGTCACAGGCATCTCTTAGAAGGCAATATGTGTGCTGAGATTCAAACAATGACAAAATCCAGCCATGGGAATATCTAGGAAGAGAATATTTTAGACAGAGGACACAGCAGATGCAAAGGCCCTGAGGTAGGAATAGTCCCGGCATGTTTGGACCCTGGGAGATCAGTGTGGTTAGAGAGGAATAATGATGTGGACAGTGGTAAGGAATGAGGTTAGAGAAATTGTGAAGGCCTCATGTGCAGGTATAGAGGTTTGGACATTTTTTTGCTTTCAGTGTAAATTCAGTGGAAAATTTTAAACTAAGACCGTGGTGTGAAAATTGGAAGCAGGAATGTAACTGGGAAGTTGGTGGAGGACTCTAGGAGAAAGATATGATTGGTTTGGGTGGGGGTGATGGTTGTGGGGCTAGACAGAAGCAGAGAATTGTGGGCTGTACCAGTTGGGATTTGGTGCTATTTCAATGACCTCAAGCGGCTTTCTATTAACCACAGCCAAAACCCCCTAACTGCTCACATCAGCCCATCAGATTCTGCCCAATGTACTCCTGCCACCTCCCCCATCTCATGGTCTCCAATCTGCCCCCTCACTCTGTACCAACCACAATAGGCCTCCTAGCTGTTGGTATGCACACCTGGCACAGTCCTGCCTCAGGGCCTTGGCTCTGACTGTCCCTTCTGCCTGGAAAACTCCTCTCCCAGATCTTCCCATGTAGATTCTTCTTCATCAGTGCTCAATTCCAAAACCATGTCCTTACCTGACACTCCACTAAAAAGAGCACCCCTTCCAATTCACTGTATTGCTGACCCTGTCTTATTTTGTTTGTACTGTGTACCAGTTATCCAATGATGCATAATAAGTGCCCCAAACTTAGTGGCACAAAACAATAACCATTTTATTATGCTCATGGCTTCAATGGGTCAAGAATCAGAACAGAGTATAGTAAAAATGACTTACTCTCTTCTCCACAATGCCTAGGGCTCAGCTGGGAAGATTCAAATGGGTGGAGATGAATAACCAGGAGCTGGAATCATCAGGAAGCTTGTCCACTCACAGTTCATATCAGGACTACCAAATCATGCACATACCCTTGTCTTTTCTATGTGGCTTAGGGTTCTCACAGAGTGGCAGACTCACAAAGTGGCTGGATTCCAAGAGGCAGGGCATGGAGTCCCCCAGGACAGTTCAAGACTATACCTGAGAGTCACTTCTGTCATGTGCCATACTTCCCTCAGGACCCAGCCAAATTTAAGGAGGTAGAGAAAGTGACTTTTTAAAAAAAGATTTTATTTATTTTATTTGACAGAGAGCACAAGCAGGCAGAGAGGCAGGCAGAGAGAGAGGAGGGAAGCAGGCTCCCCGCGGAGCAGAGAGCCCAATGCGGGGCTCGATCCCAGGACCCTGGGATCATGACCTGAGCTGAAGGCAGAGGCTTTAACTCACTTAGCCACCCAGGAGCCCCAAGAAAGTGACTTTTGAGGGCAAGTTCCAACTGCAGAAAGGCCCACTGGGATGGGAGATGTCAGGACAGTCATCTTTGGAACACGTTATCTGCCATACTACTTTGATGGCTTACTAGGAGGGTTTGATAACAAGTTGCATCTTCAGGAGCCAGAGACGCCTTCTTGTTCCAGGAAGTGGTAGAGTCTGGTATGTAGGATGAGATGCAGGTGATAGAGACCCACCTTTGACTTGCCAAAGTATAAGCTCCATGGTAGCAAGAGTTTCTGTTCATTGAAATTTACTGGTGAGTCCCAGGCATTGAGAACAGTGCCTGATACATTAAGTGCTCAACAAATATGGGTGGGTTAGGAGGAAACATACAAAATTGAGTATTTTAGCACCTGGCCTGGTTTTGTAGGATCCAGTGAAGTCCTATGATCTTAAGAATTCTCCCCAAGAGGGAACAGGAAGTGTTCAGTGGGTGCATCCATAAGGAAGGCCTGAGAGCCTGAGAATCTCTAGCAGGGCTGACTGGTGACAGCACCTCTCTCCTGCAGCCAGTCAGTAAAGACTGGAAGACATGACCTATTCTTCATATGTAAAGACAGGAAATGCAAGCCTTTAAGGAACATGAAAAAAAAAAATCAAGGAAATGAGACACCTCCAAAGAAACACAATAATGTTTTAGTAATTAACCCAAAGAAACATAAATATGGTTTCTTGATAAATACAATTTTTTTATGTGATCGAAGTTAAGCTGTGATCAGCTGAAAAGACTGTTATAACTATGAGATGTTTTATGTAAGCCCCTTTATAATGACAGAGCAAAAACTGATAGTGGATACAAAAAAAGATAAAGAGAAAAGAATCAAAGCATATCACTATGGAAAATCATCAGATCAAAAAGGAAGGCAGGACCTACAAAACAGCCAGAAAACAATAAGATGGCAATATTATGTCCTTACCTATCAATGGTTACTTTATCTATGAACAGACTAAATTCTCCAATCAAAAGACACATAGTGTAGGGGCACCTGACTGGCTCAGTGTAGAATGTGTGACTCTTGATCTCAGGGTGGTGGGTTCAAACCCCCTGTTAAACAAAAGAAGAAAAGTAAATAAAAAGACATACAGTGGATGAATGGATTAAAAAAACAAACAAAACAGAACTATATGTTGCCTATAAGAGACACACGTCAGCTTTAAGGACACACAAAGGCTCAAAGTGAAGGGCTGGAAGAAGATATTCCTTGACAATGGAAACCAAAAGCCACAGGGGCAACTATACTTTTATCAAACAAAATAGACTTTATTTTTTAAAGATTTTATGTATTTGTTTGACACAGAGAGAGAAACAAATAGCAAGAGAGCGAACAGAAACAGGGGGAGTAAGAGAGGGAGAAGCAGGCTTCCCACCAAGGAGAGAAACCAATGTGGGTCTTGATCCCAGGACACTGGGATCATGACTTGAGCCAAAGGCAGATGCTCAACAACTGAGTCACCCAGACGCCCCCAAAATAGACTTTAAATAAAAACTGTAAAAAGAGACAAAGAAGGTCATTATATAATGATCAAGGAGTCAATTCATCAAGAGGATATAACATATATATATATATATATATATATATGCATATATATATACACACACACGTATATGTATTATGTGTATACAAACACTCAGACTTACATACACACACATCTATCCATCCAACACTAGAGGACCAAAATATATTTTGCAAGTATCAGAAAATCTGAGGGAGAAATAAACAGTAATGCAATGACAATAGGGGACTTCGATACCCCACTTCAACAGTGAGTAGATTAGCCAGGCAGAAAATCAGTAGGAAACATTGGACTTGAACTGTACTTTAGGTTGAATGGACCTAACAGTCTCTATAGGACATTTCATCCAACACCAACAGAATACACATCCTTAAGTAGACATGGGATGGTCTTCAGGAGACAGCATATGTTAGGTCACAAAGCAAGTCTTATTAAATTTAAGAAGATTGGAATCATATCAAGTATCTTCTCTAACCACAGTGATATGAAACCAGTAATCAATAACAGGAGGAAAATGGAAAACATTCACAAATATATGGAAGTTACTCAATACACTCCTGAACAATAAATAGGGCAAAGAAGAAATTGAAAGGGAAATTAAAATATATCATGAAGCAAGCGAAGATAGAAATGCCACATGCCAAAACTTAAGGGATGCCGCAAAACAGTTGTATAATTGGGTAAGTTAGAAGAAATGGATAAATTCCTAGGAATAGACAATCTGCTGAGATTAAATCATGAAGAAACAGAAAATCTGAACAGACCAATGACTAGTAAGGAAATTAATCAGTAATCAAAGTCTCCCAACAAACAAAAGTCCAGGACTAGATGGCTTCACTGGTTAATTCTTCCACACATTTAAAGGAAAATTATCAGTCCTTGTCAAGCTCTTCCAAAAATAGGAATCAACTCTCCTAAATTCACTGTATGAAGTCAGTATTACCTTGATACCAAAGCCAGACAAGGACACTGCAAGTAATCAAAACAGAACGGTATTGGCATAAAAGGAGTCATAAATCAATAGAACAGAATAGAGAGCCCATAAATAAATCCATGCATATATGAGTAATTAATTTATGACAAATGAGGCAAGAGTATACAATGGGGGAAAGAACAGTCTTCAACAAATGATTTTGGGGGAAACTGCATAGCCACATGTGAAAGAATGAAACTAGACCCCTATCTCACACCATACATCCAAAATCAACTCAAAATGGATTAAGACCTTGCATGTAACACCTGAAATCATAAAACTTCCAGAAGAAAACAGTCAGTAAGCCTCTTGACAGAGGTATTGGCAATGATTTTTTGGAACCAACTCCAAAAACAAAGGCAGCAGAAGCAAAAATAAACAAATGGGACCACATCAAACTATAAAGGTTCTGCACAGCAAAGGAAACCATCCAACAAATGAAAAGACAACCCACTGAGTGGAAGAAAAAATTTGCAAGCCATATATCTGATCAAAAGAGTTAATCTTCAAAATATATAAGGAACTCATACAACTCAATAGCAAAAAAACCAAATAATCCAAATAAAAATGGGCAAAGGACCTCAACAGACTTTTTCTAAAGAAGAGACACAAATGGACAACAGGCACATGAAAAGGTGCTCAACATTAGTCATCATCAGGGAAATGGAATCAAGACTCAGATGCTTGGGATACCTGGGTGACTCAGTCGGTTAAGTGTCTGCCTTTGGCTCAGGTCACGATCCCAGGGTCATGGGATGGAGTCCCGCATTGGTCTCCTTGCTCAGTGGAGAGCCTGCTTCTCCCTCTGCCTGCTGCTCCCCCTGCTTGTGAGTTCTCTCTCTGACAAATAAATAAATAAAATCTTAAAAAGAAAAAAAAAAAAGTCAGACGCTTGACAGACGGAGCCACCCAGGCACTCCCATATTTTGGTAGTTTAAAATTTCTGGTCAGAAGTATTTGCATGCCGTATACTATTTGCTATATTGCTGAATAGAAACTGGATGCTAATTCCTGATCTCAAAGAAGCATGTACTTGAATATGATCATAGGCATTGATTCTGCAGAAACTATTAAACTATTATTTGCGAATATCTAAATGTGTTTAAAAGGAAGAAGAGGTTTATGATGAAATAAAACCTAAACCACAAAAAAAAAAAAAAAAGGAAGAAGAGGAGTCAGCTTGTATTTTGGAGAATCCCTGGTAATGGATATTACTGTTTGAAGTTTTTCTTATTTGGAAGAAAAAAAAGACTTGCAGAATATGCTGCTATTGCGACCCGGCCACGAACCTATTCATGATCAAAGATGTATCAGGCAGGGGTGCCTGGGTGGCCCAGTCAGTTAAGTGTCTCAGGTCCTGATCCCAAGGTCCTGGGATGGAGCCCTGCATCAGGTTGCCAGCTCAGTGGGGGATCCTGCTTCTCCCTCTCCCTCTGCCCCCCCATGCTTTTTTTTTTTAAATCTCTCTCTCGCTCTCTCTCTAGTGTTCTCTCTCTCAAATAAATAAAATCTTAAAAAAGAAAAGACAAGGATGTATCAGAAAAAAATTTTGGTCTGATCAGCATTTTCTGTCTAGGTAAATCCTTTGATTTCTAATAGAATGAAATGGGGGGCACCTGGGTGGCTCAGTGGGTTAAAGCCTCTGCCTTCAGCTCAGGTCATGATCCCGGGGTCCTGGGATCGAGCCCCGCATCAGGCTCTCTGTTCAGCAGGCAGCCTGCTTCCTCCTCTCTCTCTGCCTGCCTCTCTGCCTACTTGTGATCTCTGTCTGTCAAATAATAAATAAAATCTTAAAAAAAAATAGAATGAAATGGTTTCTTTTCTTTTTTTGAAAGATAGGTACTTGTTCAAATAATGCATGAACATTTATGGACATTCATATCCAGCCACAGTTTTAGCATTTTACTTTCATAAGAAGATATTAAATATTATTGAAAGATAATTTGCAAAGGAAAAATAATGACATATAAATATAAAATGAATATATGTCAAAGACATTATTTAACACAATAATTAATGACTAAACCAGTAAAATGTTACAATTGTTTCAATACTTGTTTTGTAACAATGTTACAATTGTTTTAATACTCCATTTTACCATCACATGTACATGCATCTATCAAGAATGACTAAATTAATTTACAAATAGATGCAAAACTGGATTTTTCTTTCTTTTTTTTAAACATGCTATTTTCTTTTTTTAAAGATTTTTTATTTTTATTTTTTATTTTTTTTAAATTAAATTTATTTATTTTCAGCATAACAGTATTCATTATTTTTTCACCACACCCAGTGCTCCATGCAATCCGTGCCCTCTCTAATACCCACCACCTGGTACCCCAACCTCCCAATCTCCGCCCCTTCAAAACCCTCAGGTTGTTTTTCAGAGTCCATAGTCTCTCATGGTTCTCCTCCCCTTCCAATTTCCCCCAACTCCCTTCTCCTCTCTATCTCCCCATGTCCTCCATGCTATTTGTCATGCTCCACAAATAAGTGAAACCATATGATAATTGACTCTCTCTGCTTGACTTATTTCACTCAGCATAATCTCTTCCAGTCCCGTCCATGTTGCTACAAAAGTTGGGTATTCGTTCTTTCTGATGGAGGCATAATACACCATAGTGTATACGGACCACATTTTCCTTATCCATTCGTCCGTTGAAGGGCATCTTGGTTCTTTCCATAGTTTGGCGACCGTGGCCATTGCTGCTATAAACATTGGGGTGCAGATGGCCCTTCTTTTCACTACATCTGTATCTTTGGGGTAAATACCCAGGAGTGCAGAACTTCCCTATGACCCTGCAATTGCACTCCTGGGTATTTTTTATTTTTTATTTAACAGAGATCACAAGCAGGCAGAGAGGCAGGCAGAGAGAGAGGAAAGGAGGCAGGTTCCCTGCTGAGCAGAGAGCCCGATGTGGGGTTCGATCCCAGGACCCTGGCATCATGACCTGAGCCGAATGCAGAGGCTTTAACCCACTGAGCCACCCAGGTGCCCCCAAACTGGCTTTTTCCATAAGGGATGGAGAAAAATCAGTTGCCTTCCACTGAACAGAATTATTTTCATGTCTGTAGACAAGAATCTTTTTATATTTCTATGAGTTATTTGCAACTCACAGGATTATAAAATTGCTCAAAGAAAATGGTATAAATGCTTTAAAACAGATAAACCAAAAGGTTGTTCACAGGTATCCATTGAAGACCCCCAATAATTTTTTGGTTTTTTTCAAAGTCTTTTATAATTTTTTTTCTGGTAATATTTTTACTAAATTTATATTGAGTAATTTATCCAGAGGGGAAGGCAGAAAAACATAATTTACTTCATCTTAAAGTTTACCCTAAAAGTCAAACTTAGAAATCCCACTAGTATCGACACTCTAAGTTATAGTTCTGGTTCTAAACTCCTTCAGAGTTCAGAGTCACAACCAGTACTGTGGAATACTTTTGTCCACGTACTTCTTCAGCTCAGACTATCCAGAGGCAGGCACCATTTACTATTTTTAACCTTCTTGTGACTTCTGTTTTTCTGTGAACAGCCATACTCTGTCTAGGTCACATCCTTTGCCACCATGAACATTTTTTTCCTAAAGGATAAAATTTTTCTTTTAAAATAAATGTTCCTCTTTGGGAGTTGGGGAAACAAACAAACAAACAAAAAAACCCAAACCACCAGATGTGGGGATGTGTCCTGACCCAGAAACAAGGAATTAAATTCCTGCAATCCACATCTTATCGGTTTCAATAGTGTTTTGAGAACCGGCTGAAACCATATCGTTTCCCCTCATAGTGGCAAGCAAAGCTATAGAAATGGGGGCTTGGCTGCTAAATCTTGGCCCAGAAAGATAACCACCTGCTGACAGCCTCATTCATCCCAGACCTCAAGGCTCTTCTCCCTTGGGACCCCAAAAAGGATGATTGGCGCCATTTCCACTTTTGCCTTATTTCCACCACATCTAATAAATGGGTTGTGGTACTCTCCTAAGTGTATACACACACACACACACACATATATACACACACATACATATAGTAAATAAATTTATATTTTTTCATATATAAATTTATATTTTCTATATTTATAGATGAATTTATACAGTAAATATACATAAATGTTCTGTTAATATATAAACGACTAGATTCATAAATATATATTTATAAATAAATATAAAAATAAAATATATAAATATTTATTTATAAGGATATATATATATACACACACATAGTAAATAAATGTACTGACTCCTGGCTCTGTCATGTGGGGAGGGAGAGACCAGAGAGGAGCAGGGGCGCAGAGAGGAGGGGGGACCAAGGCACAGACCCGTGAGTGAAGAGGTCACTTTGAAGTTGGTTTCTCCAGCCCCTCCTGTCCCAGCAAGTACCACTTGGATTAAAGGTAAAGCACCCCAGCCCTTCTCGATTCCTGACTCTTATAATTTTAAGAAAAATAAAGCCGGTACTTTTTAGGGTAGCTTGTCATGTGGCAGTAAATAAGCAAACCAGTGAGGGGTTATTATTACCACTTCAGCAACCAAGAAGCTGAGGCTAGCTGTTGAAATCATTTTCCTAGGGTGGGGGCCCAGACTTTTGCCCAGGCAGTTTAATTCCAGGGGTTTTCCCCCAAACCTAGACTAGGGGTTCTGAGCTGGGGGTGACTCTGCCCTCCCCAAGGGACACTGGGCAATGTCTTCAGACATTTACGATTGCCACATGTGGTGGGGGGGGGATTTCCTGGCATCAGGCGCGTGGGGACCACGGATGCCTCTCGACCTCTTGCAGTGGCCGAGCCGCCCCACCACGGAGAAAGATCCAGCTCTGAACGTCAGTAGTGTGGAGTTTGGGAAACCCGGCTGCAGACCTCAGCATCTGGCAATTCTGTATCCCGTGGGTTTGGAGTATAGTATCCAGCTCCAGGAGAGCTGTCCTGGTCAGCTTGAGCTGCTATAATAAAAATACCCCAGGGGCGCCTGGGTGGCTCAGTGGGTTAAAGCCTCTGCCTTCAGCTCAGGTCATGATCCCAGGGTCCTGGGATGGAGCCCCACATCGCGCTTTCTGCTCATCAGGCAGCCTGTTCCCCAGCAACCATCTCTCTGCCTAAGAATGATCTCTGTCAAATACATAAATAAATATCTTAAAAAAAAAAAACAAACCAGACTAGGGGGCGTAGAAATCTTAAAACAAACAAACAAACAAACAAACAAACACCCCAGACTAGGAGGTGTAGACAATAGACATTTTCTTAGCAGTTCTGCAAGCTGGAAAGTTCAAGATCAAGGTGTCTGCAGGGCTGGTTTCTGGCGAGGGCTCTCTCCTTCCGGGCTGGCAGCAGCCCAAGGCTTGTTGTGTCCTCACAGGGTGGAGAGAAAGAGACGAACCAAGCTCTGTGGTGTTTTTCTTATCAGGGCACCAATCCCATCAAGAGGGCTCCACACCCACAACTTCATCTAAACCAATCTCTTCCCAAAGGAAAACTGTTTATGTTACTCAGCTATTTCGCTATGTCTGCCCACTAGAGGAGAACTCTTTCCTTCTCCCCCTGCCCCCACTCCAGCTTCCTTTGAAACATAATTGACACGCAGCGTAGGCACAGCATAATGATGTGACAGACGTAGATACTGTGAAACGATCACCACAATAAGGGTAGTTAACACCCATCACCTCACATTACAGAAGGTTACAATAAGGATTTTTTCCCCTGTGAGGAGAATTTTTAAGATTTACTCTCAGCAGCTTTGACATATACAAAGCAGTCTTGTTAGTTATAGTCTCCAGATTGTATGTTACATCCCCAGCACATGTTTATTGCGGGAGGTTTGTCCCTTTTAACCACCTTCACCCAATTCCCCCTCCTCCATTCCCCTCTTTCCTTCTACTCTGCTCATAGGACACTTTCAACATCACACGCGTGGGTTTTGCCCCCACGCTGACCATTTCTCAGACCTGTGTCCTGCAATTCAACTCCAGCACCATCTGTCTGCAGTGAGTGTGGGATCCCCCAGGGTCAGGGCTCACTCCCACGAGACTGCCCGCGACCTCAGATGCCCATCGCGTCTGGGCTGGAAGTGGAGGGTTCCCACGAGACTCCTCCTTGGGTTGATTAATTGGCTCACACAAACTCACAGAACTCAGGGAAACAGTATACTAACTAGATCACCCGTTTATTATAAGAGGATACGACTCAGGGACAGCCAGAAGGAGGAGCCACAGGGGGGCACAGTTGCGGAGGGGCTCGGGGTTTCTGGTTTTGTCCAGGTGCCCCACCATCCCAGCACGGCGATGTGCTCCACAGCGGAAGTTCTCGGAACCCCTTGGCTCTGAGGCTCTTTTGCAGGCTTTGTTAGGTAGGCGTGACTGACGGAATCGATGGCCGGTAGTGACCAGCTCAAGTCCAGTCCCTCCTGCCCACAGAGCTTACTGGGGAGGCTCACTGAAAGTGCGACCCCAACCTTAGGGGCTTTCCAGAAGTCGATTCACAACACACATCAGGTGTGGCTGAGTTTCAAAAGGAGCTTATTATGAATAATGACAGAAAATGACAGGATTTTAGGAGCTCTGTGTCAGGGATTGGGGACAAGATCAAATATATATACACACACATATACATGTATATATTTATATACATTATATATAAATACATATATAAATGTATGTATTTAATATATAAACACATATATAAATACATATATTACATATGTAAAAATACATTTTACACACACTATCAACCTCCCAAAAGTCCCATCTTCAACCACCGTCACATCGGGGTATAAGCCTTCAACTTGCAAAATTTGGGGGACACATTCCATCTAGAACCTATTTTTTCTACCCCCCACCCCCACCCCCAATCGGTGCTCTGGCTGAGTCCTTACCAGGCTGTTTTTCCTCGTCTACAACCCCTCCTGCTTGTGTTTCTGGTGTTGATTACTTCCTTCTCAGTGAACTCCCCATTTTGCTTCTCGTGCAGGAGCCTAGTCTGGGAACCAGTTCATCAGAAGGAGAAGATTTTAAGGGCTCCCAGTTTTAGAAAACCGGTGGATGCTCGTAATAAGTCATGTTAATTATGAAACCCAAATCACAGGGTGTTTAAAATGGAGATAGGGTTTATGTAATGACAAGTGTAGTATTGCAACGACCTTGAGCAATGCTCATACCCGGGGAACCCACATGCCTTTCAAGATTTAGAGCTTCTCTTCCATCTCTCCAGACCTGTCCTAGGCATCCTTGCCAGAACAACCTTGTTCTGCTGCCCCATTACAATTCATACACATTGCCTGTTCTGGAACTTCTGAGTTATGGAAGTATATAGAATGTATCCTTTGGCGTTTTCTTTCACTCGAAAGAATGTTTCTGAAGTGCCACCTCAGCCTTCATTTCTTCTTCTGTGTTGAGTTAACACCTCACTTGACAAATAGTGTAAGCGTAGTCTGCTTATCCTTTTGGAAAAGAGACAATGACCTGAATGGGGTCTTTTGCTCCCAGGACAGCAGACCAAGACACAATCGCAGCTTCAACCTCCCAGAAATGTAACCTTCGAACCGTCAACCCGAAATGTCCTGACCAGCCCTGATGGGGTCTTGTGTGAATGAGGACCCCTGTGATTTCCTCTCTCTCCTCCCCAGAACGTACAAGACAGGCTGGAACGATCTTCTCTCTTGTTTAGCTAATAACTTCTCCACCCTGCAGTCCTCTTAGAAATATTTTCCGTTTCATACTGTTTCACAGAATGCCGCTTTATGGGAAGTGATGCTACCCAACTGATGAATGATTGAATTTTCTCAGTACATTGAATTTTTCTTTCTTTAAAGATCTATTTCCCGGTTGTTGGACATTTGGGTTGTTTCCAGGTTTTGCGTATTATGAATAATCTTGCTACAAACAGCATTGCCCTCCTGTCTCTATACACACGTTCACTATTCTGAGGGAAATACCTGGAAGTGAAATGACAAGTTACAGGGTTGCCACGAATTTAGTTTTACAAGGCCCGCACCATAATTTCATTTTAAAATAGCAATTTAAAAATCAAATAGAAACAGAAACTTGAAAGCACTTAAATACGTTGCCACATCAGTTAAAACATGGGGTCCCTGTATGTTACCATTTTTACTCAATCCGATGATAATTCAATACATTTCTCCTCATTAAAAAAAACATTTCCTGGGGCGCCTGGGTGGCTCAGTGGGTTAAAGCCTCTGCCTTCAGCTCAGGTCATGATCTCAGGGTCCTGGGATCGAGCCCCGCATCGGGCTCTCTGCTCGGCAGGGAGCCTGCTTCCTCCTCTCTCTCTGCCTGCCTGTCTGCCTACTTGTGACCTCTGTCTGTCAAATAAATAAATAAAATCTTTTTTAAAAAAAATGTTTCCTTTATTCTGGTAAAATATAACTAAGATTTTCAATCTTAATCATTTTAAAGTGTCCAGTTCAAAAGCATGAGGTACTTTCATATTCTTGTTCAACCATCCCCTTTTGTCCTCCTCCAGGCTGTTTCCACTCTGCTCCCTTTTGCATTTATATTTCTTCTCCCCTCCACCCCTGTAGCTCGAATTTTCTGGGAATGACCTAGAGACTGTGAAAACCTAAAACTGGTTTTGAACTGCTGTTCTTTTTTGAAAAATTTCCTTTGGAATACATCTCTTTAAGTCTCTCTCTCTCTCTCTCTCTCTCTCTCTCTCTCTCATGTATACAGTCCATGTGTTGCTTTTTCTCTTTTACCTGTTTCATCCTCTGGTTCAGATCTTCTGGAGAAAATTGAACATGGGTTATAACTATTTCAGGCTTATGAGACACTCCTGGTAGGGAGCTGCCTATTGGAACCATCTGGAAAGCTTTAAATAATACCTAGACTTGGGACCATGGGAGACCTATCGCATTGGAATTTCTAGGTGTGAGGTCCAGAAATATGTATTTTTTAAATCTCTTTTTAAAAAAGATTTCATGTATTTATTTGTCAGAGAGAGAGAGAGAGAGAGAGAGCACAAGCAGAGGGAGAAGCAGGTTCCCTGCTGACGAAGGAATCTGATGTGGGACTTGATCCCAGGACCCTGGGATCATGACCTGAGCTGAAGGCAGATGCTTAAGTGACTGAGCCACCCAGGCGTTCCAGGAATATGTATTTTAACAACTTGCTGGATGTACTAGGCAAAAGTGAAGACCAGGGACGCCTGGGTGGCTCAGTTGGTTGGGCAGCTGCCTTCGGCTTGGGTCATGATCCCGGCGTCCTGGGATCGAGTCCCGCATCGGGCTCCTTGCTTGACCGGGAGCCTGCTTCTCCCTCTGCCTCTGCCTGCCATTCTGTCTGCCTGTGCTCGCTCTCTCTCCCTCTCTCTCTGATAAATAAATAAAATCTTTAAAAAAAAAAAAAGTGAAGACCAATCCCAGTGACTCCACCCCTTATAGAATTCCCTTCCCTGTGAAAATGATAGTATATCACTCCCGTGATTATGTCACATGGCAAAAGGGATTTTGCAGGTTTAGTTTAGTTGACTCTGACTCTTTTAATCTTTTGATTAAAAGAGGTAATTCTGGTGGGCCTGAGTTAATTACACAAGCTCTTTAAGTGTGGATCTACAAGTCAGGGATGGAGAAAGTCAGAGGCCAGAGAGATTCACAACTTGAGAAGAGTCAGCCTGTCCTCGCTGGCTTTGAAGATGGAGGGAATCCTATAGCAAGAACCCAATCACATCTTCAAGCTGAGAGAGACCACTGGCCAACAAGGAGCAAGAAACTGGAGACCGCAGTTCTACAACTGCAAGGAACTAAACTGAGCCAACAACGTGAATGAACTTGGACATGATTCTTCTCCAGTCCAGCCTCCAGACGAGAACGCAGCTTGGTTAACACCTCATTTACAAAACTCTGAGCAAGGAATCCTGCGGAACCTTGTCTGAACTCCTTATCTGTGGGCACTATGAGATAATAAATGAGTGTTGCTTTAAACCACGAAGTTTGTGGTGATTCATTACACCCCACGAGCTGACCCCTGGTTATTTCTATGTGGCCAATTGTTAATTGGGTCACTTGTCCTGTGTGCAAAGATACTCCAGAACCACGAACGATGGAGTGTATACCAGGGAAGAGCAAACTGGCTGATTAATCACCTTCCAATGTGGTGCAACTCTATTGGGCAGTCTTGGACTTGAGTCTTGATTATTGGTCTAATTAGTTCTTTTTAAAAAATTTTTTTTTTTTAAAGATTTTATTTATTTATTTGACAGAGAGAGCTCACAAGTAGACGGAGAGGCAGGCAGAGAGAGAGAGAGAGAATGAGAGAGAGAGAGGGAAGCAGGCCCCCTGCTGAGCAGAGAGCCCGATGCGGGACTCGATCCCAGGACCCTGAGATCATGACCTGAGCCGAAGGCAGCGGCTTAACCCACTGAGCCACCCAGGCGCCCTTAAAAATTTTTTTAAAAGATTTTATTTATTGGGGCACCTGGGTGGCTCAGTAGGTTAAAGTCTCTGCCTTCGGCTCAGGTCATGATCTCAGGGTCCTGGGATCGAGCCCCACATCGGGCTCTCTGCTCAGCGGGGAGCCTGCTTCCCTCTCTCTCTCTCTGCCTGCCTCTCTGCCTACTTGTGATCTCTGTCAAATAAATGAATAAAATCTTTAAAAAAAGATTTTATTCATTTATTTGAGAAAGAGAGAGACAGTGAGAGAGAGCATGAGAGGTGAGAAGGTCAGAGGGAGAAGCAGACTCCCTGTGGATATGGGAGCCCCATGTGGGACTGGATCCTGGGACTCTGGGATCATGACCTGAGCTGAGGGCAGTTGCTTAACCAACTGAGCCACCCAGGTCTAATTAGTTCTTGTTAGGACCTATAGACTTGAGTTATCTTTGCCAGGCATAAAGATGTGTTGTGGGGGTCCTATAAGGTCCTGAGTGAACTAGTCTCTGCTTACTTCTTCGGAAGGATCTTGTGCCCCCCTCTTCCTCAAGGACATCAACCTCCTTTTGGCTTCTTCCTGCTTCCCAGCTACCGGCCACTGATGGTCCTACAGTTAGGAATTCTCTTCCTTGTTCCTCTCCAATTCCCCTCTCCCCTCCTCCCAGCCAGCTCCAACTCAGCCATTCTTGGTGTTTCCGTGAAGGTCACTCCTTTGGGAGTCCCTTCCTTAACCCCTGTCCCCAAATGAAGCAAGATCTCCCTGATACGTAATAACTTACAGCTCCCTGAACTGATGCTTTTCAAATCTTATTACAACTGTGTTTTAAAACATCTTTTTTTGGTAATAATTTGCTTGCTGCCCGCCCCCCTGCCAAGACTGGCTAGCCATTCCCCAAAACTGTACCCCCTTCTTCTTCTTGGGCTCACATAGCTCTTAGACTGTGTGTCCCAGCTTCCTTGGCTGTAGGTTGGCCAAGTTCCAGTCAGTGGACTCGGAGGTGAGGCTGTGTGCGCGGCTCCCATGTCTGGCCCATTGAAAACCTTCCACAAATGATCCTTTGTCATCTTTCCTCTTTTGCAGATGAGCACATTTGTGGATGGTAGAACCACAGCATGGGAGAAGACTGGATCCCCGAATCACTGCCTGGAGGAGAGCTTCCCAAGAAAATGGAAATACCTGTTTTAGACTTTGTATGAACAAGAAGTAAACTTCTGTTGTGCTAAGTCACTGGGGCTTTGGGGTTTATCTGTTACAACAGCTAGAGTTATCTTAATATACTCTGACTCTTCGGCTGGTGTTTTGGCTCCTTCAGTGCCCAGATATTTTCTGTTTGTCTCTTCAGATGCACTGTCCATGCTTCTTTACCTCCTGGAAGGAAGACCTCTAAGTACCCCCGTTCCCTCACAACCATCATTCCTGTTGGGTTTAGCTGGTGGGAGGTGTTGGAAGGGAACGAAGGATAGGAGGTCATTGACAACTGGGTCCCTCTCTGCTGGGTCCCCTTATACTAAGAAAAGAAAACTATCTAAAACTTGAAAGAAAAAAAAAAAAAACCCGAACAAACAGGTAGATGGCCACATTTCTTTTCACGGCTTAATGTCTGTCAGTTAGGGTCTCCAGGAAACAGATGCTGACACTGAGTCAGAAGTGTAAGAGAATTACCGGAAGGGAATGATTCACGATTTAAATGGCAAGAAGCAAGAAGGGGCAGAAGGAACCGCAGACTCTATCCAGATTGACCAAGTTCAGTCAAGCCAGTGTAGACATCGAGAGTGAAAATAAAAATTTAAAAAATCCCATTCTCTTCAGCTGCAACCTCTCCATTCCCTCTCCCACACCCTAGCCCTCGGTAGTCACTAATATAATTTCTGTTCCTATGGATGTGCCTATTCTGAGTATTTCATGTGAGTGGGATCACACACTGTATGACCTGCTGTCATGTCTGGCTTCTTTCACTTAGTATAATGTCTTCAAGTTTCGTCCACACTGTAACGTGTGTCACTACTTTCTTCCTCTTTATGCCCGAATAATACTACATTGTGAGACATAGCACATTTTGTCTCTCCATTCATCAATTCATGGACATTCGTTTTTCCACTTTTGGGTTATTACAGATAATGCTGTGACAGGCATTTCTGTAAAAGCATTCATCAGTCTTGTTTGTATCAGCAAATTCATTCTGGGTGTTCTTTGACTTTTGTACATTATGTTTCCTAAATTCGAAATCTGCCCTACCATCTTCATTAATGAATAAGCTGAATAAAATCTTTAACACGTTTATTTTATATTAGTATGGCCATGAAAGCTTTCATTTTTTGAACTTCACTGAAGGACAGAGATCTTCTCCTGCAGGCTTTTGCAACAGTTAGGGCTATGCTCTCTGGGTTCTCATAATTGCTTCCTCCTCTGGCCCCTGTGGGCTGTGGCTAGCCTGGGGACCCACATCACTCCTGGTGGCTTCCCCTAACCCTGTCCATGTTGTTGAAAACTGTCCCTTTACCAAGCACAGTGCATGTGCCATTTGTTTCCAGGCTGGATTGGACTGATACTGTAGAATCAGGGAACATTATGGGATGTAGTTCACTCCACCCAGCACATACATAGTAGTGCATTGAAGGTCCTCATTAGACCTTTGCAGAACGAATAACTCAAAGGGCACATGCAGATACCCAATTTGCAGTCTCTTAAAGGCTTCTTATGTATCTGCTGTTATGAATTGACAATGTTGATTGACTGAAGGTTAAGAAATCCCTTTACCGGGATTAACTGTATGCTTATCTTGATGAGCACTGAGTAATGTATAGAAATGTTGAATCACTATATTGTACACCTGAAACTAATTTAACACTCTATGTTAAACTATACTGCAATTAAAAATTTTAAAATGGCAAAAAAAAAAAAAAAAAGAAAAAAAGAAAAGAAAAGAGAAATCCCTTTACGGTCAGTGTTTCTGAAAATGGCTTACTGCAAGGAACCACCCTTCACCATATGACATCGATAAGACCCACATATGTCTCCCCTCGTTTATCTGTAGTTAAGGCCAGACATAGACCCTCCAAACCCTCATTCTTAGCCTCAGAAGTGATCAGCCCAACTGCTCATCCCCACTGACCCATCAGAACTCAGTGCTTGCTCACCAGACTTTGATTAAACTCCTGTCCTGCCCACAGACCCTAGAATTTGGTCCTTCCTCATCTGAGCCAGCAGCCTCTCTGAGAACAGGCTAGCTTCAGAATAAAACTTTCTCTGACCCAATATTCCATCTCACGGTCCTTTCATCCCCTTCCCCAGTGCCAGAGAGCTCAATTCTTTCTAGCATGGTTTATTCCTTTCTAGAAAAGAAAAACTTGGCCTGACTCTTGAGATGCTTGAAGACTTAATGCTCAGAGTTCTCCTATCCCAATACTCCCCCCTGTCCCATCTTGATATCTTCTCCTGCCCCCTTGTAAGAACTCTTAAATGAAGTCTCTCCTTACTAAGTCTGTTTTTTGTTTTTTTGGTTTTTTTTAATCAGACAGAGTGATGGTCTATGTGTCTACCCAGACATACATGGTTCAGGGGAGGGGAATCTTCTCTTCCATGTTTGGGGAATTCTTTCTAGTACTTTGAATTATATACATTAGTTGGAATTCCTACTTCTTAGAAATCTTAATTTCTAGTGAAAACTAAAAAGCAGGCAATTATGAAGTATTACATACCAACATTCTGTAGATTGGCAAATTATTTCATTACTTGTAGAAGCATATAATTTTCCACAATTTTCAATGTGGCGCATTTTTTACTAATAGACCCCCCAAATTCTTTCATTCGAATAGGAAGCCAAAGGCAGGTAAACTAAGAGTTATGTTTGGCGATTAATATTTCATTATATTTTCTTATTTGGAAGTAATCTAGATACTCAATGAATATCTGTCACTTTATAAAACATAATCATTGTTGGGGCGCCTGGGTGGCTCAGGGGGTTGAGCCTCTGCCTTCGACTCGGGTCACGATCTCCGGGTCCTGGGATCGAGCCCCACATCAGGCTCTCTGCTCGGCGGGGAGCCTGCCTCTCCCTCTCCCTCTGCCTGCTGCTCCCCCTGCTTCTGTTCTCTCTCTCTCAGTGTCAAACAAATAAATAAAATATATAAAAAAATCATTGTTAAAACGTTCATTTATAAACTTTCAGCTCATATTTATTTCATTCACTTGTTCTTAACAGTTATGTTTAGATTACTTACTGGGATGGCTGGCTCAGCTGGTTTAACATATGACTCTGGACCTCAGGGACCCCCAGGCTGGGTGTAGAGATGACTTAAATAAAAACTTAAACATTAAGCAAAGCTAACCATCATCTTCAGTCATTTTTCTCAGTGACAAATTTCATTATATACCTATGTTAGGCAGCTATCCAACATTCCAGGGCTGGAGGACCTTATAAAAGGTTCCTGTGTTAAGTGTTTTCGGTTTGTATTTGAGACTGGGAGTTCAGATGCAGCTCAAGCTAAACAAAGTCCAGGCATGTCTGGGCTTGTCTCCTGGGCGTTGGGGCACTATTCTATCTGGTCCCATTTGCATAACGATATTAAGAGTCCCCACAGTATAGAGTTAATTCTAAGGGAGGAAAGAACCACACAACCATAGTGTGATCTTGCGGTAGGGGAGAGAGAAGGGTCTGCCCCAGATCTGCCGGCATAGATTTTTTTAAATTCTCTGGGTCTTCTGTGATTCCAGTGAAGAACAGATGGCATGTGAGGAAAAGTCAGTGGATCGGTTTTCACAAAGGCTGAAGGACTCTGCCACCTTCTCCTAGAACCCATGTTGGGGGAGGTCTCACTCTCTGATGGCTTTAAGTCTCACCCATTTTAAATCCTCAAGGGCTGTGCCCTTGGACGACGATACCCTCGCTGAGGAACTGATACTACCACAGGTACGTCTCTGCCCATGTACTCATTCCGACCACCAAGGGGTAAAGAAATACAGAATGTGGGGACACTGGTGTCTTGCATCATACTGAAGGGTGCGGTTGCCTCAACTGGGGAAATCTGAGCTATCTTTATTCAAATCGTTTCACTAAGGTCCTAGAAGGGGTGAGGTCCAGGATGGGGAGAAGGGGAATTCAGATTAGATAACGTCTAAGCATGGTCTTTGAGTCAGTATCTGGAGAAATTGAAAAAGACACATTTTTTTCTTTCTCAGCTTGCTTTCTCTGATTTTTACCATCGTCCATCAAAAGAGGCACGCCAAGAATGTTAAAATGGGGGGCTCCTGGCTGGCTGGGTTGGTGGACCACGTGACTCTCGATCTTGGGGTTATGAGTTTGAGTCCCATATTTGGTGTAGAGGTGACTCAGAAATAAAATCTTAAAAATGACAACAACATTCCTAATTAAGGCGGGTCTCATCTAATCAGCTGAAACCTGAGTAGAACAGAAAGGCGGCGTGTGAGGGAACTCTTGTCTGCCTTTGAACTTGGATTTTATTTCATGCTTTCATCCTCAGACTGGAACACTGGCTCTTTCAGTCAGTCCTGAGACTGTGGGCCCCTGGACTGCACCATACAACTGCTTCTCTGTGGTCTCCACCTCACCAACTACAGCTCTTGACTCATCTGGTTCCACAATTGCATAAGCTAATTCCTTCTAGTAAATCTCCTATATTTTTGTGCCTCTTGTTGATTCTGTTTCTCTGAAGAATGTTTACTAATCTACTTTCTGTCTTTATAGGTTTTTCTGTTATGGACATTCCATATAAATGGTATCATATAATATGTAGTTTCGGTATCTGACTTTTCTTGCTTTGCATCCTCTTTTCAAGGTTCGTTCATGTTGTAATACGTTTCTGTACTTCATTCTTCAGCTGCCAATCAGTGCCTATCAGACCACATTTTGTGTATTTATTCATTTGTTGAAGGACATTTGGGTTGTTTCAATTCTGGGGCTATTATGAATAATGGTATGGTGAAATTACTGTACAAGCTTTTGTGTGGACCGTGTGTTTTTATTTCTCTGGGGTACATACCTAGGAGTGAAATTCTTCATCATGCAGTGGTTCTGTGTTTAATTTTTGAGGAACAGTTGGGCTGTTTTCTACAGAGATTGAATTATCTTAGAATCCCACCAGTACTTGTATGAATGTTCCTACTTCAGAGTTCACTGGAGAAACAGAGCCTACAGGAAATATGCATCTGGAAAGAGATTTAATATGACAAATCGGCTCATGAGAGTATGCCCTATGGTCTGTCATTTTCATGCCTGAGACTGAAGAGAGCTCTTGATGTAATTTGAGTCCAAGTCAAAGGCCTGAGAACCAGAAGAGCTGGTGGACATCACAGTTCAAGGGCAGGAAAAGACCAGTGGCCTAGCTCAGTGAGGCAGTCAGGAAGGACATAGATCCTTCCTTCCTCTGCTTCTGGTCTATTTAGGTCCTCCACAGGTTAGATGAGGCCCACCCTCATCAGGGAGGGTAGTGCTCCCTTTGCAGTCTACAGATTCAGAAGCTAAGCTCTTCCAAAACACCCTCACAGACACATCCAGACATCATGCCTAACCAGGTGTGTGGCCATCCCACGATCTGGTCAAGTGGACCCCTTAAGGTAACCATCCCAGTTCTAATTTCTGTCCATCTTTGCCAGCATTTTCTATTGTCCGTCTTTTTGTATTGTAACCACCCCAGAGGGTGTGCGGTGGTATCTCACAGTGGTCTCGATTCACATTTCCCTCACAACTAATGATGCAGAGTTTTTCTTTTTTTTCTTTAACCAATATTTACCTTTTCTTCTCTATCATTATTATGCTCACTCTCTTGCCAAACCACAGATACTCTAATGTCTAAAGTAAACAAGGCTGCCCTGGGCAATAAATCCTTAGTCCTTAGTCTGGCATTCAACGTTCTGCCTAACCTGGCTCTAGACTCATTTTCTACTTCACCATACACCCCAGAACCCTCTCCATTTCTGCCATTGGGAAGCTCATGATCCTAACAATGGCCCCTTGATTTCAAGTGGAGGGATCCAATTCATTTCTGAAAGTGGTTGACGGTCCTTTTGTTTATGAAAACCTCTAGATATATAATCTTTGGTGATTGTGGAACCCTATAACCCTGGATATCAATGATGGTAGAACTCAGGTACTCTGCCTGATAATGTCAGCGGAATTTTGAGACAAGGGAGTGAGATCTATGAAGAAAGAGACAAGGGCGGTGGGAGGCGAGGAGAGAAGCAGGAGCTAATGAGAGAATGGAACCCCAACCGCTACGGCAAATGGGAAGGCAGGTGTTATTTCCCATGGCTGCCTATAATGAATGATCACCAACCTCCCGGCTTAAAACAACACAAGTTTACATTCTTATGGTTCTGAAGGTCAGAATGTGAAATAGTTCTCACTGGGCTAAAAGAACGAAACTAGACCTCTATCTTACAACCGTCTGCAAAAATCAACTCAAATGTTTAAAGTCTTGAGCATTTAACATCAAAGGCAAAGGCAACAAAAGCAAAAAGAAACAAATGGGGCGATCTCAAGGTAAAAGTCTTCACAGAAAAGGAAGCCATCAACAAAATGAAAAGGCAACCCAAGGAATGGGAGAAAATATTTGGATTAGTATCCAAAATATAAAAAGAACTCACAAAACACAGTAATGAAAAAAAAATCCAATTAAAAAAAAAGAGCAGAGGACCTGACTAGACATTTTTCCAAGGAAGACATATAGGTGGTCATTTGGTACATGAAAGATGCTCACCATCTCTCATCATGAGGGAAATGAAAATCAAAACCACAAGAGATAACTCTCTACACCCCAGAATAGCTATCCTTCCCATACTCACTTAGACGAGCTGTCCTCTTGAAACTCAGATCTACTAGCAAGCCATCTGGAAGGATGTATTGTAAAATGGTCTGTGATCCTTTTAACAGGTAAATCAATGGAAGGACTATACAAAATCTGGCGCTTTTTTTTTGTTGTTTGTTTTACTTTATGTTCTTTTGGTCTGCTGGGATTTTTGCCACTGGGCATGTTTTACTTTTGGAAAATTTTTAAAAGCTGCAAATCCAAAAATCATTGCCAAGACCAGTGTCAAGGAAATTATCCCCTGCATTTTTTTCTAGGAGCTTTATGGTTTCAGGTCTTTAATCCATTTGGAGTTAGTTTTGCATATGGTGTAAGATAGGGGTCTGGTTTCATTCTTTTGCATGTGGCTATCCAGGTTTCTCAAAAACAACCATCATTTCTCCATTGCATATTCTTGGCTCTTTTCTCATAGATTAATTGACCATATATGCATGGATTTATTTCCAGACTCTATTCTGTTCCAGACATCATGTGTTTGTTTTTATGCCAATACCATACTGATTTGATTACTATAGCTTTGTAATATAATTTGAAATCAGTAGGTATGATGCCTGCAACGTATTCCTTTTCTTACCTTTTCTTTTCTTTTTTAGATTGCTTTGGCTATTTGGGGTCTTTTATGGTTCCATATAAATCAGAATTTTTTTTCTATTTCTGTGAAAAATGCCATTGGAATTTTGATAGGGATGGCATTGAATCCAGCTATGGGTGATATGGGTGATATGGACATTTTAACAATATTAATTCTTCCAATCTATGAACATAGGATAAATTTCCAATTGTTTGAGTCCTGTCATGATCCTTTGTATTTCTGTGGAACTGGTTGTCATGTCTCCTTCTCTCACATTTCTGATTTTATTTATTTTAGTCTTCTCTGTTTTTTCCTCTGGTGAGTCTTGCTAAAGGTTTGTGTATTTTGTTTACTTTTCGAAGAGCTAGCTCTTAATTTCATTGATCTTTTCTATTGTCTTATGAGTCACTGTTAACTCTTCCACCTGTGGCTACATTTAATAGTGCTGGTATCAGCAAGGGTGTACTAAATGTAGAAATTTACATCTAAATGACATCATCTTGTATGCCCTGTGGAGATCACCTTGGAAGCTAGGATTTCACAAGTTCCACTGTTTAAACTTTTGAAACTCAGAATTTCTCTCTTGACTACACCACCCTCCACTGAGGCAACTTTCATTACTTTATGTTTTACTGATAAACTTTATTTTTTAGAACAGTTTTAGATCTATAGGAAAGTTGAGCAGAGTATAGACTTCTCGTATACTTCCATGCTCACAGTTTTTCTATTTTTAATACCTTGTCTTGATAATAGAACCTTGCCACAACTCATGGACCAATCCTGATACATCATTATTAACTAAATCGCATAGTTGATTCAGATTTCCTTCGCTTTCCCCCTAACATCTTTTCCTGCCCAGGATCCCATCCATGATTCCCAAGTACATTTGGTGATCACATTTCCTTAGGTTCCTCTTTGCTGTGACAGTTTCTCAGACTTTCTTTGTTTTTGGTGACTTGGAGCATTCTGAAGAGAACTGGTCAGGTATTTTGTAGGATGTCTCCTTCTTGGAATTTGTCTGATTTTTTTTTTTTTTTTCTCCTAGTTTGACTGGGGTGACGGATTTTGAGAGGAAGAACCCAGAGGTGAAATGTCCTTCTCATTCTCTCAGATTGGAAGTGTGTGGTGTTGCAATGTCTTATCACTGCTGATGGTGGTCTCGGTCACCTGGCTGAGGTGTGTTGGTCAGGTTTTACAGGTCCACTGTAAAATTACTCCTCATCTCTGTACTCTCCATTTTGTCTGCTTTGGAAGGAAGTCACTCTGTAGAGCCCACATCTACGGAGCGGGGAGTTGTCCTGTCCTCCTTTAGGACGGAGTAGCTACAGTGTGAAAATTATAAAGGGAAACCTCATTAAAATGGAGTTGGGATGTGTGGCAGGGAGGGCTCTCATTTCCTAACACTCATCATTCGTTGTAAATCCAACAGGAGGAGCCACACCTTGCACATGGATACACTTTACTGCACTAGCAGGAGGAAGGAAGTTTTGCCCCTACCTTGGCAGCAGCGTAACTGGCGGGAGACTCACAGCTCACCCGATGAGAAGCCATTATACTTCAACCTCCCAGGTTACTCCAATGGACTCTGTATTTATGCCAACATTCCCAATTTCCTGCTTTCCTCTGTAAAGAGCAATCCTTTCCTTTGTTTGGCAGATATTCTTATAGTTTTGCTATAGCTTGCTTGTTGTGGATTGAAGTTTTCTGCTATTCCTGAGTAAACCCATTTTTTGTTGGTAAAATAACTGGCAGGTTTTTTTTTTTTTTTTAAAGATTTTGTTAATTTATTTAGAGAAAAAGAGAGTGAGTAAGAGAACAGAAGGATCAGAAGAGGGAGAGGGACATGCAGAGTCTGTGCTGAGCGAGGAGCCTGATGTGGGACTTGATCTCAAAACCCTGAGATCGGGGCACCTGGGTGGGGCTCAGTGGGTTAAGCCTCTGCCTTCGGCTCAGGTCATGATCTCAGGGTCCTGGGGTCGAGTCCCATATCGGGCTCTGCTCAGCAGGGATCCTGCTTCCCCCTCTCTCTCTGCCTGCCTCTCTGCCTACTTGTGATCTCTGTCTGTCAAATAAATAAATAAAATCTTTAAAAAAAAAAAAAACAACCAAAAACCCAAAACCAAAACAAAACCCTGAGATCACGACCTGAGCTGAAACCAAGAATGGGTTGCTTAACGACAGACTGAGCCACTCAGGCTGCACATAACCAGCAGTTTCACTTTTAAGGTTAACGACATAAATTTGAAAACCTGCACAAGGTGTTTGTCTCTTCTCCCCCATTTATGTACTGAACCACCTGTTTAGATCAATACGGACTCGTGGATATTTATTTTATTTTATTTTATTTTTTTAAAGATTTTATTTATTTATTTGACAGAGAACACAAGTAGGCAGAGAGGCAGGCAGAGAGAGAGAGAAAGAGAAGCAGGCTCTGCACTGAGCAGAGAGCCTGATGCGGGGCTTGATCCCAGGACCCTGGGATCATGATCTGGGCAGAAGGCAGAGGCTTTAACCCGCTGAGCCACCCAGGCGCCCTTTATTTTATATTTTGAGTTATTCAGTATGATTCTATTTATTTTATCACTCAGATTATTCCAATTTTAGTCATTGGAGGCTTTGTCAGTTCCCTTCTGTGCTCCTGTGACATACACAGACCAATATGACATCCATCTTTCTTTGTTTCTTTGTTTCTTTCTTTTCCTTTCCTTCCCATCTTTCTTTCGTGGACATCCTTATTTCTGCCACGTACACAATGCTCCATGGTTATCTTGCAAATTTTTTGGTCCCACTACTACAATCAGCCATTTCTCAAAGGAGCCCTGATTTCTTTTGAACAGAGAATGGTAATAGAAATCAAGATGCAGGGGTGCCTGGGTGTCTCAGTAAGTTAAGCATCTTCCTTTGGGTCAGGTCTTGATCTTGGGGTCCTGGGATCATGCCCTGCATTAGGCTCCCTGCTCAGTGGGGAGTCCGCTTTGTGCCCCCCTGTGCGCCCCCACCCCCATCTCAAATGCATAAATAAAATCTTAAAAAAAATCAAGATGCGGGTGCTAAGTGTGAACATTGCTCTGTGGAGTCATGATGGTGGTTTTCTAGCTGATAGAATTCATTCATTCTCTCAAAGGTATGTGCCAAGCAATTCCCTCTACACAGCAGAGACCGCAGTCCCTGGCCTCCCCAGTTCTTCATTCTAGTTGGTTGTGGCAGGAAGACAGACAATAAGGAAAACAACTAAGTGGATCCCTCTAAAATGTCCAAAGGTGATAAATACTATAGAGATCTGTTAAAAGATAAACTGAGGCAAATAGACATTTTAAGAATTTATTTGAACAAAAACCAATTTGAGGGGCATGCCTCTGGCTCAGGTCACCATCCCAGGGTCTTGGGATCAAGCCCCACATCTCGCTTCTTGCTCAGCGGGGGAGCCTGCTTCTCCCTTTGCTGGCTGTTCCCCCTGCTTGTGCTTGCGCACTCTCTAGTAAATTAAGTAAAAAAATTCTTTTGAAAGATTTTATTTATTTATTTGAGAGACAGACAGACAGAAAGACACACACACAGAAGAGACACAAGCAGGGAGAGAGAGAGAGGGAGAAGCAGGCTTCCCGCTGAGCAGAGTCCGGTGCAGGGCTCCATCCCAGGACCCCAGGATCATGACCTGAGCTGAAGGCAAACGCGTAATGACTGAGCCACCCAGGCACCCAGAATTAAAAAAAAAAAAAAAAAATGTTAAAAAACGACCAGTTTGAATCAGGCAGCGCCAAGCTACAAGTGGTTGGTGAACCTCCACCAGCCCCCTCCGTGTTCTCTCCAAGCAAGCCACCCTTTACCAGTCCTGACGCTCTCCTAACCCCATCCTCCTGCGTTAAAAAAATTTTTTTAAATTAACATATAATGTATTATTTGCCCCGGGGGTACAGGTGCCTGAGTCATCGGTCTCACACAATTCACGGCACTCACCATAGCACATACACTCCCCAGTGTCCATCACCCAGACACCCCGTCCCTCCCACCCCCCACATTCCAGCAACCCTCCGTTTATTTCATGAAATTAAGAGTCTCTTGTGGTTTGTCTCCCTCCTGACCCCATCCTGTTTCATTTTTTCCCTCCCTATGCCCACGACCGCCTTCTCCAGCTTTTTTTTTTTTTTTAGAGAGTTTATTTATTTATTTGACAGAGATCAAAAGTAGGCGGAGAGGCAGGCAGAGAGAGAGGAGGAAGAAGGCTCCCTGCTGAGCAGAGAGTCCGATGCGGGGCTCAATCCCAGGATCCTGAGATCATGACCTGAGCCGAAGGCAGAGGCTTAACCCACTGAGCCACCCAGGCATCCCTTCTCCAGTGTTTTTAAGGAGGCTTCCTTACGCAGGTTTCTGGTGGTGGGAACTGAAAGTTCCAACCCCCAATTCCTTAGTTGGTTCCCCTGGCAACCTGGCCCCAGACCCTAGGTGAACAGAGGGCTTTCCCAAAGTCACTCATTAGCATAACAAAAGACACCTTTATCATTCTCAACACTTAGGAAATTCCAAGGGTTTTCTGGCACTGGAGCTCTGGTGCCAGAAATGAAGACAAAGACCCAATAGATATTTATTATAAGGCACTATACTGCAGAGATACACAAAGAAAAAAGAAAGCATTTTTATTAGATCTGGGTCAGGAGGGGCAATAATTAGGGGTGCACCCACTGAACCCCAAAAAAGGTCTCATCAGCGTTTGGGGATGGCAGCAGGGGCAGGGTTAGGTTGGTGCAGAGCGTGTCCCCGTGGGCCAGTGGTGTCAGGCGCTGAGAGGTGACCACACAGCCTTCGTGAAAGTTGAGACGCAGCAGGCTGATGCTGTGGGCTGCCGGGGAGCAGATGCCCACCGTCAGGGTGGCCCTGTGGCGCGTGGTGGCCCACAGGGAGGACGAGCAGTTGGCCAGTGTCACTTGGATGTGCAGCCTATAGATGCCACTGCGTCGCACACGCAGCTGCCCGTTGTCCAGCTCGGGGCCGTGCAAGAAGGAGCGGCCCAGGGCGGGGCCTCCCAGCCAGCGTAACCTGCCGTCTCGCCGCCACCGACCTAGAGGCAGAGTGGCGGGGAGGTGGGGGGTCGGTGGTTTAGGGAAGGAGCGCTACAGCCCAGGTGTCCAAGATTCCTGGTTTGAGACCTAACGCCCAAGGTCATGGTATTGGGTGGGGCTTCTGGGGGGGGGATGAGATCTTGGGGTAGCGCCCTCCCATCTACCGTATTCTGTCCCAGCCGCCAGAATGGAAAGGGCCAGAGAAGAAAAAGAGGAACAGGGTTTCCTTCCATTACCAAATGCAATGAACACAGCATTCGAGCCTCTGGGGTTGAGCGGGGAAAGGCCCCACGGTGGGGAGGGTTAGAGAGAGCCCAGGAGGGGAATGGCTTCCCCACTTCCCCACAGGCCACCAACTGGCGGCTCCGTCCATCACCGCCTCCACATCTCTGAGCTAAGGCTACCTTCTCAGGGACGCTGCTCCTGAGGATCTCACTTTTGCCCGTGGCAAAACGAACCCTGGCAGGCCCCAATCCCGTGCCCTGCTTTATTTTTCTGTAAAACATATGAGAGGCGGGTTGGACCCTGCACGGCAGCTGCGTGTTTTATGCATTCGTTCATTTACTGTCTGAGCCCATGCGCACGAGGCCAAGCACAGCCCTCTTCCCTGCTGGGGCCCCGGCTCACAGCAGCTGCTCGGTTACGGTCTATGGGGTGGATGAAGGAATCTGGCAACCGACCGTGACCGTGATGGGCCCTGGTTTAGTTCTCCCAAGGCAGAGGATAAAGTGCAAGGGCCTGAGAAGGTACAGGAGCAGAGAGCCAGACACACTGCCCTACGTTGCCTCTTTTTCCCTTTCTCCTGTTCTTTCTCTTTCTGTCTCTCCATCTCGATTTCTCTTTTTTCTCCCTCTCTCTTTCTGCCTCCCCCACATGCACCAGGGGTTACCTGTGTGGTTCAGCTGGAGCTCAGCCATATCCCACTGGAAGGAAAGAAGAGAAAACCGGTGGGCACATCAGCATCAAGGCTTTAAGGTCCCCCCAAATGAAGACCTCTCTTTCCTCTGGTGGTCCTCCTACCCACTTCTCAACACGCTGGACCGCGTTGTGACTTTTTAAAAAAGAGCTTTTCAAGAGGAAGTAGGTTTGAACTGCCTACACCTGCTGTCTCTCCGCAGCGAAGTGCCGCCCGCCCCCCTGAGCTGCCCCCAAAGGGGGTCCCTGTGGTGGGTGTCCGGGGTTTCCAGAAGAGCGCTGTGGGTCGCTTGCCCTTGGAGGTCCCGAGCCCACCCACTCCCGGCTTTGTGAAGCCCCCAGCAGCTTTTGAGTCAGCCTGCTGGGGGAACACCAAAGGCGAGTCATTTTTCCATGCCCACATCGGATGCCCCTTTCTCAGCTGCAACCTCCGCGCTCCGGGATCCCCACGCGGGATTTACCTCCCGGGCTCAACCGACATTCCCGACCTCCTCCCGCCCCCGAAGCCCAGACATTCAGAGAAGCCATGCCCCGTCTGCCGGCTCGGTCTCTGTTCTTCCCCAACCACAAGGATTTGTCTCCATCTCATTCCGATTTTTTTTTTTTTTTCTTTTTTCCCCGGCGTTCTGTCTCTCAGTCTGCGCCGGGCTCTGCCCGATCGCATTGTCTTCCCGGCTGTCCCCCTCCCCTTGCGCCCCCACGAGGCCCCACCCGGAGGTCCCCACGCTCCACGGAGCAGGTGGCAGGTTTGCATCTCTCCACCTTCCTTTTCGACTTACCCCAGGTGACTCGAGCTGCCGCTGCTGCGCAGGGCGCTGGCACAAGAAGCAGTATACCACAGCGATCACGCCGGCCAGGATGAAGAGCGGCAGACCAACCCTCTGGATGGACGCCCAGAGCAGGCGGGGCACCGGGCAGCCAGAACCCTCCTCTGCCATCGTGGTCCTCAGCCGGAGCTGCATCGGCCCTGCGTCGGCTGGCGCGCGCTGGCGAGCCGCCCAGCAGCGGCGAGCACAGGAAGCGACAGCCCTCCCTCAGCCCTGAGGCCCCTGCCTGCCCAAACCTGCCTGGGACCCGCCCCAACGCACTCTGGGGATGTCCGGCAAAGGGGAGGGATTTGAGCTGTTCACCCAGCAGGGAAATCCCGCCCCCCCCCCCCCCCCCCCCCCCGCCCAGCTTCTGCCCATCCTCGGCTCCTACCGGGGTGGTGCGCCAGGGATCGAAGGGCTGCCTCGGCCCCTCAGACTTCCTATTTGGCTCCTGACCCTTGGCTTTCTGGTATTCATTCATTCATTCATTCATTCACTCAACAAACCTTCACTGAGCATCTCCTAAGGACCAGATGCTGCTGCGCTGGGCTTTAGGGGTATGGCAAGCAGACAGGGAGAGCAGGGGGATCCCCAAATATCCATGTGCTTCTCAGCTCTTCCCCAGCGCGTTGTGGGGCCACGTGACTGACCCGCCCAATAGAAGGAGAGTAAAAGCAGAGGGATGGTCACTCGGCCTGCTTGCTCTCCTGAACCTCCCACAACACCCTTCAGCTCTCTCTTCCTCTCCGGGGCCCCCTGTTCCTGACGGTGGCAGTGGGTTGACAAGTGTGCCCCTCCTCCCCCCAGATCGTGTCTGCCTAGAACCTCATTTGGTTTGTGACCTCGCCTGGGAACCAGGTCTTCCTGGTTGTAATTAGATGAGGTCATACTGGACGACAGTGGGTCCTAAATCCAATGAATGGCCTCTTGTAAGGAAAGGGGAGGGCACACAGAGACACAGAGGGGAGACAGCCATGTGCAGATGGAGGTGGACATCAGAGGGATTTATCTACAAGCCAAAGGACACCAAGGATTTCTTGGAACACCAGAAACTGGGAAGAGGTAAGGAAAGGTTCTTAAAAAAAAATAAATAAAAAAAACTTATTTTATGGGTGTGGGGGGGAATGCATAAAAGGGGGGGGGCTGCAGAGGGAGAGAGAAGCAGGCTCCCCACTGAGCCTGAAGCCAGATGTGATGCAGGGCTCCATCCCAGATCTCAGGACACCTGGGATCATGACCTGAGCCGAAAACAGATGCTTAATGAACCGAACCACCCAGGCGCCTCTGGAAGGATTTTTTTCCTAAAGCCCTGGGAGCGAGGGAGGCCCGGTGGACACCTTGATTTCACACATCTGGTCTCTCGACCTGTGACAGAATAAATTTCTGTCGTTGTAAGCCTCCCCCTTTACGGTACTGTGTTGGGGTCCCCACAAGATTCTGGTACCAGAGGCACAGCTACAAGGCGTAGAGAGACCACCTGGGCTCGTGGGATTGTGCCGACGACCTAAGCTGGCCGGGCGGGAAAGCTGCTGTAGCGGGGGGCGGGGCGGAGGAGTCAAGTGCACGCGGCCCGTGTTCCGGGGAGTTTTACCTGTAGGCATCGGAATTTGAACATTTCCTTCCAAAGTGAGGACCCACGGAGACCTGGCCTGGAGGAAGGATAGGGCGGGATAGATTTCAGAACTTGAGGCAACCACGTTGGCTGACGGAGGGGAAAGAAAGAAGGGAGTCAAACACGTTCAGAATCCTTGGGATGCAGCTGATTGGCTACGCACCCTGGGACTACCAACTACTGAAGGAATTTGCCTCCCTAAAGCCCTAGGATTATGTCTGGGGGCTTCAGCTGGCGGGACCCCCAAAGGCTCCCCCACCTCAAGCTCTCCTGAGCGCGGTGATGGCTTGAGCCAAGGAATTTTTTTTTTTTCCCCCAACCTTCTTCCTTATTGTACTGCTCCCCCGCCGGCTTCTAAAGTCTAACTCCAGCCACTAACCCCATCTCCAGAACCTCCAGTCCCCATTGTGTTATGCAACGGACTCCTTTTTTTTTTTTTTAAAGACTTTATTTAATTATTTGACCAGAGAGTGAGAGTGAGCGAGATAACTGAAGCAGAGGAAGCAGCAGAGGGAGAGGGAGAAACAAGCTCCCCGCTGAGCAGGGAACCGCCTCCCATGAGGAGGTGGATTCCAGGACCCAGGGATCAAGACCTGAGCTGAAGGCAGGTGCTTAAGCATCTGAGCCTCCCAAGTGCTGCCCCCCACCCCAACAGCGGATTTTTTTTTTTTTTTTGTAAGCTCACAACGGACTTTTGATGGTTTCCTGCATTCCCACCAGTGTCCCTCCCCTATCTCCATCTAGCCATGGTACATGGTTGGTCAGGTACATGGGATCTGCAATCCCCGGACACGCCTGGATTCCCGTCTCCAGAAAGTCACCTTTAGCCTTTCTCCAGAAAGTCACACATTTTAGTGCTGAGGTTTTGGGAAACTCATGCCTTTATCAGCTTTTAAGGTTTTGGGAAACTTATGCCCTCATCAGCTTTTAAGGTCAATATTCCCATCTATAACGTGGGTTCAAAGGAAGGACGCATGTGTAAGGCATTAGCACGGTCTGAGCATACAGTAAGGGCTCAATAAAGGCCCACCCTTGATTTTGTTATTTTCAGCCACAAAACCCTCATTAGAAGAACGCACAAGGGCTCGAATAGACAATTCACAAAGAAAGGAATTCGAATGGCTTATAAACACAGAAAATGGGTGACAATTTCTCTGGGCAGTAAACTGCAAATTACAGCAATCAGCGGTTGACTGAAAAGCCAAAGAGATGGCCAGAGCCCTAGTAAATTCCAGCGGGATCAAAGGTATAAGGGTAAAAAGGAAAAAAAAGAAACCAAGAAAACACCGAAAGTGTGGTGATTTCATAAAAATTCACCCTGGTGCAGTGAGATGTTAAGCATCTTAAAAAAAAACAAAACAAACCAGCAACTAAGAAGACATAAATAGCATGCTCATGGTTTCACATATAAATGAGTAATCACGCCATTAAAACGAGCAATTTAAAGGTGTAACCCCCCCCCCCCATACACGCAAGATAAGAAACAAGCGTGAAAAAGGAAAGGTTGATCAGACATTAATGATGATTGCCTTTAAGGCAGGAAATATAAATGAAGTCCTTTTTTTTCCCCCTAAAGATTTTACTTATTTATTTGACAGAGAGAGACACATCGAGAGAGGGAACACAAGCAGGGGGAGTGGAGAGGGGGAGGAGTCCGATGGGGGCCTTGATCCCTGAACCCTGGGGTCATGACTGAGCCGCCCAGGAGCCCCATATGTGAAGTCTTTAAGAAATGACTGATACTCTCTAGAAACGCAAAACAGAAAAAGCAGTCGGCTTATAAAAAGAAACGCGTGTGCCCGTGAAATAACATCGTAGGATATGCTCTCTTTTCATAATAAAAGCATTTGGAAGTTCAAAGCCTGTAGAATACACATTTTTCTTTTTCCCCTATGAATTGGAAAAAGATCATAGCGCTGGGGGCCTGGCTGGGCTGCCGACCTGTGGCGGCAGAGGCGTCCTCACAGCCGGTCGACGGGATGAGAAATGGATCCCACCTTTGGCAAGGGCGGGGTCCGGCAAAATCAGCCAAGAGACCAGAAGGCGCCTTCCCTTTCTGCCCGCAGAAAGGGGCATTTTCTTACTTCAGGGCATTTTCATACTTCTGGGAATTTTCTCGAACACGCACACTGTCCCCCATCACAAACGCAGATATCCACACATCCGTTCCATGTGGTGTGATTTGTAGTAAGAAGAAGGAAAACAGGACCAACGCAAACACCCGTTCGTTATTGAGGGCTTCTTTTTTTTTTTTTTTTAAGATTTTATTTATTTATTTGACAGACAGAGATCACACGCAGGCAGAGAGGCAGGCAGAGAGAGAGAGGAGGAAGCGGGCTCCCTGCTGAGCAGAGAGCCCGTCGCGGGGCTGGATCCCAGGACCCTGAGATCATGAACTGGGCCGAAAGCAGAAGCTTTAACCCACTGAGCCACTCAGGCTCCCCGAGGGCTTATGCCTGGGCTAAGTACCGGTCTTTTTTTTTTTTTTTTTTTTAAAGATTTTATTTATTTATTTGACAGAGAGAGATCATAAGTAAGCAGAGAAGTAGGCAGAGAGGAGGAAGCAGGCTCCCTGCTTAGCAGAGAGCCCGATGCGGGGCTGGATCCAAGGACCTTGGGATCATGACCTGAGCCAAAGGCAGAGGCTTTAACCCACCGAGCCACCCAGGCGCCCCAGTACCGGTCATTTTTTTAAATTTCAGGCGGCGGGCCAAAGCGTGTGGGGCCAGGACTTTCACCTCCCACAGCAGCAGGGCTGGAGCGGGTGGTGGCCAGCTGGGTCCTCTAGGCCGGAAGGGGCTGCGCCCGAGTTTGATTACACATTTGCATCACATGCCTGGTTTCTCCCCTCCTCGGTTCTGAAATTACCGGACTGGGACTTTAGGGGGGCTCCGTGCATCGATTGCTCCCCACCTCCACGCCCCTGGGGAGGGCAGTCTGATGCGAAGAAGTAATATGACTTTCCTCCTGGGCTTCCTCTTTCCCTGAACTGCGGAGAGTTGCGATCATTCCGCAGGTCGACTCTCCGGACTGGCTTCTTTCGCTCGGGAACACGCCTGCACATGTCCTCCTCCGGGTCCTTTCAGGGTGGCGAGCTCATTTCTCCGTAGCGCTGAGTGATAGCTCGTCGTCTGGATGTCGGTTCACCTGCTGGACACCTGCTTCCAAGGAGTAAATCTGCGCGCCGGCTTCTGTGCGCGCGGGATGGGGGTAAGCGTTTTACCTCCTTCGGGGGAATGCCAAGGAGTGCGACTGCAGAGTCCTATGGTGAGAGTATGTTTAGCTCTGTGGGAAACTGCCAAACCGCCCTCCGAAATGATCCCAGCTTTCTTTGCATGGGGGCTGGATCCGAGAAGGCAAAACTGGGGGGGGGGGGCGCCGCGTGCAGGACCTCAGCCTGGCGGTGTCCTCCACCCTATTCTTTTGGTGAAAGCAAATCGGAAGATCAACCCAGATTCAAGGAAATGGGAAGTCAGCGGACTCCAGGACTCGCTGGGAGAAGTGACAGGAATCTGCAGAGATGGGGGGAATGGTTGGGGAGTCATTTCTGCAGGCAGAGTCAAGCCTGAGAAACAGAAACTAATGTGGTTTTTCCACATTTCTAATTCCCCCCAGCTTTATTAAGGAATGACTGACAAATAAAAATCGTATGCATTTGAGGTTGTATGATGTGATTCAAAAAAGGAAAATACGGTCGTTTAGGGGCACCTGCATGGCTCAGTCAGTTCAGTGGCTGCCTTCCATCAGGGTCAGTCCGGGTCGTGATCCAAGGGTCCTGGGATAGAGCCCCACATGGGGCTCCTTGCTTAGCAGGGAGTCTGCTTCTCCCTCTGCCTCTGCCTCGCCCTGCTGGTGCTCGCTTGCACAAGCTCTCTCTCTGCCAAATAAGTCAATAAAAAAATCTTTTAAGAAACACAATGACATATATGTTTGCCCTGTGAAATGGTCACCACCATTAAGTTAATGAACACGTCCATCACCTCACAATTCCTAACTAGTTGGTTTTTGGTGGTGAGAACACTTAAGATTATCCCCTTAGCAAAAAATTTTTAAAGATTGTTATTATTTTGAAAGAGAGAGAGCACGGAAGGAGGGCCTGACCCGGGACTCGACCCCAGGACCCTGGGTTCATGACCTGAGCCTGAGCTGAAGGCAGATGCTTAAGCTTAGCCACTTAACTCCCTGAGCCACCCAGGTGTCCCTCAGGTGCACCCAAGTGCACAACGCAGCGCCCTCATTATTTCCATCATTCTGCGCACTAGATTCCCCAGAACTTACGTGGCAGCCATTGGTCCACTTTTTAGTTATATGAGTGGGGACTTTTAAAAATTTTTTTTTTTTATTTTTAGAATTTCTTTTCAGTGTTCCAGAATTCATTGTTTACGCACCACACCCAGTGCCCCATGCAATCCGTGCCCTCTCTAATACCCACCACCAGGCTCCCCGGGTCTCCCCCCCCCCGCCCCCCCTGCCCCTTCAAAACCCTCAGATTGTTTCCTAGACTCCACAGTGGGTCCCATTGGGCTAAAATCAAGGTGTCCGCAGGGCTGCGTTCTTTTCTAGAGGTTCTGCAGGACAATCTGTCTTTTCGTCTTTTCCAGCCTCTAGAGGCCTCCTGGATTCCTTGCCTTGTGTTCCCCCTTCTCCACTTTCAAAGCTGGCAATGACTGGTCAGGTCGTTCTCACGTTGTGTCACTTGGCCTCTGCTGGCTTCGCCTTCTGTTTATGAGGACCTTTGTGATTACTTTGGCCCCACATGGTTAATCCAGAATAATCTCTTCATCTTGGGATCAGTTGATCGCCAATCTTTTTTTTTTTTTTTAATTTTTATTTTTTATATTTCTTTTCAGTGTTCCAGAATTCATTGTTTATGCACCACACCCAGTGCTCCATGCAATACGTGCCCTCCTCAGTACCCACCACCAGGCTTACCCATCCCCTCAAAAAAACCCTCAGCTTGTTTCTCAGAGTCCGCAGTCTCTCATGGTTCATCTCCCCCTCTGGTTTCCCTCAACTCCTTTCTCCTCTCCATCTCCCCATGTCCTCCATGCTATTTGTTATGCTCCACAAATAAGTGAAACCATATGATAATTGACTCTCTCTGCTTGACTTATTTCATTCAGCATAATCTCTTCCAGTCCCGTCCATGTTGCTACAAAAGTTGGGTATTCATCCTTTCTGATGGAGGCATAATACTCCATAGTGTATATGGACCACATCTTCCTTATCCAGTCATCTGTTGAAGGGCATCTTGGTTCTTTCCACAGTTTGACGACCGTGGCCATTGCTGCTATAAACATTGGGGTACAGATGGCCCATCTTTTCACTCCATCTGTATCTTTGGGGTAAATACCCAGGAGTGCAATGGCAGGGTCATAGGGAAGCTCTATTTTTAATTTCTTGAGGAATCTCCACACTGTTTTCCAAAGTGGCTGCACCAACTTGCATTCCCACCAACAGTGGAAGAGAGTTCCCCTTTCTCCACATCCTCTCCAACAGATGTTGTTTCCTGTCTTGTTAATTTTGGCCATTCTAACTGGTGTAAGGTGGTATCTCAATGTAGTTTTAATTTGAATCTCCCTGATGGCTAGTGATGATGAACATTTTTTCATGTGTCTGATAGGACTTTTTAAATTCCACACATGAGTAAGACCATCCAGTGACTGTCTTTCTGCTTCTGGCTTATTTCACTCAGTATAACGTCCTCTGGGATCGCCTACCTTGCCATGAGAGATGAGCATGGTTTTTAAGTAACGATTTGACCAAGTCAAATTGTTCTGGGTCTGTGAAAAACTATACTGCCTACCCCCAGGTTTCTTGAAAGGTCTAAACAGGTGACCACACCTTCTGTGGCACGGCCTGTGACATGGAGGTTTAAAGATGGTTTTCAGTGACAAGGAAAAGGAAATCACTGACCACTAGTGCTTACTCCTTTTCAGAAAAGTACTTCCCTCTGAGAATAAGATATTTGGCAATGAACGATCGCTGCTGTGGTTTCGCTGGTCAGTGAAGCCATCAGTTCCGGATCCAGGCTCTGTCTTTTCATTTTTGCCTCCATCAGTGTGAAGGTTTATTTTATTTTATTTTATTTTTTTAGATTTTATTTATTTGACAGACAGAGATCACAAGTAGGCAGACAGGCAGGCAGAGAGAGAGAGAGAGGAGGAAGCAGGCTCCCCGCAGAGCAGAGAGCCCGATGTGGGACTCGATCCCAGGATCCTGAGATCATGACCTGAGCCGAAGGCAGCGGCTTAGCCTACTGAGCCACCCAGGCGCCCTGAAGGTTTATTTTTAATTGAGGTATAATTTCTATCCAGTGAAACCCACCCATTAAAATGGGTGTACAGTGTGATGTGTTTTGTCAGACGCCTTAGGTCATAGAATAATACCAGAGATCAAGAACATCTCTGTTGCCCTAGAAAGTCGCCCGGTGACCCTTCCATGGCTGCTTTCCCAATCCATCCTTAGGCGGCCACCAACCCACCTACTTCCTGCCACTTCCGTTTTGCTTTTTCTACAATTTCATATAAATGAGATCCTGAAGTATGCAGCCGATCTGGGCTTGACACCTTCCTCTTAGCATAATGTTTTTGTCTCATTCATGTTATGTGTATCAATATTCTGTGGCCGTTGGTTGCTGAGAAGCTTCCATTTATCTGTTCCTGCATTTGCTAGTGGGTGTTTGTGTTGTCTTCAGGGCGGGACAATGGTGGATAACAATGTTACCAGCACTGTGTGGGGGTCAGTTCAGAGGAGTGAGACTGCAGAAAATGCTAGGAGCAAGCTCAATTTTGTAAGGAATTGCCGACCAACTCCCCAAGTGGCCATCCCACGTGGAGTTTCCGTGGCTCCAAATCCTCATCAATACGTGGTCTGCATTGTCGTGTTAGCTTAAGCCACCCCAGGGATAATTTGCTGTCATTTAAATTTGCACTTCCCTGTGCTTGCTTGCATATAGGAAATTAGGATGGTACAGACAAGATTAGCAGGCCCCCTGCCCAGGGGTGACACACACATTTGCAAAGAGGTCCCATATTTACAGATAAATAAATAGATGGATAGACAAATACATAAGTAAATAAATGTGCACTTCTCTGATGACCCGTGATATCGAACGTCTTTTATTTTTTTTTTTTAATGTTCGCAATGGAAGTTTACGACACAGCGAACGTTTTAATGTCTATGATGAAGAAGGCAAATACCAATTTAAAAATATCCAACGGGAGTCTTGGAAAGTCTATTTCATACAGATGACAAAGAATATATTAAAGATTATGATAGGGGGAACAGAAGTAAAGTAACATTAGGAGTATCAGATTGTCAAATGCAAGGAATAATGGCCATACCCAGTTTAAGGATTTGGGCCTGGGATGCCTGGGTGGCTCAGTGGGTTAAGCAGCTGCCTTCAGCTCGGGTCATCATCCCAGCGTCCTGCTTCTCCCTCTGACTCTGCCTGCCACTCTGTCTGCCTGTGCTCGCTCTCACTCACTCTCTCTCTGACAAATAAATAAATAAAATCTTTAAAAAAAAAAAAGAATTTGGGCTTGTGGGAAATTCTCGGGACCACTTCCCCATGTGACAATTTGGAAATGGATATCAAAAGTCTTAATGATATTTTGTGAAGCTGTTGTGTATCTAAAAATGTATACTAAGGAAAAGGTTAAAGTATTATCAAAATATTTAAATATAAAAGTAGTCCTCAGAGGTGTTTTTTTAAATTATACAGTGTTCAATTACTTGAAAGTACAAGAAGTTGTTGATCAGTTAAATAAATGATTTCTTTGCCATAAAATACTATGCAAGTATTACAAGTGTTATTGTAGAAATTTATTTTGCTATACAAATACTTGAGTACAATGTGGCTTTAAAAAAGAATAAATAAATTATGATTTTATTTTATGCTAATCTGCATAGTATTCTTTACATGTTAGAGTGATTATTTCTTGGTGGTAGGATCATAATTATTGTTTTCTTCTTTCTATGTAGCTGTACTTGATTTGGGTTTTTCTAAAATATAAATCATTCATTCTTTTCCTCATAGATTTTACATGTTCTAACATATACCAAATTCTTACCCTTATATTTCTTGTCTATTTCTGAGCAAAGAATATCAGGTAAAGAAAGTCTTCCTTTAATATTTTTTATTTTAAAAAATATTTCTGAATGGTTTCTGGTTCTTATCCTTCCAGATAACTTTATGGTTACTTCACAAAGTTTTTTTTTTTAAATTTAATTTAATTTATTTATTTGACAGAGAGAGAGCGATCACAGGTAGGCAGAGAGGCAGGCAGAGAGAGAGAGAGGGAAGCAGGCTCCCCACTGAGCAGAGAGCCCGATGCGGGGCTAGATCCCAGGACCCTGAAATCATGACCTGAGCCGAAGGCAGAGGCTTTAACCCACTGAGCCACCCAGGCGCCCCTTCACAAAGTTTTTTTTTTTAAATTTTTATTTATGGGGCACTTGGGTGGCTCAGTGGGTTAAGCCTCTGCCTTCGGCTCAGGTCATGATCTCAGGGTCCTGGGATCGAGTCCCATTTCGGGCTCTGCTCAGCAGGGAGCCTGCTTCCCCCCCTCTCTCTCTGCCTGCCTCTCTGCCTACTTGTGATCTCTCTCTGTCAAATAAATAAATAAAATCTTAAAATTTTTTTTAAAAAATTATTTTTATTTAAATTCAATTAACATACAATGTCTTATTGGTTTCAGAGGTAGAGGTCAGTGATTCATTAGTCTTACGTGATACCCAGTGTTGAGCATCTTTTCAAATGTTCATTTGCCATCTGTGTATCTTCTCTAGGATATAGCTATCCAAATTCTTGACAATTTTCTTTCTTTCTTTCCTTTCTTCTTCCTTCCTCCCTCCCACCCTCTCCTTTTCTTCCTTTTCCTCTTTCTTTCTTTCTTTTTTTTGCTGAGGTTTTGTCTTATAATTTTTGAGATGCAAGAGTTCTTGGTATACTCTGGGTACACATTTCTTTTAGATGCGTGGCATAAGACATGTAAATATTTACTCCCATTCTGTGATTTAAAAAAAAAAATTTCTTAATTATATACTTAGAAGAGCAAGTGTATGTATGTATGTATGTATGTATTTAGGATTTTCTTTATTTATTTGACAGAGAGAGAGCTTGAGCCCAAGCAGGGGGAGCGGGGAGGGAGAGGGGAAGGAGGCTTTGGGCTGAGCAGAAGGACCCCCGCATCGTGACCTGAGCAGAAAGCAGACGCTTGACCGACTGAGCCACCCAGGCGTCGCAATGTTCTTCATTTTTTAGGAAGAGAGAGAACAAGCACCTGAGTGGGAGTGGGGGCAGGGGCCGTGGGAGAGGGAGAGAAAGAATCCTTCCATAGGCTCTATGCCCAGTGTGGAGCCCAACCCAGGGGTCCCTCTTGGGACCCTGAAATCATGACTTGAGCCAAACACCAAGAATCGGACGCTTCGTTGACCGAGCCCAGGTGCCACTGACGTTTCTAATTTTTGTATGGTCCACGGGATTCCTCTTTCACGGTTCATGATTTTAGTGTCACTAAATGTTCTCTACTTAATCCCTTATTTGTCTGCCTCTTCTCAGGGCCTAGGAATAGAGAACAAGGAGTCCCTCTGAGTCAGGGCACGCCTCATGGATCTTGTCTTACAGAACATTCAGTCAGTAACTATTTGATAAACACTTACGCTGTGCCAGGCACTGGGGATACAACGGTAAAGAAAGTCGGGTTTCTGCTCTATGGAATTTATGAGCAGAGCAGAGCCCTGAGCCCAACTGGCTCCTTTCTGATCCTCTTTGCTGGGCAGTGACACCAGCCTCCAGCTGCTGTGGGTGTTGGTGGCTCATGACTCATTCTTGTACTCTGCTTCTCAGAGTGACCTTCTCTGACAGATGTTACTTTGCTTGAAGAGGCTATGAAAGTTGTTATCACCCCATGCTTGGGGGGTAGTCCTTGGTCAATGACTAAACGATTTAGGGACAGAACAGCGCACACTTCTTGTGTCTCTGGGCAGGAAAGCCATTGTGAGGCTCGCCAGGCTCCAGATCTCCCTATGAGATCAGTCCGGAGGCAGGGTCTCTTCCCTTGCAATCACATCGACATGGGTAGCTTCTCCTCCTGCCCTATTCTTTGTCCTTTCCCTTCCACGGGTTTCTTCTAGGAGACCTCCTGCAGCACACCATAGACACAAATGGTTTTAGGAAACCCAACCTAAAACATTGGATGTCAAAAGTCGTCCCGGGAAACGACTCTGAAAGAGATTTTGGGATGAGCTACCTCACTGGTCAGATGGCAGTGAGAGCCCCAACCGTGGTGGTACAGGGTTGGCTGAGCAGCCCCTCCCCCAGCCCAGGGCAGCGTGTTAATGCTTTCACTCATGATGAACTGAGATGGGATCCAGGAGGAAGGAGGCGCACGGTTTGTGCCATATCTCTGGTGTTTCAGAGTTAGGGGGAAATAACCAAAAAGACTGTGGAATTGGGTGGTTACTGCTGAGCAACACTGAAATTTTGAAGAGAGAGAAGAACCAGCTCACGTATCAATAACCAGTTCAGGGTGTAGCGCAAGAGTCTGGGTCTTCCCTTAGCAGCATCTGCAAAGGTCCTCACGTGCAGTGGAGGTCAGGCCGAGCTGGACACCTGACTCGCCACCTAACAGTAAGGGTCGCAGAATTTCAGCGAAGGTTGTTTTTGCTATTGAAGCAAGTTTCCAACATCCAAGTCAGGATCTTGATGGCGAATGAGTAGGAATGCGAGTCTCCGGGCAGATGCAGTTGAAAACTTTGAGCCTCCGCATTCTCCTAAGACTGCATAAAGGAGAAACACAGGAGGAAAACTGGGTTTCCCCAAAATATAGACATACACACATCTGAAGAAAGACAGAGATTGGAGGGAGGCATCTACAAGTCAAAATCCACCAAGGATTGCCTCCAGAAGCTGGAACAAACTAGGAAAGCTCCTTCCCTACAGTTTCCACAGGGAGCATGGTCCTGCTAACACTTAGGTATTGGACTTCTGGCTTCTACAACTGTGAGACAATAAATCTCCACTGAAACAATATAGTGAAGAACGGTGGAAAAAACGTATTAATAGCACAATTGGTAGTAGCTATAGACGAATGTATTCCCATAGCCACAGGGCAGGATTCAATGACATAATTAGTTGCTCCATAATCATCAGAATTTCATGCTACACATCTCAGAACTAAAGGTCTCAGTTAATGAAAGGATCCTTAATACTTATTCCTCTGATATCACTTCATGACCTGTGTTTGGATCTTCAGGGTCACACACACCTTTGTTTTTCTGCGTGAATACTGAACCTCTCCCTCTCCCCCCAAAATGCATGTTTCAATGTTTTTCAAGTGTAATAGTCTTTGAAGTTGACCTACCAGTGTAAGACTCACCTCTCCCTATGGGTTGCAAAGCAAATTTGAGAGAGAATGTTGAGGCGGAATACTGAGTCCTTGGGAATAAACAGGCTCTAGTTTTGGCTAAAAAAAAACTGAGGTGTGGGGTTCCCAGATTCCTGGTGAGAGGGCAGCTTCCTCCTTTCTTCCTGTAGTGCTCTGTGGCTCTTACAGATGCCACATTCTCATTTCAAAGTTTCGAGTCTGCAGTCTTTTGTGTTTTTTTTTTGTCTAATTGCTCAGGCTAGAACTTCCCGTACTGTGTTTAACAAAACAGACAAAAGTAGGTATCCATGTCTTATTATTGGTCTTTCATTATCAATTATGTTATTAGCTGTGGGTTTTTATAGCTAGCCCTTACTACGTTAAGGAAGTTCCCCTGTAGTCTGAGTGTTTTTGTCATGAAAGGGTGCTGGATTTTGTCAAAAGCTTTCTCTGCATCACTTGGAGTGATAATATGTTTTTCCCCTTCAATTTATCAATTTGGTATATGACATGGGTTGATTTTTTGATGTTGAACCATTCTTGCATTCTGGAAATAAATCTCTATTTTATTTATGTCTGCTCTTTTATTTTGTCCTTTATTCTGTGGGTGTCGTAACTTGACATTCCTTTTCTAGTTTCTGAAGGTATGCAGTGAACTTATTGATTTCAGATCTTTAAAAATTGTTTTTATTTTTATTTTTAGTTATTTATTTTTAAAGACTTTATTTATTTGTCAGAGAGAGAAAGCACGCACAAGCAGACAGAAGCGAAGAGAGAAGCAGGCTCCCTGCCGAGGAAGAAGCCCGATTCGGGACTCGATCCCAGGACCTGGGGATCATGACCCGAGCCGAAAACATCGGCTTAACCAACTGAGCTACCCAGGTGTCCTGAGATCTTTTTTAAAAAATATATGCATTTACATCTGCAAATTTCCCTCATAGTACTGCTTTTGCTACATCCTACTCATTTCGGTAGGTTGTGTTTGAACTTTCATCCATTTTAAGATATTTTCTAACTTCTCTTATAATTCCTTCTTTGACACGTTAGTTGTTTAAAATCGTACTGCTTAATTTCTACATATTTGTGAAACTTCTGGTTTTCCTTCTGTGATTCATTTCTGGTTTCATTCACTCAATTGTACTTTGGAAAAAGTTCTGTATATGGAGTCAATCTTTAAAAATATTATTAAGACTTCTTTTGTGGCACAACATAGGGTCTATCCTGAATAATGTGGAATGTACTTGGGAAGGATACGTATTCTGCTAGTGTTAGACCAAGTGCTCTGTATATGTGTGAAGTTTATCATGTTGTTCCTCTTCTGTTTCCTTATTGACCTTCTATCTGATTGTTATAGTCATTATTGAGGGTGATGTATTAAAATCTATCTATAACAATTATTGTTGAACTGTCTAACCTTGCTTCAGTTTTTTCAATATTTGCTTCCTATATTTGGGGGCTCTTTTATTAGGTGTACATATGTTTTTTATTGTTATATCTTTTTGTTGTTTTGAACCTTTAACGGTATATAATGTCCTTCTTTGTGTCTTGTGATCTTTTTGATTTAAGGTTTATTTTGTTTGGCAATACTATAGCCTCCCAGCTTTTCTTTGGAATAATTTGAATGGAATAATTTTTCCCACCTCTTTACTTTCAACCTTTGTGTGTCTTTGCATGTAAAGTGAGTCTCTTGTGGACAGATTGGAACATGGAACATGTTTGTTTGTTCGTTTGTTTGACATTTTGGCTTTTGTTTTCCTTTTTTTTTTTTTTTTGCCAATGTGCCAATGTCTTCCTTTTATTCTATTCTATTCTTTAATAGATTTTATTTATTTATTTGTTTGTTTGTTTAAGAGAGAGAGAGTGAGAGAATGAGCAAGAGAACACAAGCAGGGGGAGCAGCAGAGGGAGAGGGAAAAGCAGAATCCCCACTGAGCAGGGAACCCAATGTGAGACTCAATTCCAGCTGAGCTGAAGGCAGATGCTTAACCAACTGAGCCACCCAGCACCCCTAATATCTTGGGAATTACAATTAACATTTTAGTATCGCAACCTACTTTTATTTATTTATTATTTTTAAATTTTTAAAAAATCAACATATAATGTCTTGTTTGCTTCAGGGGCAAAGGCCTGTGAATCTTCATTCTTACACAATTCACAGCATTCACCGTGGCACACGCCCTCCCCAATGTCTATCGCAAACCACCCCATCCCCCCCACCCAGCTCCTCTCCACTCCAGCAACCTTCAGTTTGTTTCCTGAAATTAAGAGTCTTTCATGGTTTGTCTTCTTCCCCGGTCCTATCTTGTTTTATTTTTTCCCTCCCTTCCCCCCATGACCACCACTCTCCCTCTCAAATTCCTCATATCAGAGAGATCATATGATAATTGTCTTTCTCTGATTGACTTACTTCACTCAGCATAATACCCTCTAGTTCCATCCACATCGTTGCAAATGGCAAGATTTTGTTTCTTTTGATGGCTGCATAGTATTCCAATGTATATATATACCACATCTTTATCCATTCATCTGTTGATGGACATCTAGGTTCTTTCCGTAGTTTGACTGTTGTGGACATTGCTGTTATAAATGTTCGGGTGCATGTGCCCCTTTGGATCACTACATTTGTATCTTTAGGATAAATACCCAGTAGTGCAATTGGTGGGTCATAGGGTAACTCTATTTTCAACTTTTTGAGGAACTCCATACTGTTTTCCAGAGTGGCTGCATTAGCTTGCCTTCCTGCCAACAGTGTAGGAGGGTTCCCCTTTCTCGGTATCCTGGCCAACATTTGTTGTTTACTGACTAGTTAATTTTAGCCATTCTGACTGGTGTGAGGTGGTATCTCACTGTGGTTTTGATTTGTATTTTCCTGATGCCAAGTGATGTTGAGCACTTTTCATGGGTCTGTTGGCCATTTGGATGTCTTCTTTGCAAAAGTGTCTGTTCATGTCTTCTGCCCATTTTTTGATTGGGTTATTTGTTCTTTGGGTGTTGGGTTTGATAAGTTCTTTATAGGTTTTCAATACTAACTCTTTATCTGATACGTCATTTGCAAATATCTTCTCCCATTCTGTCGGTTGTCTTTTGGTTTTGTTGACTGTTTCCTTTGCTGTGCAAAAGCTTTTGATCTTAATGAAGTCCCAATAGTTCATTTTTGTCCTTATTTCCCTAGGCTTTGGTGATGTTTCTAGAAAGAAGTGGCTGTGGCTGAGGTCAAAGAGGTTGCTGCCTGTGTTGTCCTCAAGGATTTTGATGGCTTCCTATGTTACATTGAGGTCTTTCATCCATTTTGAGTCTAGTTTTGTGAGTGGTATAAAGAAATTGTCCAGTTTCTTTCTTCTGCATGTGGCTGTCCAATTTTTCCAACACCATTTATTGAAGAGGCTGTCTCTTTTCCATTGGACAGTCTTTCCTGCTTTGTGGAAGATTAGTTGACCTTAGAGTTGAGGGTCCATTTCTGGGTTCTCTATTCTGTTCCGTTGATGTATGTATCTGTTATTGTGCCAGTACAATACTGTCTTGATGATGACAGCTTTGTAATAGAGATTGAAGTCTGGAATTGTGATGCCACCAACTTTGGCTTTCTTTTCCAACATTCCCCTGGCTATTTGGGGTCTTTCCTGGTTCCATATAAATTTTAGGATTATTTATTCCATTTCTTTGAAAATAATGGTATTTTGATAGGGATTGCATTAAATATGTAGATTGCTCTAGGTAATATAGACATTTTCACAATATTTCTTCCAATCCATGAGCATGGAACGTTTTTCCATTTCTTTGTGTCTTCCTCAATTTCTTTCATGAGTACTTTATAGTTTTCTGAGTACAGATTCTTTGTCTCTTTGGTTAGGTTTTTATTTTTTTTAGGATTTTATTTATTGCTTTATTTGACACAGAGAGAGAGAGAGAGATCACAAGTAAGCAGGTGGAAGATGGGGGTGGGTGGGAAGCAGGCTTCTTGCCGAGCAGAGAGCCCGATGCAGGGCTTGATCCCAGGACCCTGAGACCATGACCTGAGAAGAAGGCAGAGGCTTAACTCTCTGCACGGCCCAGACGCCCCTCTTTGGTTAGGTTTATTCCTAGGTAGCAACCTAGTTTTAATAATACCAACTTATTTTCAATAATATAAAAACATTCAGCTCCTGTACATCTCTGCCCCTCCTCCTTTATATTATTATTGTCACAGAATGCATTTTTTAAGATTTCATTTATTTATTTGTGTGTGTGTGTGTGTGTGAGAGTGTGTGAGAGAGAGAGAGAGAGAGAGAGAGAGAGAAAGAGAGAGCACAAGCAGGAGGAGCAGCAGGTAGAAGGAGAAGCAGGTTTCCGCTGAGCAGGGAGCCTGATGTGGGACTCGATCCCAGGACCCTGGGATCATGACCTGAGCCGAAGGCAGACACTTAACTGACTGTGCCACTCAGGGATCCCACAGATGGCATTTTTGTTCTTTGTGTTCCCTTTAGCACATGATTATTGTTTTGTGCATTTGCCTTTGAAATGAAAGTTTGGTTTAACATTAAAAATCAGTTACAATAATTCATTACATGAGCAAAATGAAGGAAAAAAATAACATCATCTCAAAATATACAGAAGAAGCATTTAATAAATTCGCATCTTCTAATGATAAAAACTTGCAGCAATCTAGAAATAGAGCATTCTTCATTTGCTAAAGAGTATCCACAAAATACCTAAAACAACAACATACTTAACGGTGGGCGGTTGAAATCGGAATTGCTGTCACCACTTCCTATTAATGTCCCACTGAGGTCCTAGCCAGTACAGCAACACAAAAGTGGAAGCAAAAGGATTGAATAAGGAGAAATAAAAGTCATTACTTAGAGGCCACATTATTATGTAGGTAGAAAATGAAGAGAAACTACATTTAGATTTTATAAAATAATTTAGCCAGGTCATTGGATATAAAATCAAAATAGAAAAATCAGTGGTGTTTCTATGTATCAACATCTCTAGAAAAAGATATTTGGAAATTATGCCATTTATAAGAACATCACACAAAAATTAAGTGCTTGTGACTAAGTAAGTATAAGCAGTGTAAGAATTCTACACACAAAACTGTAAGACATTATTGAGGGAATTAACTAGAATCTAAGTAAATAGAAGGATATACTATGGTCATGGATTGGAAGACAATATTCTGAAGACATTAATTCTACATTAACATCTATCGATCTGTAGATTCAATGCAATCTCTGCAATGTCTCACCAGGACGTATGTATATGATGCTGACTCAGAAAACCCCCAGAAATGCAAATGACCCAAAACAGCCAGGACAGTTTTCAAGAAGAGAAACAAAATGGAGAGCTACTAGTCCAGATATTAAGACCTATCATAAGGCCACAGTAATTTAGACGATGGTGTTCGTGCAAGGATGGATTGTCATCCAGGGGGATTATAAACATAAAAGTGAAAGGAAAACCAATAAAGTTTAAAGAAAGAGGAGATTTCTATTCTTATAGGAGAATATTTATTTATGTGAGGGCATGCAAATATTTTAAAAAACAACACAAAAATATTATCTATGTAAAGGAAGATATTAAATTTAATATTAAATTAAATATTATTCTCATAGTATATGAAAAGTAAGATCTTCTGTTTTTCAAAAGATATCAGTTCAGAGAATGAAAAGGTAATCCACAGAGTGAGAAAGAAAATTTGCCAAAAAAAAAAATAAAAAAAGTAATTGACAAAAGGGCTCACTTACAGATTGTATAAAGAATTCTTATAAGTCAAAAAGAAAAAGGATGCCTGGGTGGCTCAGGTCATGATCCCAGGGTCCTGGGAAGGAGCCCTGCACTTCTCTCTCTCCCTCTCCCTCTGCCCCTCTCCCCCCTCCCCTGCTTATTCACACACACACACACACACTCTCTCTCTCTCTCTCTCTCTCTCTCTCTCGTAAATAAATAACATCTTAAAAAAAGACAACCTATTTAAAAAAGGGTTTTAAGACTTCACATAAATAAAATCTTTAAAAAAAGATAAAAAAGGACTTCACATAAAACAATATATAAATGGACAATAAGCATGAAGGGGTGCTTAACCATATTAACTATCAGGAAAATGCAATTTAAAACTACAAGGGGATGGGGTGCCTGGCTGGCTCAGTCCGTGGAGTGTGTGACTCTTGATCTTGTGATTGTGAGTTTGAGTCTCATTTTGGGTTTGGGATTACTTAAAAATAAAATCTCTGAAAAAATGACAAAACTACAAGGGATCCCATTACAGAACACCTAAAATAGAAGGCGGACAACACTGGGTTGGTTGGTGTGATATGAAGCAATGGAAACTCTCACACTTGGCAGCTGGAGGTGTTAGAGTGTCGACTGGTTTGGAAAATTGGTTATTATTTCATAAAGTTGAGCATAGGAAAATCCACTCCTAGATAGATTTTTTTTAAAAGATTTTATTTATTTATTTGACAGACAGAGATCACAAGTAGGCAGAGAAGCAGGCAGAGAGAGAGGAGGAAGCAGGCCCCTTGCTGAGCAGAGAGCCCGATGTGGGACTCGATCTCAGGACCCTGAGATCATGACCTGAGCCGAAGGCAGTGTTTTAACCCACTTAGCCACCCAGGCGCTGCTAGATAGATTTTTTTTTTTTTAAAAGACTTCCTTTATTTGAGAGAGCGCGTGCATGAGAGAGAGCACAAGCAGGGGGAGAGGCAGGCAGAGGGAGAAGCAGTCTTCCTGCTGAACAAGATGCCCAATGCAGAACTCAATCCCAGGATCCTGGGATTGTGACCTGAGCTGAAGGCAGATGTTTAACCCACGAAGCCACTCAGGCGTCCCTTTTATTTTTATTTTTTTCTTTTTAAATTAAAAATTAATTTATTAAAAGTTTACTGTTATTAAAAAAAAACTCTATACTTTTTATAGTCACTTCAGAATGTTTAAAGATACCAGTTAATGATATATAAAAGGCCACCAGCTTCTTGAAATGGCTGCAAATGTTTACCATGTACTGGCATTAAATTGGTTTGAACTCTTTGGAAAAAATTGCTGTGACTTTAAGTACAGAGATTTCAAATTCCCAGATTAGAAACAAGATTTTTCAGTCAGGAGGAAATTTAGTAAAAGTTCAAGGCTTAAAGGAAATGTTAATAGAAAAACAAAAATACTGTAAAAATGGGTTTTCCCCCACCCCCAAGTTAGGCTAAAAAAAAAAAAAAAAGGTAACCAACCCCACCCCACCCCCAATATCTCTCTTAGAAAAGTCACCCAATCCTGCACATAGGGCATCCCACACAAATACAAGTATTAAGCACAAATGTACACATAGGGTCACGAAAAGCCATAAAAATGCACCAATTTTATTTGTAAACTCATGCAAGTTTTAATAAAATATTAGCGAGCACTCAGTAAAGATAAAAAGGCCCAGGGGCGCAAAGAAAAGATGAGATGAATCATCGGGGAAATGCAAATCAAAACCACAGCGAGATATCATCCCACAGGGTTAGGATGGCTACGGCCCATCCCACACGAAATCCCAGACAGAAGACAGCAGGTACCACCGAAGATGGGGAGAAACTGGAAACTTGTTCACTCCTGGGGGTAATCATGCCAGAGGGGGCCTCGTCAAGGCAAGCAGGGTGGAAGCTCCTGGAACATTGAAAACGGAAGCACCTTACCATTGAGCAATCCTGCGTCTGGGAGGAAGGGCCCAGATAATTGACATCAGCATCTCCAAAAGGTCCCTACACTTCTTCGTTGGTTGACGCGTTATTTACAGAAGCAAAGGCATGGTGGGTGAATGCATAAAGGACTTGCGGTGTACGCGTACAATGGAAAATTGTTCGGCCATAAGTAAGCCACTGATCACATGAAATAAGGCAGACACAAAAGGACAAAGATGATTCCACTTATAGGAGGGACCTGGTAGTCAACTGTATAGAGAGAACAGGGCAATGATTACGCCAGGGGCTGGGGGGTGGGCGGGGGATGGGGAGTTGGTGTTTCATGGGTATCAGCTTAATGGGTTTCCGTTATGGAGGACGGGTAAATCCTAGAGACCTACCATAAAGCATAATGCATATATAACTATACTGTATTGTATACTTAAAATTTTTATTTTTATACTTTTTAATATTTTTAATTTCTATTTATTTATATTTTTATACTTAAAGATTTTATTTAGCTAGTTATTTGAGGGGGAAAGCACAAGGAGGGCAGAGGGAGAGAAAATCTTTTTTTTTTTTTAAAGATTTTATTTATTTATTTGACAGATCACAAGTAGGCAGAGAGGCAGGCGGGGAGGTGGTGGTGGGGGGGTCAAAAGCAGGCTCCAGAGAGCCGGATGCAGGGCTCGATCCCAGGACGCTGGGATCATGACCTGAGCCAAAGGCAGAGGCTTTAACCCACTGAGCCACCCAGGAGCCCCTGAGGGAGAAAAAATCTTTAGCACAGGCCACACGGAGCTCAGAGCCCCACGTGGGGCTCGAGTGCACCAGGCTGAGATCATGCCCTGAGCCGAAAATGTGAGTTTCAGTTTGTTTAACTGACCGAGCCACCCAGGTGTCCCCCAAATCTTTTTATTTTATTTTATTTTTTATTTATTTTCAGCATAACAGTATTCATTATTTTTGTACCACACCCAGTGCTCCATGCAATCCGTGCCCTCTATAATACCCACCACCTGGTACCCCGACCCCCCCGCCTTCAAAACCCTCAGATTGTTTTTCAGAGTCCATAGTCTCTCATGGTTCACCTCCCCTTCCAATTTCCCCCAAAATCTTTTTGAAGCGGATAGCTCTTACGGTAACTATTCTTATCATGCTCGCTTGGGCAGACCGTATAGTGAAAGTATAACAATACAGGGAAGATTAGCATGGCCCCTGAACACGGATGACACGCAAATTCGTGAAGTGTTCCATGTTAAAAAAAAAAAAAAAAAGAATTTCTTATCACACACAAATAAAGAAGAAAAGAGGAAACTTTTAGAAGGGATGGTTAAGCTTTTGAAATTGTGGTGATGGTTCCGTGAGTATTTACTTATCTTTAAACTCATCAATATGTAATAGTAAATGTATACGGCATTTTTGTATCTCAGTCATATCTCAGAGAAAAAGACAAATGTAGCGTTTTTTTTTTTAAACCACGAACATAAAGTGAACTCACAATTCTTTGTTAGTTTTTGTTAGCTTCTCGTCCTACTTGAGTTGGTTTTGTTCCTTTTGGTGGGCAATTTCCATTGTCTGAAGAATAGAAAAAAGATATTTTTATCCTAAAAATGTGCTTGGGCGAATAAATGTCTTTACATGAGATTATCTGTGATTTTTTTATTATTATTTTTTTAAGATTTAATTTTTTTTTTTTTTTTTTTTTTACTTATTTTACAGACATAGGTCACAAGTAGGCAGAGAGGCAGGCAGCGAGAGAGGAGGAAGCAGGCTCCCCACTGAGCAGGGAGCCGATGCCTGGGCTGGATCACCAGGACCCTGGGATCATGACCCAAGACAAAGGCAGAGGCTTTAACCCACGGAGCCACCCAGGCGCCCCAGATTATCTGTGATCTTATTTATTTTTATTTTTTTAAAGATTTTATTTATTTATTTGAGAGAGAGAGAGAGAGAGCACAAGAAGTGGGAGGGTCAGAGGGAGAAGCAGACTCCCCACCAAGCAGGGAGCCCGATGCGGGACTCGATACCGGGACTCCAGGATCATGACCCGAGCCGAAGGCAGTCGCTCAACCAACTGAGCCACCCAGGCGCCCCATCTGTGATTTTAAATAAACATTACACATTAAAAAAAAAAAAAAAAAAATCTCATATTGAGTGCTGTTCTCACAACAGCCTGGAGGGGGCGAGAGTGGATACAGGCAGAACTGTCAGGCGGCTTCTGGAGGTGAATCGCGGAAGAGCTTTAGACTCCGACAGGTTGAAACTACACAGGAAGGTGCCTACGGAAATGGACAAAAGAATAAGAACAGAATATGTCATTTCTGAAATAAGTAGAAGAAAAAACTGGAATGAGAAAAAAAATCCGAGATAAGGCAAGGAGTAAAAGAAATATAGAAAAGGAGGGACAGGGGAACCTGGGTGGCTCAGTCCGTTCAGCATCTGCCGTCCGCTCAGGTCGTGATCCCAGCATCCTGGGACTGAACCCCAGGTCAGGCTCCCTGCTCAGAGGGTGCCTGCTTCTCCCTCTGCCTCTGCCCCTCCATGCCCTCCTGTGTGCCCTCTCTCTCTCTCTCAAAGAAATAAATAAAATCTTTTTTTTTTTTTTTAAGGAGGGACAATCAGAAATTACAAAATAAATCCAAACTGATAATTTGCATCATTGGAATGAATGCAGATGATCTAAATCTCCACCACCTGAGAGAGGAGTGGCCAGGCACTGTGGAGCACTGGGAAGGTGGGCTGTCTGGGCTGAGATCCATCCAGTGCCAGTGGGAAATGCACTGCAGAATTTGGAGACCTAGAATGAAAAAAAGTGTAAAGCATCTTATTAATAATTTTATGCGGATTGCACCTTGAAATGATTAACATTCTGGATACATTGCTAAATAACATATAGTATTAAAATTCACTAATTTTTTAGCTCTTAATTGTGGCAGCTAGAAAAGGCTTCAATTACAGAGATGGTTCACATTACATTTATGTTGAACAGCATCATTCTAAATACTCAAATTAAAAGACAAATATTGTCAGGCTAGATAAGAAAACTTAAAATCGGGGCGCCTGGGTGGCTCAGTGGGTTAAAGCCTCTGCCTTTGGCTCAGGTCATGATCCCAGGGTCCTGGAATCGAGCCTCACATCGAACCCCACATCGAGCCCCACATCGAGCCTCGCATCGGGCTCTCTGCTCAGCAGGGAGCCTGTTTCCCTCCCCCCCGCACCCCCCCCCCCCCGCCGCCTGCCTCTCTGCCTACTTGTGATCTCTGTCAAATAAATAAATAAATAAATAAATCTTTTTTTTTTTTAAAAGAAAACTTAAAATCCAGCAACATGTTGTTTACATTTAAATACAAGATGCAACAAGTTGCTAAATAAAGGCTGTAAATAGCCAGAAAGAAAGTTGTGTTAGCACTAATGACAGTACAAAGTTTAATGGAAATAGCATTACTAGATATAACCGTGAAAATATAACAGTTTTAATGTGCATGCACTTAAAAATGGTCTCGTGGGACGCCTGGGTGGCTCAGTTGGTTGGACGACTGCTTTCGGCTCAGGTCATGATCCCGGAGTCCCGGGATCGAGTCCCGCATCGGGCTCCCAGCTCCACAGGGAGTCTGCTTCTCCCTCTGACCTTCTCCTCGCTCATGCTCTCTCTCACTGCCTCTCTCTCAAATAAATAAATAAATAAATCTTTAAAAAAAAAAAAGGTCTCGAAATTAACGAAGCAAAAATTGACAGAACTCCTCCACCATGTGGATCGGATGAACTGAGATGTGTTGTTAGAGTAAAATGTTCCACAAAAATTGAAGACCCAGAAGGGAAAAAAGAAAAAAGGAGGAAGAATGTAAAATATCTTGTATTGGGTATTCACTGAAGTGGAAGATTTTAAAAATACCCCTTGTGGCCTCTGGTCGCTCAAGCAGACAAAAAATAAGAACGTGGATTTGAATAGTACCTGAACAAGCTTGATCTCATGCTCACATATATGGAACATGTATTCAGCCACTGCAAAACAAACAGTAAAAAATGCTTAGGGAGCTGGTAGGAATGTAGAATGGTGTAGTCACACAAACCAGTATGGTGACTCCTCAAGAAAGTAAAAATAGAATTACCATTTAATCCAGAAATTCCATTTCTGGGTATTTACCCAAAAGCATTGAAAGCGGGGACTCAGATATCTGCACATACATGTTCATAGCAGGGTTATTCTCAATGGCCACAAAGTGGAAGCAACCCAAGCGTCCATCAACGATGAATGGATAAACAAAACGTGGTCCATCCACACAATGGAATATTTTTCAGCCTTAAAATGGAAGGGAATCCTGACACCTGCTAGAGCGTGGATGAACTTTGAGAATATGACTCTCAGTGACATAAGTCAGTCACAGGAAGGTCAACTACTATATGATTTCACTCAAATGAAATATTTAGAGTGGTTGCATTCATAGAGACAGGAAACAGAATGGAGATGCCGGACGTGTGGAGTCATTGTTTCATGGGGACGGAGTCTCAGTCTGGAAAAGATGAAAAATTTCTGGAGGTGGATGTTGGGGATGGTTGCCCAATGGGAATGTGCCTAATATGGGTGAACTTCCCACTTAAAAAACAGTTTAGATGGGTAAGTTTTATGTTGTGTATATTTTACCACAATTCAAGATGCTTAGAGAATCTCTGACTCTGTCTTTCTTGACCTTCCATCCTTTCTCCCTCCATTTTTTTTTAAACCAATCACGAAAAAATCTTGTAGATTTCAGGGATAAGTGTGGGGATTTTAGCACCAAGGAGTAATAAAGAGGCATGAGAAGCCCCAAGCTTATGGAAAGGACATGCAAAACTAACTACTCCTTGACTAGGGAAAGGGGCAGGAGAAGCAATCAGCTCCAACAACATGGGTTTGGGCTGTGCGAGTCCACTTACAATGCATTCTTTTTTCAATACATGTATCGGAAGCATTTTTGGAGATTTGTGACAATCTGAAAAAACATGCAGATGAACTGTGTAGCCTAGAAATATTGACAAGCTAGGAAGAAGTTAGGTCTGTCAGGAAAGTATAGAATATATGCAGATTCTGGTCTATCTTATCATTTGCTACCATAACATGCACACAACTCTGTTATAAAAAGTTAACATCTATCAAAATTTATGCACATGAACACAGACCACACATGTATGCTATTCACAGTGTATCCTTATGTAGGCATAAGGTGAGTGATGCTTAATATAAAATTACCAATGTATTGTTTTTCTTACTGTTTTATAACTTTGCTTTCAAAGAATTGAAGGAATCGCAAGTCAGCCGATCATCACAGGTGTTTTTTTTTTTAATGCAATAATGTCTCAGATACTGTATCATGAACATGAGAGTAATACTGTCTGTCACTAAAACTTTGTAACAATTCATTCACTAGTGTATAGGCTAGACCGCAGTGAGGCAGTGGTTTGGGTTACAGGAGGCCACCACAAAACAATCTTACCGTGGCGTTTTTGTTACTAATGCATGAACCATGATCTTTGCAAAGAAATAGGGATTTCTTTTTCATATTATCTTTTCACCTCTGGTGTCTAGTGTTAGTAATATGTACCACATATGCAGTGGTTTTTTTTATCATATAAAATAACATTGACGGATTTGCTGGTAGACGATCAGTCTTGTAAAGAGATAATCTAAAATTTATGGTATTGATAAATACAGTCCAGGGCTGTACATGTGTTTTCTCTTCCTTATGATTTTCTTAATACCATTTCCTTTTCTCTAGCTTACTTTCCTGTAAGAACACAGTGTGTAATACATAGAACACAGAAAATATGTGTTGATCAATTTTTTATGTTATCAGGAGGCCCAGCGAGAGTAGTCTAGTCATAGTTAAGTTTCTGAGGAGTCAAGTCTCCCAGCGAGAGTAGTCTAGTCATAGTTAAGTTTCTGGGGAGTCAAGTCTCCTAGCAAGAGTAGTCTAGTCATAGTTAAGTTTCTGGGGAGTCAAAAGTTATGCGTGGTTCTTTGGCTGGGTTGGTGAGGGTCAGTACCCCTAAACCTCAGGTTGTTTAAGGGCCAGCTGAACTAGTATCAACAACAAGGGCCAATATTTATTGAACACCTGGTATGTACCACAAACCACTCAACTAAGCACTTGACATGTCTTCACTGTGCTCAAGGAGTGGGTGGGGGTTGCATCATGAGGCCGTGGAGACATTATTATCCCTACTGTACAAACAAAGAGACTAAGAGAGAGTGAGAGGTTTAAGCTACCTGCTTAAGGTCACTCACCAGTAACTGATGAAGTAAAGATTTAGATCAGAAGAAGGAAAGGAAAAAGATCTTAAATTATTATTTCAGAACTATTATACCTCCACGCTTGGAATCTTCAAAGTGACTTCCCATGTTGTGTAGCTGGGGAAACAGGCTCAGTCAGGTAGAGGGACATGACGAGGGGAACACGGGGGAGCCCCCTAGGAGCCGGTCAAGTCAGTCCTCAGGGCCGGGTGTTGGTGAGACGGTCTGAGAAGTGGGAGGCAGGGTTGGGAGAGGCAGGGATGCCAGACGGAAGTCTTGGACTTGAGGTCCTAGGATGGAGGTCCACACACATAGGCTCAGAACCCTTCTGGAGCTCTCACGTAAGGGCAGCCAGGACCTGTAAGAGGGGGACCACCTGCACAAAAAGTCATGATAAGGATATTCATGACAGCATGTTGTGTGCTACGACGAAACAACCTATGTGTCCATAGATAGGGAAGTGGGTAAGGGAATGGGGTCTATGCATACGCTGGCGTACCGTGGCGTAGATTTAGGAAAGTGGCTTAGACAAAGGCTCTAGGATTAGAAGTCCCCATAACTTCTTAGATGAAGGACTTTGGGCCAGTTGCTTCACCTCCCCATGCCTCGGTTTCCTCTTCTGTCATAACATTGATACCACAGAGTGATGGTAAGAGTTTAGAGGGATGACACATGTCTAGCACTTGGCCCTTGGAAATCACTGAGCAGATCAGATGTTGAAAGCTTTTTCTGTGGATAAGGTCAAGTGGAAGCCTCCAGAATTACTCCCTTCCACGCTCTTTGCCAATCAAGGGAGTAAATTGAATGCAGTGTTGCCTCACAAGCAAGGGCAGAAGTTAGTGCTCCTCTTGAAGGTATAAAGGCATGGTGAGCGGGATCTCTGACCCCTCAGGCATGAGGAACTAGGTCACCTCCCCAGGCAAGCCACCTAGATGAACAGAAGCACTGGCTGAGGGGAGAAGGGAATCCGGAAGGAGTAGTTGGGGAGGGAGATGATGAACAGTTGGAGCTGCTAGATTCGGGGACAGCAGTGGATGCGTCCACTTTCTGACGTGATCGGGCGCGTTCAGGGTGGTATGGCCATAGACTGGGTCTACTTTCTGGATGGAGAGAGACCAGCAAGGCTCCTGCAGTGGCTGCCTCCACGCATGGTGAACCTCTCAACCTCTCTGCAAAGGACATGGACCCAAGTGGCATAGGGACATAGGGATGGACGGTCCTGGATGCCCTGGAGTACCTCCCAGGTCCCAGTGGGGCCAGCTTACTTTTGCTACTGTAACACATTGCTACAAACGCAGAGGCTTAAAACAACGCAAGTCTATGAGCTCACAGTTCTGGGCTAACATCAAAGTATCAGCAGGTCTGCATTCCTTCTGGAGGTTCTAGGGGTGAATCTGTTCCTTTGTCTTTTACAGCTTCTGGAGGCCACCTGTTTTCCCCAGGGCTGGTGGAAAGCAGAGAGGGGGTGCATGGCTATGCTGCGGCTGCCATAGCAGACTGAGTAGCTTTAACATCAGAAATGTCTTTTTCCCTCAGTTCTGGAGGTTGAAAGCCCAAGATCGAGGTGTCAGCAGGACTGGTTTCTCCTGAAGCTGCTCTCCTTGGCTTGTAGATGACCACTGTCTCCCTACATCCTCACGTGGCCATCCCTCTGCGTGTTAATCTCCTCTTCTTATAAGGACACACATCCTATTGGGTTAACACCTACTCTAATAACCTTATTTTACAGGAGGAGCACTTGGCTGACTCAGCCAGGAGAGCACGCAACTCTTGATCTCAGGGTCGTGAGTTTGAGCCCAGTAAGCCCCATGTTGGGCATAGAGTTTACTTGAAACAAAAAACCAGCCTTTATTTTACCTTAGTTTTCTCTTTAAAGACCTTATTTCCAAGTGAAATCATGTTCTGAAGTACTGGGTACAAGAGTTCAATGTAAGAACGTTGGGGGACACCCTTCAGCACCCATAAAGGGAGAAAGTTCCCATGCCCTGCTTTTTTGAAACACACAGACCTGGAATAGGGGAAGTTCCCTAGAGATATTCTAGGGGCCTTCCAAACCAGAAGAGGCTTGGGTCTTGCTCTTCATTACAGAGCCCAGAGAGGTTGCAGGTCCCCAAAAAGGAAATGACTTGATGGTGTCTCTGGGCAGTTGATGCCACAGACAGCCTCAAAGAACTTCCGGTGCCTCAAGCTGGCTGAAAATCAGCCTTGCGAGCAAGGCTTAGGAGCAGCAGAGAATGCAGCAGTCTTGAAGGTTACAAGTATAAAAGTGGGGGACTGATGGCTCAGAAGCAGACTGGAGGTGGGCACCTGTGTGGACGCGTGGCTTGAGAATCAAATGGATCCCTCCCTTACCCTGGATGCCAGGACACTGCCCAAGCTGCCTGGAATTTTGGCAGTCTTGGGAAAGGAACATGTGGGCAGGAATGGTTTCCAACTGACTGATAGTTCTTAGCATCCTGGTGCAAAGGGATCCTTGCACAAAGTAAGTCACATTAAGAATAAAAAAGAAGTTAAATTATTCGCACTCTTTGCAAATTACGATTTATGTATGCCACACGTGTGTCACAGGTTTTGGTTTCCCATAAAGGCGACTCTGATTAAAAGGTTTGAGGCAAACCTTTCTTTCAGAAAGAAGGAAGTCTTACTGACATGTTGATTTTAGTTCTGTAAGACTCTTTACTGACTCCTGACTTCTAGATCTTTAAGGTAATAAATGGCTATCATTTTTAAAAAAGATTTTATTTATTTATTTAACAGACGGAGGTCATGAGTAGGCAGAGAGGCAGGCAGAGAGAGAGGAGGAAGCAGGTTCCCTGCTGAGCAGAAAGTCCGGTGCGGGGTTGGATCCCAGGACCCTGAGATCATGACCTGAGCCGAAAGCAGAGGCTTTAACACACTGAGCCACTCAGGCAGGAATGACTATCATTTTAAGTGGCAGCAGGAAATGAATACAACTCTGATCTCTTATTCTTCCTGAAACTCATTTATTTTCTCACCTCTGAAAAGTGACTTCATCTTTCTGTGCCTAGAATTCCCCACCCATAAGTTACCATGAGTCAGTCACCATGAGAATTAAATGAGTTATTGTGAATTAATGCACTTAGCACAGTGTCTGGCACACAGTAAGTACATCAGAAGTATGACCTATAATTAGTGATTCTCATTACTTTAAGAGAAACAACCACAGAAACACGATGCTGAAAGACAACTGACATTCAGACTCTTGTGTGGGAGACAGCGGGGTGTAGTGGAGAATGAGGCTGAGCTGGTGAGCCCATACCTGGGTTGTTGTTCACTCCTTCCAAACTTCCAAGAAAATCCATAAGTTTGGATTTGTCCACAAGTAAAATTTTGTAATGTTTAAATATTGGCTACTAATTTTCCATATTAAAAACTCACCTTGGGGGCTTCTGGATGGTTCATTCTGTAGAGCAACCAACTCTTGATCTCAGGCTCATGAGTTAAAGCCCCACATTGGGCAGGGAGCCTACTTAAAAACAAACAACAACATGAGGCGCCTGGGTGGCTCAGTCGGTTAAGCCGCTACCTTCGGCTCAGGTCATGATCCCAAAGTCCTGGGATGGAATCCCGCATCAGGCTCCTTGCTTGGCAGGGAGCCTGCTTCTCTTTCCGCCTCTGCCTGCTTGTACTCTCTCTCTCTTTCTCTCTGACAAATAAATACATAAATAAATAGTCTTAAGAAACAACAACAACAAAAACAGACATAGTGACTAGATGTGGCTTGCGGATGTAATCATCGAGAAGAATCTGAACTTGAAATGTGCACAGGATTACAGTTTTGCTTACAAAAAGAGTATCTACTAAGGATTGAAGAACTTGCTGTGGGCCAAGCTCTGCAAAACTACTTGAACATTCAAGTCGTTTCACCTCACAGTAACCAAGGTAGATGAGGAAACTGAGGCCCAGAGAGGCCAAGGGTGGATCTTGAGATCAGCCAGCTGGGAAGTGGCAGAGTGGGGATTTGAACCCTGGTGGCCTGGCTTCTGCATCCCAGTGCTGGACCACAGTGGTATTTAGCGGGAGGGATATAGCATTATAATATGAGACTCATCAATGACTTATCATCATTATTTTTGCTTCTACCACCTCCTGGTTTTGGCAGGAGATGAAGCCAGAGCAGGGGCTGGGGGAGGACAGGGATGCAGACCTCAGGTCTGGAGGTAATTGTGGGGGAAGGTGATATTTGAACTGATGTCGGAGCGCGGGATGTGAAAGCGGAAATCAAGCAGATAAACTTCTCAGAAGTTGTGAAGTAGGTCAGTGGCCTGGGCTGGGGGCTTCCCGCCTCATGCTCTATCTGAAATCAAGCTGGGTTCTAGATCTCCCACTGCGCCGGCCTCTCCACCTCCAGGGCTCTCTGTGCCTCCTCCCTCCTGCGTTCCCTCCCCTCCCCCTCTTTCCACCTCGCCTCCTACCCTCCTCTTACCCGCCCTCTGTCTCCTTCCAAGGGCTCCTCCACCTCAGGGCTGGGAGGCCCCTCCCAGGAATGATCTTTGGAGGCTAAACTTAGCGAGAGGTTCCATCCCCAGGCGGAAGTTGGTGGCTGCCGGCAGCTTTGTAAATATGCTGTCCCCACATCTTGGTCGCATCGAAGCCACGGAAATAGAAAAATGGTGACAAGAGTAAAGGAAACTCTAGTAGGGGCTGGGGCTGGGGCTGGGGCTGGGGCTGCCGCACACCTCCCACCAGTCCTCAAGGGCAGAGAGGCATGAAACTGCGTGCCTTTCTCTCTCTCTCTAGGTCTGGAACGTGCGGGCAACAACAGTTCCTGCCCAGGTGTGTATATAAGGTTCTGACTCACACAAGATGCCTGGCATAGTGAAAGTGCCTGACAAACGCTGTTCTTAATATTTCTAAATCACTTATGTCACTCGTGCACTTATGGAGCTCTTACTGTGTACCAAGCACCATAACAAATGTTTTTTTCCGTGCCTGATCTGATGTCATCTTTACAACAGACCTAGGGTGAGGACTGGCATCACCTCCCATTTTGCAGATGAGGAAACAGAGGCACCAAGATGGGACTTGCTTGAGGTCACACAGCAGCAAGTGGCAGAGGGAAACTGGAAAGCAGGACCACCTGATTGCAAAGCATGTTTCCTTCCCCCCCCCCCCCCCCCCCCCCCGGTGCCGGGCAATGTGAGAACAGTATCGACAATAATAACAATAATCCATCCACTTCTGGGGACTGAGCCCTTATCTTTGGGTCCTGGGCACCAGCCCCTCCCTTTGGCCACACCGGGATACCTGCTCATTTATACAGACCATCTGATTTGTATGGGTCTCATTACCTGCCCCTCCCCCCATACACCCCCCATGCTCCCACTTGCTCCAAGATTCCAGCTGGCTGGCTAGACCACCACTCTGTCCCCGATGCCTGCCATAGGGGTGCCTGGCAGGAGGGAGCCTCCACTTGCTCAGGAATGGGAGACTCGAGGGGGAGGCAGACCTGGGCGTGACATCTCTGGACTCCCTCCCGCCACCCCCCCTCTACCACCCCCCCACCCCGCCTCTGAGCTTCCTACATGGAGTTGGGCCAACCGGGTTCAGTTTTCTGATCTGTAAAGTTGTAAAGTGACTTCCACGGGTGATTGCATCTACCCCTGTGCCTCTGCGAGCCACCCTTTCCCTGAGAATAGACAGACCCAGGTGCAACATTTACTATTTATTTCCAAGATCCGTGGTCAGGGAGCCCAGGGCTTCAGACAGAGTCTGGTCCTCATCCCAGGATGTATCCGTCTCGGGTGGGAGGAACCTTAGGCTGCATGCGTGTGTGTGTGTGTGTGTGTGTGTGTGATGTTGTGTGTGTGATGGCTGTGACCATGACACAGCACGAGGAAGTCCAGTGTGATGATCATGGCATCTCATGTGTCACACTTGGTGTGACTGTACGGCCCCTGTGGGTGACTGTGGTTGTGATGATGACTTGGGTATGACCGTTCACATGTGGTTCTCACATAATGTCCGTGACGGAGTGTTTGTGATGCTATGACATGTGTGCAGTTGTGCGAGAATGCGATGCTTTGTGTGTATGAGTGCAGTTGTGAAAGCGATTGTGGGGCTGTGTGATTCTCCGCGACACCCTAGGTGGGTCTGCATTCTCGCTCTCTCCAGGGCCCTCCCCGTTTCCTTCTTCCTTCCTTTCCCTGCTTTCTCTCTGCAAGCCTTTTCCAGGTGCCTTCCAGGGGCCAGGTAGTGGGACCGGAATGCGACAGAGTTGGGAGCTGGCCCCTAGGTGATGCCTTGGTGGCAGAAAACCAGCCGCCATGGGAGTTAACAACACGAAGGAAATCGCAGATACTACCAAGTCTCTTCCCTCCCGGGAGAGCCGGCTGTCACACAATTACCGGCACGCGGCACACGGGCTGTGCAGAGTCTCTGAGAACAACCTCACACGGCCAGGAGAAGGGGGGCCACGCGGCTGCGGGCGGAACTTGAATGTGGGACTGTGGCCGCGGGTGGGCCTGGGCTGGGCTGTCCACACGGAGGAGTCTTGATGATGACTTTCTCCCCCCCAGCCGCCCACGCGCATGAGAGTGAGGCTTCCTGTCTTCAGCCAAGTCCCGGGACCCCCAAGTCCCACTCTTCTCTGAATCAAAAACATAAATACCCACCCCTCGCCCCTTCTTCCTGAATATCAGGCAGATTAGCTATCCCCTCATTGGGGGCCTCCAGACCCCCGAGTCCCCGGGGGCTTTGTCTTCAGGACCGCCTGTGGCAGGGTCCGCAGGGTTTCCTTTGTTGCTCGCTGGGTCTTCAGCCTTCGGGGGTGGCTGGGTCCTCGGCCCCTGGAGGTGGCCGCCGAGCACTTTGCTTGCTGAGTTTGGGGCTCCCCAGAGCATCTCTGAGGTTCCGCTGCCTGTCCGACCCCCGTGATCTGCGGTCAGTCCTTCCTTCACACCATGAAAGCCCCGAAGTAGGAGCGGGTGCCGTCGCGGAGTCGGACCAGGCGCTCCTGGGGCACGCGGACCACCACCTCCTCACCGGCGTCCAGGTGCACCACGCCCCCCAGGAAGCTGCTGTCCCACCACACGCGGGAGCTGGCTCCCCGCGCGCAGGGGGACCGCCGGCTGACCAGCAGCTCCAGCTCCTCGGGGTAGCGGGGCGTGCGCTTGTAGAGGCCGTGGGTGATGAGCAGGCTGCCGCTCGGCCCCGGCGGGCAGCCCACGCCTCCCAGCTGCACCTTGGAGTAGACGTAGTAGTAGCCGGCCCGGGCGATGACCAGGGAGCCCTCGCGGTAGCCGAGGCCCCTCAAGAAGGCCAAGCCCAGCTTCGTCTCCCAGAGCAGCGGGCCCCCGCTGCCCGTCAGGCTGGAGTTGGCTCCTGGGGATGGAGAGAGAGGGGGCCGGTCAGCACGTGCCGGTCTCTGGGTGAGAGAGCCTGACGACCTACCCTCCCCTTTCCATTTTAGGCTGTTTGAGAACTTTAGACGTATTAGGTCATCTTTACCCTCACTTTGCAGGGGGCGGGGAATGGAGGCACCCAGAGGCCAAGTCACTTGCTTCTTTTCTGTCCTAACTCGTTTTAACCGCCCCCCCCCCCTGCAGGTGGGGAAACTGAGGCATGGCGCAATTAAGTGACTGGCCAAAAGCATGAACACTTGGGAGTGGCAGAACAAAGGCAGGGGAGATGGACGGCGCGCAGTCTGGTCCAGGAGGCTCATCTCCACGTCCTCAGTCTCTTGCTCAGGGAGCGGGAGCTATGAGCCGTGCCTCCTCAGGGTGCAGTGAATGAACACGGCCAGAGGCCGTTACCGCACGGGCGACACCGTGAGCACCGGGTAAGGGGCTTATTCCTTAAATGAGAGAAGTACACGGGCGGTGCCTGTGGTCTGGGCTATGCTGGGAACGAAGAGTGATGGCACGCGTGGGCGGCTGAGCGCTCCGACAAGCTGGCGGTCTGTCTGGTCTCCCCAGGACACCCTGCCCCCCTCCCCATGCCAGCACCCGGGGTCCCCCTCACCTGTAAGGTGTGCGGCTGGGTTGGTCTGGTAGGACCTCCGCTCTGGAGAGAGAGGGGGAGGGCTGAGCAGCGACTGGAGTGGAGTGGGAGGGTTGGCTGCTCCCCGCGCCCCCCCCCCCCAGGGGTCATGGAGTCTACCTCCTGGTGTCAACCCCACCCTTTCCGGAGTGGCCCAGACTTCTCCTTCTCTGGCCTGGAGGAGGGGCACCTGCTGGGCTCTGACCAGTTGTGTAAATCACATTGGGCAATGGGCTGAGGGGGCGGGGACAGCGTGGGAACCAGCCTGCCCGGCCTCCCTGGGGCCCGGGACCCTGACTCACCTTGTATCACCTGCTTCCAGGATTTCGCATCTCCGTCCTGAAAAGGCAGAGGAGCCCAGGGTGAGGGCCTGAGGGGCCCACGCACTGGCATCCTGACTCATGACTGTGAGACACATGCAGACCACGGGTGCAGACACCACCCAGGCCCACGTGCACAGCCCCGCCCCACCCGGCAGCCTCAGTTTCCCCTCTGCAAATAGACATAGGGATGGTACCTCTCTAGGAGTCAGTGACTTCACGGGTGGAAAGTGTGGGCCAGCACCCAGCACGTAGGAAGCACTATGTAAGGGTTAATTCAGTAAGTCCTATGATGGATACATCAGTCTGGACGGCAAGACACGCGGACATCGGTGCCAACGAGTGGGTACGGACACGGGGTGTAGGGCACAGACCTGGACACTTGCGTGACACACTGACAAGGCACACGTGGACACGTGGGCTCAGATACACGGGTGTGTGGTTGATGGGTCCACGCGGGTCTGTGCGCCACGCCAAGGCGTGAGCCACAGACAGGCCAGCAAGTGGACACGCGGGCACGCGGACGGATGCCGGACGGCAACGTGGAGTCACGTGAAGGACGTGCGCGTGTGGCCCTCAGATCCAGGCCCAAGGAGAAGTGACCCGGCGACACAGGACACGAAAGCGAGGTCATGTGGCCGTGGCGTGGGACACGGAGACACAGACAGATACATCCGCAGTCAAGGGAAAACTGATGCAGAGGGAGATTCTCACAGACCCAGACCGAACGGGTTGGTGACGGTCCCCACAGTGGGGACCCGGGCATGGCTGGTCGTAATCAACAATGTCAGAGTGCCAGTGCCGGGGGTTACAGACCACAGGACTCTATTAAGAATATAAAACCTGGGGAGCCTGAGTGCCTCAGTGGGTTAAAGCCTCTGCCTTCGGCTCAGGTCATGATCTCAGGGTCCTCGGATTGAGCCCCTCATCAGGCTCTCTGCTCAGCTGGGAGCCTGCTTCTCCCTCTCTCTGCCTGCCTCTATGCCTACTTGTGATTTCTCTCTCTGTGTGTCAGATTAAAAAAAAAAAAATCTTAAAAAAATAAAAAGGACATAAAACCTGCTTTAAGAGACTGATTTTATGGGGGGGCCACCACTAGAAAAAGTGATCATCACAGCACACCAAAGTTGGGTTTGCTCCCACCACAAGCGATCATATCACAAAATAAATGCCTCAGATCAACAGGCTGTACCCCTGAACGGGCAGAATGCATTTATGTCTTGATTTTTAAAAACACCTGTTTTGATGGATTGAACACTTGCCCCTGGCACCACACACACAGTATCCCCTTTCGTTCCCTGGGAGCCGAGCACTCTTATTACCACACCCATTTTACAGATGAGGAAACTGAGTTTCAGAGAGACAAATTGACTTGCCTTGGGCTGCCCTTGGCCTGTCTCCTGTTCTGCACATGCACGCACAGAGAGATGCCCAGTGACACAGGCACCGCGTCCCCGGCCACGAGCCCCAAGGCCCCCACTCACCAGCAGGGGTGTGACCACCGCCCCCATGCGCCAGTGCAGCTGAAGCAGGAACCAGCCCTGGACGGCCAGCCCCGCGGCCAGCAGCAGCAGCAGGAGGCCCAGGCCCAGCTGGGCTGCGCTGCAGGGCCGTCTCCGACGCCTGTGCCCCAGCCTCCTGAATGGGATGTCGGTCTGTCCGTCCACCGTGAACACCGAAGGTCGCACAACTGTCTCCTCCATGCCTGAGCGGATGAGGTCCTGAGACACGCGGGGGGCTGGGCTAGCACGGCGGCGTCCCCGAGGGCAGGGAGGAAACCACAATTGCCCAAGCCTCCTGGGCTTTGCACACTGCAGACAGGCACCCGTGGGTCCCAGGGCCGCCTTTAGAGCAGGGGTTCAGCCCCTCCCCTTTCCCCACTGGCCCTCCTCTTCTTCCTGTCCCCCCACCCCCAGGCTGGCCCTGTCTCACTCTCACTCATGTGGCCTCTCACACTTTCCAGGGGCATCTGAAGATGTGACTCAGGTAGGGACCGAGCGGGGAGGCCCCAGCTTTTCCCTGCGGCTGCCTCCTTGACTCTGTTACCAAATATTTCTAGATCGTCTCCCGTGTGCCGGGCACTGTTCTAGGTTGGAGGGCACAGCCGTGAATAAGAGAGACCAAAGTCCCTGGTCTTCTCCAGTGGGGCGAGAAACAACGAGCCTGGTCAATAAGAAGACACGCTACAGTGTGTTAGAGGGTGGTAAGAGCGGCGGGAAATACGAGAGTGGTTTCTGTGTGTGCGCGTGTGTGTGTGCACATGTGTGTGCGCGTGTGTGTGCACATGTGTGTGCATGCAAGTTTTAATGGGAACTCACAGTCAGGTGGTGGAACGATTGGTCTGGGAGTTGTCCTGGGGGGCGCCCTGAAGTAGCCTGTGGAGCCCCATCTTTTCTCATCTCTCACATCCCACCTTTCAGCAAAGCCCCGGTGACTCCGTCTCCAAGGCAGACCTCCACCCAAGTTCCCCCCGCCCCCTGGGTACACCCACGGTTCCCACCTCGCCCCAGTGCTGTGAACTGCTTGTGTCCCTACCCCAGTCCTCTGCTGAAGTCCTGATCCTCAAAGTGACAGTATCGGGCGGTGGGGTCTTGGGGGAGGGGACTAGGTCATGAACGTGGAGTCCTCCGGAATGGGATGAGTGCCCTCCTGGGAGATCTGCTCTCTCTTTGGGTCTGCAAGCTGGGAAGAGAGCCCTGACCAGAGCCCGACCACGCTGGCACCTGCCTCTCAGACCTCCAGCTTCCAGAACGCTGAGAAATAAATGTCTGTTGTTTAAGGTTCCCCCCCCCCCCCGCCCCCCACGGCCTCCCCCAGCGTAGGGGTCTTGTTACAGCAGCCCAACCTGCCGGTTCTGGCTCGGACTCCTAGTGGTTTGTGGCTCGACACTCTCTTTCCCTCTTGCCATCTCGTAATTCATCTTATGCCCTCTACCTAGTGTGAGCTTGTCTATTTTATTTTATTTTTTTTAAAGATTTTATTTATTTATTTGACAGAGGTCACAAGTGGGCAGAGAGGCAGGCAGAGAGAGAGAGAGGAGGAAGCAGGCTCCCCGCTGAGCAGAGAGCCCGATGCGGGGCTCGATCCCAGGACCCTGGGATCATGACCTGAGCCGAAAGCAGAGGCTTTAACAAACTGAGCTACCCAGGTACCCCTATTTTATTTTATTTTTAATTTAATTTCATTTTATGGAGGCGAAATTCACATAACATAAAACTAACCATTTTGAAGCGAGCAGCTCAATGGCATTTAGGATATTTACGATGTCAGGCGACTCTATCTCCTTCCCAGATGTCTTCAGTGCCTGGGAAGGTGAGCCCCTTCCCATAAAGAGGCCACTCCCGACCCCGACCCCGACCCCCGGGGCCCCCCCAGCCTCAGGCAACCGCTAGTCCGCTTTCCTGCTCTACGGAGTCACCTGTTCAGGACATCCCAGAGAGTTCATAAAAGCAGAAACAGGCAATGTATGGTCTTTTGCGTCTGGCTTCTCTCACTGGATGTCCTGTTTTCAAGTTCCAACCGCGTCGCGGTGCGTGCCAGCGCTCCCTTCTGTTTCAGGGCTGAGGAGTGTTCGAGTTCATCGACACATCACCTTTCGCTTGTCTGCTCACGCCCTGAGGGATGTTTCTGTTGTTCCCACCCTTCGGCTACGGTGCCAAGCTCTGCCAGGAGCACGTGTGCCCACGTATTTGTCTGGGCACCGGTTCTAGGTCTTTCAGTTATAGCCTGGAATGGAACGGCTTCCATTGGCTTTTTTTAAAAAAAGATTTTTATTTATTTATTTGACACAGAGAGAGGGAACACAAGCAGGGGGAGTGGGAGAGGGAGAAGCAGGCTCCCCGTGGAACAGGGAGCCCGGACGCGGGACTCGATCCTGGGGGTCCTGGGATCATGACCTGAGCCAAAGGCAGCCTCTGAATGACTGAGCCACCCAGGCGCCCCTTCATCAACTTTTTAAGCACATATGCCAGTCTTCATCTCTCCCCTGCTTAAAATCTTGCCATGGCTTCCCACTGTGCAACCAGGGGGTTAACCAATTACATCCTATGGGCTAAATGCAGCCATTCCCTCTGTCTGCCCAGGAGCAACCCTCCAGAGAGAGCACTGTAGCAAGCCACAGGTGCCCAGCCAGGGGGAGCCCCTCTGTCTGCTCCCCACTCTGCTCCCAGTGTCCACCTCCCTGACCGACGGCCAGCATCTCACCACCTCCCATGGTCTGTGCTGTCGTAGAGAGAATCCCAAGCCGACTCTGCTCTGAGCGTGGAACCCCACATGGGGCTTGATCTCATGACCCTGACATCATGGCCTGAGCCAAAATCAAGAGTCGGATCCACCCAGCTGCCTCATCTCTTTTCTTTTTTCTTTTCTTTCTTTTTTTCTTTCTCCTTTCTTCCTTCCTTCTTTCTTTTTCTTTTCTTTCTTTCTTCTTTCTAGCCTCTATCTATCTATCATCATCATCTCTCTACACACACACACACACACACACACACACACAATTTATTTTAAGGAATTGGTTCTTGTTTTGTTTTGTTTTGAAGTAGGCTCCACACCCAACGTAGGGTTTGAACTCATGACCCTGAGATCAACAGTCGCATGCTCTACTGACTGAGCCAGCCAGGAACCCTAGGAATTTGACTCATGTGATTTTGGGATGTAGCAAATCCAAAATCCACAGGAGAGGCCAGCAGGCTGAAGATTCAGTTAAGAGTTGATGCTACAGTTTAGAGTCGAAAGGCCAGAAACTCAGGCAGAATTTCGATGCCACTATGTTGAATTCCTTCTTCCTCTGGAAACCTTATCTTTTCCCCTCTTCTGCCCTTCAACTGATTGGATGAGGCCCACCCACATTGTCAAGTGTGGCCTGCAAGTCAATTGACTATAGGTGTGACTCACATCTAAAAAATACCTACCTAGCAACATTTACGCTGGTGTTTGACTAGGTTGACACAAGTTTGACACATGGCTAGGTTGACCCAGAAAATGACTGTTATTGGATCTAAGGACTCTACTGGTGGCCCCACGATAGGCAAGTGTTCTCACATTGCCCTTTTCTCCTTTCCTCTTCGGACATCCTCACTGTCTGAAATCAACTCCATGCTGTCCTTAGAATGTCAGTTTCAAAGACCCCGTCTCCTGTCCATCCTGGGGGACCACAGGTGCTCCAACAAAACAACACCCCATGTGCTAAAAGAAAGGAAGAAAAGGAATCCCAGGGCAGAAGAAAGGGGAAATCAGCAAGCAAAGAAATGAGAAGAAAGACATCAAGCTGGGTGGGCAGGTTGGCTGGGACACTTAGTGAGTGATGAGGATTTTGGAGTCTCCCCTTGACAGAGGTCCCTGCCAATCCGGGTCTGGAGGGGAGGGGGACTCTGGCTGTGAATCTATTTCCCCCATAGTCTTGGAATCAGGAGGTGGGGTTTACAGGACCTGGGGGGTCTTAGGGAAAAGGTGCTGAGAAGGGGCGACTGCAAAGCTCAGGGCTTTTCCGGTGAATGGATCCCTCCCTCAAGAGTCCTAGCGGTGGAATTAACCAGAAGAGGCATCTAGGACCCCACTTCCCCTCGGCGGCCAGTGAGCCCATTTGCCTGTGGCTGCTGCCCTCCACACAGCTCTGGGGTGCTGTGACCACAATGCCCCCGCACTCTGCGCCTTTGACCGCTGACTCAGACCTTCCTTCTCAGCTGGCTCCCTTGCTCACTCACCCTGAGCTCCCGTGGAAATGTCGGCCGGCCTGCCCCCTACCGCCCCCTCCTGGGCACCACTGCCCCACACCGAATGCCCGCGAGGGAGCAAACGGGGTTGACCCTTGAGCTGCAGGTGAGACCAGGTGAGAAAGCGGGTGGGGAGGCAGGTGGAAAGGAAGCTCGCGGAGCGTGTGGGTCAGAGAGTCGGTAAAGATACAGGCAAGCCTGGGGCGGGAGATGTCGGCGTGGGCCAGGCGGGAGTGCCCGGAATGTAGGTGGATACTATCGGGGCGTAGGTGGGACCACAGGTCAAGGTTCAGATGACAATATCGGTGGTAGGAACGCAGGTGAGGGTGCCGGCAGGGGCAGGTAAGAACGCAGGTGGGAAGGCTGGGCTGAGGGGCAGGCCAGGCGGGCAGGCGCAGGCTCCCTGGGGAGGGGGGAGGGCACCCTGCGGGGCGGGGGGGGGGAGGGAGGGCACCCTGCGGCGGGGGGGGGGGCACCCCGCAGGGGGCGCGCAGGCAGGAGCCCGGTGCGGCTTCAGGATGGAGCCCAGGGGAGATGCTGGTGAGGGAGCGGGGGATTGCAGCTGCCTCTTTCCCTGTCAAAGACCTTCCCACACGGGGAGACACGCGGCAGTGACCGCAGCTTTATTGTGGGGACGCGGGGAGGGGTCAGTTGGGACAGCCGTAGACGATCATGTCCTCCGCGAAGTTGGCCAACTCTTTGCACTGCTTCTCGTTCTCCTCGTCCTGGCATTCTTCAGCCTCGGGCCACAGCTCGACCCACGTGTCTTTGCCGATGATGTACCTGATGCTGGTGGGGGAGGGGAGGCAGGACAGGTCAGGGGCAGGGCGGGGCTGGGAGGGCGGGGCGACCCTGGGCAGGCCCCGGGCTGGCACTCACTTGGGTTTCTGTCCCCACAGGTCGGAGGAAACGCCCCACATGAGGTAGCGCTTCCCCTCCTTCAGCTTCAAGGCTTCTCTGCACTTGATGTGGCTGATGAACTTGCGTTCTTCGTTAACCCGCACCTCGTCAGTGCCTGGAGGGCAGGCAGTGGGAGCTGAGCGCCGCAGCGGGAGGAAACTGGGAGGAGGGGGCGGGACTGTGCGGCAGAGGGCGGAGCGCAGGGCTGACCTGATTTGATGATCTGGTCGATGACCATGATGTAGTCGTCAAAGGCGTCCGAGGGCTCCTTTCTGACGAGTCTGGTCTTGTACACTGCGGGGGAGGGGGTGGGGGCGTGGGGGTCACCCTCGCCCACAAGCGCACCTGCGCACATGGCCTCCCCCCCAACTCCCGCCCAAGCAGATCCAGGCAGGATCCCAGCCCATCCTGCAACAGTCCCTGCCCCCGCCCAGCCCATCCGCCACACACGATCCTATACGCAGCCACCTAGGACTACAGTCCCTGCACAACCACAGCCACAGACACTGCTGCTCACACGCACTCACGCGTGCGGAAACCCGCTTACCGTAGTCCACGCCCGGCTCGCAGGCCTTGTCCAGCCGGTACTCCTCAGTGACCTTGTCTGCCTGGTGCATGAAGCAGTTCTCTGCGGGGTGGATGAGTGGGGGGCGCGGCTGTACCCTACGTCTCATCCAGGACCCACCACTCCTGGGCCCGTTCCTCTGAGTGCGATCCCCCCCCCCCCCGCCCCCCCAAGGACGGAGGATCCAGGGGGTGTGGTCACCCCTTCTCCAACCCCCTGTGCTCACCCTCAGCACAGCGACACAAGTCCTGGTGGCAGAGTTTGCTCAGTAGGCCGTCGTCTTTCTCCGGGTGGTAGAACTGGACACAGTTCTCATCTGTGGGCATAGTGGTGCGGGAGGGTCAGAGGGCTCGGGCCTCCAGCCCAGAGAGCCGGGAGGCTTGGATTCCAGTCCCTCAGACCTGGAGATGGCAGGTCCCCAGTGCTGGGGCCCCTCGGACCTGGAGATGGTATACGTCTCCAACCCTGGGACCCTCAGCAGCCCCCACCTTTCAGATCCCTGGGACCCTCAAGCCCCAGGTCCCAGGTCAGCTGCTCACCCAGGTTGTAATAGGAGTAGACCTTGACGGACCCAGGCTGGATCAGCCCCACACTGAAGTACTGGTGCACCCGGAAGGATATACAGTGCTCCTGCTCATGCGGGATCTGTGGGGAAGAGGAGGCCGGTCAGTGGGATGACTCGGAGGGGAGTCCAGCACGGGCACTGGGGCTTGGAGAAAATGAAGGATGAAGGCGGGATACGGGTGGGGAGGGTGGAAGGAAGCAGAGGAAGCTCTGCCAAAAGGTTTAGCAGACTTCAAAAAATTCATGTTCTGGTTCTCCAAGGCTCGCCACTAGACTGCACTCATCAGCCTCCTTCCTTCCCAAGAGTGGCCATGTGGTTGAGTTCTGGCCAACGGACTGCCATCTATGCCCATAAAAACATCCCGTGCTTAACGATACTGTATAGTTATTTAAAAGTTGCTGGGACACCTGGGTGGCTCTGTTTGGTTAAATGTCTGCCTTCGGCTCGGGTCATGATCTCAGGGTCCTGAGTTTGAGTCCTGCACTGGGCTCCCAGCCCAGCGGGGAGCCTTCTTCTCCCTCTCCTGGGTTGACCACCTTTTTCCACATGCCCCTTTCTCTACCACCCAGCAGTAGGGACCCCATCTCCCCTAGCCTGGGCCTGGCCTGACCCAGAGGAAGGACAGCCAGCTAGAGGTCAGGTACCCACTGGAGGCTTTACCTTGTCCAGGTAGAGGATGAGGGTGTTCTTATTAGACAGCTTATTGTCCAGCTCATATTTAGAGAAGTATTTCTCGATACCGCTCAACTGGGGGAAGAGTAGAACTTGTGAAAATCCTCCTTAGTCTTCTTCCAGACCCCAGAATTCTTCCCACTGATCCCAGCCCCCAAACCCACAAGCCCTTCATACACTATTGAGGTCATCAATGTCAGGAGAAAAGCCAGTCATCATGGATATATCCAGGATCGACATGGCAGCATCCGTTGATCCCAGGTACCTGATTGGGGCAGAGAGAGGACAGTCAGGTCCCAGGGTGGGGTCAGCCCTGGGGGTCAGTTCCTGGACAAGGGGGGGTCTGATCAGAGGTTCCTAGTTCCCACATAGCAGCACAGAGCAATATTAGATTTTAGGAAACATTTCCCAAAGGGACTAAGGGAAAGGCAGTATGATGGTCAAGGAGACTAAGAGCTCAGGCTCTAGAGCCCCATTGCATGGGTTCAAATCCCAGCTCTATATGACCTCTGATGAGTCCCTTGCCCTCTCCATGCCTCAGTTCTTCTAGAAAATAAAGACAAGAAAATGTTACCATGGTCTAGATCAGTAACACCAAGTACAGTAATCACAACTGCATAAAGTACAAATCTTGTTTCTAGCTTTCCAGTCCACCAATCGCTTTGCAAATAACAGATGCTCATCACAGTCACTGACCAATCACACCACTTCTTTCAAGTCCATCGGTGCCAACTCACTGAGCCGCCATTAGTCAGTTCATGCACTGATAGCGTGGCCTGTGATTGTGTTAATTCTTTATCAACCCACCTGACGTTTTGGGAAAATGAGTTATTGAAAGAGGGAACTAGCCAAGAAAGATAAAAGCACGGCAGAGAAATGAAGACTGCTTAAAGACGGGTACTGCTGGAGGTAAAATTTGAATAGCACACAAACGGAGCTAGAGAAAAAACAGCAGGCTGCGGGAATGTCCCCCCTGCTGCAATTTGAGGGGCCGGCTATGCAGTGGGAGGAACCTGGGGGAACACGAGCCCATCAACACAAGTGAGAAGAATGGCTGGGACCAAAGGTGCAGCTGTCCCAGAGGAAGCAACACTGGCGGAGACGCAGCCATAACTCTTGGGTATCTCGTGACACTGGCCACTGCAAGGATTAAGTGTTGGAAGTTGACCTAACTTAGAAGGGAACATGACAATTCACAACTTCATAGGAAGGATGCCTGCTTTATCCATAACCTAAATTACACAAAGAGGAGGAAGGAGGTGCTTTCCAACCACAGTTGTTTTGATAAGTGTTTTACGAAGGAGAAAAAAAAATCACTTCCATCACAATGTTCTGATGTTTTCATTTACAGCATCCTAAACAAATTCTCGTCTTGCTGTCATTTTCGTTTCTCTGTATCTTTAAAACCGGCAGTATGAGAGTTTTCGATGTTGTGATAAAACACTTTCAAGGTCATGGAACAACTGTAACTTCCCCCATTGATTGTTGGGATTGCTTGCACCGTCTCGCCTCTGTGGCCACGGCTAGTCTCGGACTGCTGAGGGCAGTGAGGGCTGTGTCCGTGGCATCTACCTCCTTGGGGGACTTCACACAATACCAGATGCACAATGTGCTCTTGGAAAGGATTAGGTACCGCAGATATTATTCGTGAGAAGTCTTGTTATGAACAGAGGAATGGTCAAGATGACCCCCCAGTGAGCTATCGTCACTTACCTGGTACAGATGTTAAGACGCATGGTGCTCTTGGCATCCTGAGGCTTCTTGCCTAGGAACACAGAAGACAGAAAAATGGGAGGGGGGGTCCTTGGGTCCCGATTCAGGAGTGGGGGCAGTCATTAGAATGGGGTTAAGGGAAGGATAACAGGTAGGGGCTTTACTCCATTTACCATCATCAGGGACTCGTTGAATGTTAACCCTGAGGTCAAAGTTCTTGCAGGAGACTTGGCTTTTGGGCTTGGCATAGTACATTGTCACCACCTGGTGGAATAGTGCGGGCAATGAAGTGTCAGCCCACCTGAGTTGAGAAGGAGAGGGTCCCTCTGGGGCAGAGGGGTTGAGAGAAAGTGGCGGGCCAAGTGGATGTGTGTTCCTGTGTCTTACCGACAAGGTGCCTTCTCCTTTTCCTTTAGCTATCACTTCGAAATTCTCATTTTTCTTGGTCTGCAGGAGTGGGGAGAAAGAAGACAGGAGGTCGGGAACGAAGCCTTCCTTTGGGTATAGTAACCATCTGCTCTCCCTCCTGCCTCTGGCAAACCCTGGCTGGTGTGCAGGGTGATAGCAGGGAGGGTTTGGTTCGGCCACTGTACCTCTTCTGACCGCAGGAGGCTAGCAGACTCCCAGAGGATGAGGTGCTTGATCTCACTGTTTCGGCTGGGAAGTTTGATGGACACCTCCAGGTTCAAGTCCTTGTGGCGAGGGACATCCTTCTGGTATTGGGCCAAGGCTTGGAATACCATGAAGGTGGCCTAGAACCCAAGAGAGAGGAAGAGACTCAGATCAGAGGGAGAAGGCGCTAAGACTGTAGCCTAGGATGCCACCCCCACCCCCAGAGAAGGTAAAGATGAGGTTGGGGGTTGTTAGACACTGAGGACATGCTCCACATTCTCCAAGGGATAGAGGCTTAGACCAGAACTTGGAGACACCGACAACAAGTCTTGTATTCACCAGAAATTGCAGGCATAAGACTGAGGCTGTAGCAATACCGAGAATGTGACCCAGACTCATCCAGAGGAGAGTCTAAGGTAAGAGTTTGGAGCCAAATGAAAATGTGTTTAGAACCCACTTGTGAAAAAAGAATGAAGTTGAAGCCTGGGGTCACTGACCATATGACCTAGAATCCAAAAGGGATACTGAGAGTATGACTGACAGCTTGCCAGAAAGAAAGGCGGTCAAACCGGAGTCTGAGGTTTTTGAAACCATGGCCTAGAACCCACCAGGGAGAGAAAGGCTGGGGGTCTGGTGGAGCTGAGGACCTGGTCTAGAACCCACAGGAAGATGCGCTAACATGGAGTCGGGTGGAGCTGAGGACCTGGTCTAGAACCCACAGGAAGACGAGCTAACATGGAGTCGGGTGGAGCTGAGGACCTGGTCTAGAACCCACAGGAAGATGAGCTAACAGGGAGTCGGGTGGAGCTGAAAACCTGGTCTAGATACCTGGAGGCTCAGAACACAGCTTGGGGCATTCAGAATGTAGTCTAGATCCCATAGGTGGGTTCACGACTGAAAAAGCCTGATCTCTCAAATCCACTCCAGCCCCTCTGGCTTGTGGGAAAGAAGGACTTCCCCTCAGTCTCAATGTCTTCTCTTGGAGGCCAGTGGGAGGCCAGAGGAAGTAGGCATGCAGGTGCCTGGGGGATATGGGGTCACTTGCCTGGGTGGAGCCATAGCCACCTCCGTAGTATCTCTGCTCATTGAGCCAGCGCACGACAGGAGGTGCAGAGTCAAAGTCTTTGAGCAGCAGCAGGGCCAAGAGGGCATAGGATGTGGCTTCCACACTATAGAGCTTCTGGTTAGGCTCCTCCCAGCGTTCCCTGTCTGTGGAGAGAGCCCCCACCGCCCCATGCTCACTGCTCTGTCCAGCCTGGAGATGGCTCAGAGAAAGCTCAGAAGACCACAACCCCTAGACTTCTTGGTGTTCAAGTATCCTTATATGCAAGGCGCTCAACCTGCTGGCTCCTGCCTCATTCTCTTCTCTCATGAACCTTTACTCTTCCACTTGAATTCTCAACTGTACCCCCACTGAGCTATAGGAGATTCCCTAAACTGTCCATTCGCATTATTCCCTCTCAGTCTTTTGATATTCTGTTCCCTCTACTTGGAGAACCTCTTCTCCACTTAACTCCTGTTAATCTCATCCTGCACAATTTGACTTCAGTGGTACCCCAAGACTGGGTGACAGACCCCTGTCTTTCCTTCTGTCTCTCAAAACATCCTACACTCTCTTGTTCCAGCATTATCATGCTCCATAGCAATCTATTAACTCACATCTTTCCTCAACTGGAGTGTGGGGCCATGATGGCAGGGGCTATACTGTATTCACTGTGATGTCCCAGGTGCCTAAGAAAGTAGTTATGGCAGAGATTGTTATGAAGAACCGTTCTCTCCTCTTCCTGGGCACACAGTTGGACTACATCTCCCACATATCTTTGCAGGCAGGTATGTCCATATGATGGAGCTCTGGACAATGGAATGGGCACTGGCAGTGACAGGGACCCCTTCCATGCCTGGTCTATGTCCTTTGCATAATCCTCCTGACTCTTTCTCCTTCTACTTGGATGGAGTGGGTTCCAAGGACCTGGAGTGGCAGAGCCATGAATAGATAGAGGCTGGGATCTGGGCATTAGTGTATGGAGGAGATCCATCCATGAACAACAAACTTCTATTGTGTTAAACCACTTCGGTATATGTTACATCATGTTTCTTGACTATGTTCCATCAATCAGGGCAAACCTGGTACAGATCATCACTGGAACCAATGATTAAGTGCTCACTAGGTGCCAGGCACTGTGATAAATTGCCCATGGCATTATCTTGTCTAATCCCAAAGACCCTTGAGATAATGTTAATGTTAGGACAACAGGAGTGACAGAGCCCTTATGGGGTGCTAGACCTTCTACCTGCATTACTTGTTCAATCTTCACAACCACCTACGATGTAAATATCATCTTAAGATGAGGACCAGAGAGGTTCAGTGACTTGTACAAAGTCACACAGTGAGAACATGGCAGAGTGGGATCTGAATTGGGGTCTGTCTGATGTCAGAGCCCACGTCCTTGCTCCTGGGTCACAGCAAGTGCTCAATACACACTTGTTGAATGAAGAAGGCCACGGACCTTCTCGTGGAGCTTACAATGAGAACTCTGCACACCTCAGAGCCACCCACCCAGCATGGCTTAGCACCATCCACTCCAGCTCACCTTGAATCTGCCCATCGCAGCACAGCTTAGCACCCCGCATGCCAGTTCAAGATGGCCTCCCCCAACCCCAGCCATGCATTCCTCTTTTACCTCGTTAGGCTGCCCCTCACCTTTGGCTGTCCTCAGGAATTTTCTGAGGAGGTTTCCCTCCAGCTTGCCTATCTGGGCGAGGGCATAGCCAGCAATGGCCACAGAATAGGATCTCTGCAGGTTCTCGTAGTGGGCTTCAAGATACTGTCCTGCCTTATTGATGCTGCCCGGCAGGCTCTATAAGAAAGAGGATCGAGTACTTTGGTAAGTTGGACATTACTGCCACAGAGAGCTAGCTGGTAAGGATCACAAAGGCACCACTTCTTGGGTACCAGGATGGTTTCTGTCCTTGGGACACATCTGTCTTGGATTGATCTTCCCTCTCCCACACCCCCACTGGGTTTTCCAGACATTTTAGTCACCATGAGCTGCCTTGTTGTTGAATACCTAAAAGTTGCCAGGGACAGTTTATATAACCAGCAGTGTCCCGGTAGCTGCTTAAGGCCTCCAGTGTGTGTTTGGGTGTAGGGGAGGAGGGTGGCTAGTTTACAGATCTCCAGTTACTGTAAGGGAAATACTCCCACTGTGGTCAGTTTCAAGCTACCACCATGACATGCCTGAACATGGAGTGGAGAAGAGATGTCTCAGATAGGCACTTGTGAGCTAGTGTGAATGATTCAGCATCCTGCTGGGAGTTCCTCCTGTCTCATCATCAGCTTCCTAGCTAACACTTACTATATATGCCAGCCTATTTATTTCTAATTTTTAAAATTAACATATAATGTATTATTAGCCCCAGGGGTACAGGTTTGTGAATCGCCAGGTTTACACACTTCACAGCACTCACCGTAGCACATACCTTCCCCAATGCCTATAACCCCACCCCCTTCCCTACCTCCACCCCCACCCCCACAACCCTGTTTGTTTTGTGAGATTAAGAGTCTCTTATGGTTTGTCTCCCTCCTGATCCCATCTTGTTTCATTTATTCCTTTCCTACCCCCCCATCCTCCCCACGTTGCCTCTCAACTTCCTCATATCAGGGAGATCATATGATAATTGTCTTTCTCTGATTGACTTATTTCGCTCAGCATAATACCCTCTAGTTCCACCCACGGGGTCGCAAATGTATGCCAGTCTATTTTTATCATCATTCTTACTGCACAGATGAGAATACTGAGACCCAGAGAGAGGAGGGGTAGAGGAAGACTCGATCTGTAGTGTTTGCGGATTTTCAGGGTGTAAATACAACCGTGGCCAATTTCAAACTACAGATGTGGAGGCAGTGAACGCAGAGTTGGGAAGAGGTGGGCAGTAGCACAGCGTCTGATAGTATTTCCACCATATACGTGTGCAAAGAACCTCGAGATGGATGGGTGTACCAAGGATAATGATGAAAGTGAATAATTGGGAAGTGATGAGTTTTGAGTGTTTTTTTTTTACCTGTTTTTTAATGTTTAATGCATCGTCTAATTTACTTAAATGTAAACTTCTATGACTTATTTTTTAAAAAGATTTTATTTATTTATTTGAGAGAGCGAGTGAGAGAGAGAGAGAGAGAGCACAGGCGCAGAGGGAGAGGGAGTGGGAGAAGCAGGCTCCCGCTGAGCAGGGAGGCCAAATATTGCTGTGTTGTAGTAGAAAATAACCCTTTTGCCTGCCCAGCTACCTCTCCTTCATCTACTTCCGACTTTTGTAGGAACTTTTCTTTCATTTATGTGCCACAATGGAAGCAGCCATATTTGCCAGTAAGACCTACTTCTGGCCTCAGCTGATTGGCCCAGCTGTGATCACATGAGCATGAGGGAGCCAATCAGAACCAGTCCCTGGGGGGCTCCTGGTTGGCTCAGTCATTAAGCCTCTGCCTTCTGGCTCAGGTCATGATCCCAGAGTCCTGGAATGGAGCCCCCATGGGACTCCCTGCTCAGCAGGGAGCCTGCTTCTCCCTCTCCCTCTGCCTGCTGCTCCCCCTACTTGTGCTCACTCTCTCTCTATTAACTAAATAAATAAACTCTTAAAAAAAAAAAAAACACCATTCCCCGGGGATCTGATAGCCTTGGTTAGGCTATTCCCCCAAAGAAGGCAGCCAGCCACATTCTGCCCAGCTGGGTAGGTGGCAGAGAAAAAGGAATTATTTGGCACAGAAGGGCCTGGGTTCCTCTTGGGCACTAAAGATTACCCCCCTCCCATCCCGGCTCCCTCTCTTTTCTGGGTTCCAACTAAGGGAGCAGCTGGCTGACCTGAGATCCTGGGCTTCTGGACTTGGTAAGCTAAAGGTCAAACATGCTACTCTTAAAAACCCAGGACAAAGCAAATAGAGCAATTACAAAGACTCTCAGAAGCCAATCTTTCTAAGTTTCTCTGCTTCAAAGCCAAAACCAGAGGAAAAGGAAATAGCCGTAAGACAACATTTTTAATCATTTCCCTTTAAGGATCATGGTTCCTTTGAAAATTTCCTAAAAGACAGGCACCTGGATAGCTCAGTCAAACACCTGACTCTGGATTTCGGCTCAGGTCAGATCTCAGGGTCCTGAGATGGAGCCTTGCATAGGGGCTCTGTGCTTAGCAGGGAGCCTGCTTGAGGTTCTCTCCCTCTCCCTCTCTCCCCCATGTTCTCTCTCTCAAGTAAATAAATCTTTAAAAAAAAAAATAGAAAGGAAAAGAAATTTCCTAAAAAGATCTCTCAGACTAAGAAAAATAGTCTTGATGTTTTCTTAGCTCTCTGTTGTGAGTTTTCTTTAGGGAAGCAGCAAGGATACAAGGCACTGATCTGGCGGGGGTGACGTGGAAAGTGGGCTTGAGGGGGCTTTGGTTGACATTGGTGAAAACTCTCTGAAAATGGTAAAGCAGGGAGAAAGGACCTGCTCTTTGATCTCTTTGGGTCTCAGTTTTCTCTTCTGTAAACTGGGGATAAGAAGAGTAGCCGACCTCTTGGGCTCTTACAAGGATTACAGGACTTAACCACGGGAAGATCTTAGATGAGCATCCTAGTTAATGACCCCCAAATGCTGGGTGTTATTATGGCCACCGTGGTGGTTGTTATTGCACTGGGGAGGACAGACTCACCCAAATGTAACACCTCACCTCCACGGTGGATGTGCCCTGGGTGGGGGAGGGGAGCAGGGCAGACACTTACGTTGACCTGTCCTTGGCAAATATCTTCAGCCTCTTTCAGTGCAATGAGGACAAAGGCTGTGAGGGACACGTCCTTCTCCTTAGAATCCCGGAAGCCACCCTAGAATAGGAAGCAGGAAACAAGGATAGGGTCACCAGTGTGTTCCCATTTGGTGACCAATCCCCTTGCCGGGTGAGTAGGTCAAGGCGGAGCTGAACCTCTCCTCAGCGTCTCCTTAGGAGGCCACTCTCTTCAGTGTTCATTCACTCAGCCCATGTAACTGGTGCTGTGAATAAGATGGTGGGAAAGAACCAGACACTAGCCCAACCCTCATGGAGCTTTCCGTATGGTAGGGGAGACAGACATGAACCAACCAGTTCACCGAAAGATATATCATTACAGACTGATGAGTGCCGTGCAGGAGAAGTGGGTGTGGGAGTGAGAGTGGACAATGGGAGTGTGACTCAGTTGGGGAGATCAGGAAAGATGTTGCTGGGGGATGATGGAGTTAGCATGCCAGGCAGTGGGAACAGCATGTGCAAAGGCCCTGTGGCAGGAGAGAGCAAGGACCCCAGCAGTACAGATGGAGTATGGATAGGGGTAGGAGGACAGCTGTGAGACTGGACACCTGAAAGTTCAGGCTAAGGCAGTGACTCTCTAACTTATGCATGCATCAGCATCATGCAGGTGGGGTGGGGTAGGGTTTGTCGAAACTGATTCCTAGGCCGTCTCCCTAAAGTTTCCGATTCCATGCACCTAGGGTCCAGCCTGAGGCCATGCATTACTAACAAGTTTGCAGCAATGCTACTGCTGCTGGCAGAGTGAAGAGAGAAGGACTTTGGTTTTGCCCTGGACTCTGAAGGCCTCTGGTCTTTGCACTGGAAGAGCGACACTCCAGGCCAAGGGGCAGTGTTTTCTCCTATGTATCCTGGGACTTCCGGGCGCCCCTTCCCCAGCCTGCCCTGAACTCCTGCCTCTTACAATCATCTCTTGGTGAATCACTGGCCCATCCTCGTTGAAGATCCCGTCGGGCTTCTGCTTCTCCATGATCAGCCATTTGACTGCCCCACAGAGGACCTGGGAATCGATGGCGATGAGGTCGGTGGCCAAAGAGAAGACCTTGACCACGTAGGCCGTCAACCTGAAGGCAGGCACCGAGCGTGAGGCAGTCGCCTCCGGGATCCAGAGACTGCCATTTCAGCACACCAGTGAGCAGAGAGGGGCAGGGCCTGGCCGGGCTGGCCCCGCTTCTCCCTTCTAAGTGCAGACCCAGCCTAGCTGTGGGAGGCGCTTGATGACCGCAAGCCACGTGCCTCTACGCGCTGAAGCTCTAGAGCTGGGCACGGGGCTGTGTGGACGAGGCTCCCCGGGACCACACCAGGCCGCCCCGCTCTGTGGGGTATGAGGATGACTTGCCAGGTGCTGGACGCCCGGTCCTTGAAGGCCGCGAAGGCCGAGTTGCCTTGTCTGAAGGCCAGCTGCTGGGTGTACCCTGCAGGGAAGCGAGAAGAGTCAGCCTAGGAGCAGGGGCTGAGTGGGGGCGGTGCCCGGCATGGGTATGTCAGCAAGGGGAGGGACTTAGAGGACAGGGGATCCGAGAGGAAAGAGGGGGCTCAGCCAGGAGCAGGGAAGTCTGGGGGGGAGGCAGAGGTGAGGGCGCTGCGATCCGAGAGAAAATGAGGAGGAGGTTCTCAGGCGAGAGGGCTTCCGAGAGGAGAACGGTCTCAAGGGGCTTCAGGGAGAGAGGGAGCTCCCTAGGTCGCAGAGGGGCCCAGGGTCTCAGAGAGGGGAAAGGTCCACTGGGAGGTCTTTGAGAAGAAGGGGTCCAGATCGGAGAGGGGCTTCGAGGAGGGGCGGGGCCTCGATGGGGGGCCGGGTCTCAGGGAGGATACATCTTGGGAAGGGGGCTGAAGGGGGGGCGGGTCTCCAACGTGGGCTCACCCTTCTTCTTCTTCTTCTTTTTTTTTTTTTTAAAGATTTTTATTTATATATTTGACAGAGAGATCACAAGGAGGCAGAGAGACAGAGGGTGGGGGGAGCAGGCTCCCCGCTGAGCAGAGAGCCTGATGCGGGGGCTCCATCCCAGGACCGGGATCATGACCTGAGCTGAAGGCACAGGCTTAACCCACGGAGCCACCCAGGCGCCCCGCGGGCTCACCCTTCTTGATGATTTCCAAGGCGTCCTGCCGCTTCTCCAGGCCGAACTTCTCCCACTGCTCCGTCTGGTCCAGGTAATGCACCGCGATGACGGTGGGCGTCATGCCGATCATGTTTTGCTCCCCACAGCCCGACGGGGTCACGATGAGGTGCTGCAGACGGCTCCCATCGATGGCGTCCTCTGTCATCTGAGCCACCGGGGTCCCTGCAGCCGGGTGGGAGGACCGCGCTCGAGCACCAGGGGGCAGGGTGAGGAGGGTTAGGGCTGTGACCCGTGATCCCAGGCTCCAAACAGGCTTGTGCTTCATAGGAGAACTCTGGGCCCTGAGTCCTCTGGTTACACCAGTGGAAAACTAATTCCAGGAGCAATCGTGCTTCGTGCTGTTTGCCAAGCGCCGTTCTAGAGAACCTCTCTAGTATCTCATTTAATCCTCTCAAGGCCCCTTTGATAGAGGTACCGTTATTTACCTCTTTCGCAGATGAGGAAACCAAGCGTCTCTACCCCAAACCTCACTGCTTGCAAGATGCCTTTCCAGCGACTTCTTTTCCCTTCTTGCGAAACTCCTCCATCCCAGGCATTTAAGTTCCAAAATTTCCTGCCTTTGAACTATACTGTTTCTCATTTAAATTTCTTTATCTGCAAAAGCTGTTTGCTGAACTAAATACCGCCTGGGGTCTTCTACCAAACCCATCAAGGAGGTGGCCCGCTGTCCTAGTGGAAGCGGAGAGGGGAAGCATAGTCATAAATAGCCCCAGAATTAGGTGGGACTGTGTTCCCTTCTCCAGGGTTGTGCCCCCCGGGGTCAGGGCCAGTCAGTGGCGGCTCACCTTGCAGGAGGATCCTGGTCTCCAAATCTGTGTCTGGGACTTGGTCGCTGAGGTCTGCCGCACGGATTTCCACTTTCTGCTCTCCCCCTGCCGTGGAAGAGGTGAGAAGGATGCCACCGGCAGCTGTCTCCCCCCAGGCCACCACGCCCTCCGTCACCACCCGGGCCTCAAACCCTCTGCTGTGGCTGACTCACCTTTTCCTTTCTCTTCTGGATTCAGTGTGTGAACAGCCACAGTCTGGTTGACTCTGACTCCTTCCGGCTGAACCATGTTGGGATGGGAGATGGCGGGGAGAGGTCAGGTGAATAAAGGAACAGAGACAGAACTGGTCAGCAAAGACACTGTCCTTCTGGGGATTACTGGAGCACAGGCACAACGGAATCACCTGTCCTAGCTGTGTGACCGGGAGTCAATTCCTTAACTTCTCTGTGCTTGGCTTCCTCCCTTTGAAAGAGGAAGCAATGCAAACATCTTCTTCATATGGTCATCCTGGGAATTAATAACCTTGCTAACAAAGTAACAAACCCCTTTGAAAGCTTCCTCTGTGCTAAGGAGCTTTCTTTACTCTCTGGGGTTAACCTTTTACCTTTGCAACAAACCCCGTGGGTTGAGTACTGTTAGTACAACTCCCATCTCAGAGGTGGGAAACACAGAAAGGTGAAGTCACTGGTCCAATGTCACACAGCTGGTAGAAGAGAGCTGGGTTTTGAACAGGGAAGTCTGGTATTTTTGCGGGGGAGGGGATGGCAGGGGAGGTAGTCAGGCTAAATGACCCAAGAAAGTCTGTGTTTTTAACTCCGTGCCTTGCAAACGTCTCTAGAACTAAAGAATGTGCCTAAGGTACTCAGCACAATGTCTGGCATGCAATACGTGCTCAGTTAAAATAGGGGCTGTCTTAGTGTCAGAGTCCCAACGGATGCTTTCCTGTGTCTACAGAAAGACTTCCACAGTGGACTGTAGCTGTTAATGCCTTTCCCGAACACAGTCTCCTTTAGGCTGATATTAATGCCTGAATTTTCCTTTGGAGACTGAGTCTCTTCCAGTGGCAAGCTGGTAAATGTCTGACACCCAACTCCCCGGGAAGAAAAGATCCATCTTTTAGCTCTGCTAATTTCCGTGTCATAGCTGCCTTCCAGCTACCAGCACCCGAGTGTGCAGAATTGGGAAGTTGTGGGCACACTAGCTCTCGGGCGTTGGACCATGCATGCCCTAAGCACCCTCCTAGGTTTTCATCCCATCGGTGTCACACTGAACTGGGGCCCCAGGCCAGAGGGATAATAAGAAATGTGCCCATAGGGGGCGCCTGGCTGGCTCAGTTGGAAGAGCGAGTGACTCTTGATCTAGGGGTTGTGAGTTTCAGCCCAACAATGGGTGTAGAGACTACTAAAAAAAAAAAGGAAGAGAGAGAACTTTAAAAAAGTGCTCCTAGATTTATATTTTTATGTATGCTTTAATGGTTAATTATATTCCAGAACATTAAAGTAGTTGAAAAAAAAAAATGAGTTTAGGTGCCCCTGGCTGGCTGGGTGGGTAGGATGTATGACTCTTGATCTCAGGCTTGTAAGTTCGAGTCCCATGTTGGGTGTAGAGATCATTTAAAAATAAAATCTTAAAAAAAATATGAATTTGGGACACCTGGGTGGCTCAGTTGGTTGGACGACTGCCTTCGGCTCAGGTCATGATCCCGGAGTCCCGGGATCGAGTCCCACATCGGGCTCCCAGCTGCATGGGGAGTCTGCTTCTCCCTCTGACCTTCTCCTCGCTCATGCTCTCTCTCTCACTGTCTCTCTCTCAAATAAATAAAATCTTTAAAAAAAAATATGAATTTGGATCCATTAAAGTTGGGAAAGGAAAATTATAATAAATTCTGGTTTGGGTATAAATAAGACATTTCACTATAAAATAGCACTGTCAGTTTTAAAGCATTTGCTTTTCAGTGTTTCAGTATTTTTTCAACTACTTTAACATTTTGGGGGAAAATTAACCATTAATTTTAACCATTAAAAAAAGACACATAGGGCGCCTGGGTGGCTCAGTGGGTTAAGCCGCTGCCTTCGGCTCAGGTCATGATCTCAGGGTCCTGAGATCGAGTCCCGCATCGGGCTCTCTGCTCGGCAGGGAGCCTGCTTCCTCCTCTCTCTCTCTGCCTGCCTCTCTGCCTACTTGTGATCTCTCTGTGTCAAATAAATAAATAAATATTTAAAAAAAAAAAAAAAAAAAAAAGACACATATATGGGGGCCATATTTTCCCTTTAGATTTGGGAAAGCCAAATGTTGGTTGACTTGATACTATTAGATCCTCTCTGTTTAACACTTTGATCTTTTGTTTATCATTAATTTTTTGACATGAATTTTGATTCCTTACAACACTGTATTAAAATGTTGTCTCTCTTATTTATGATCTCACATTTTGTTTGAAAATATTAATAAAAGATGATAGGAGACTTTTATTTTTATTAACGACTTGATCTCCTATTATATTGGCGAATGTTTGTCACTGTAGGAAAGAGTAGAAATGTAAGTGTTAACATATATATTAAGGATAAAAACCATATGTTAAACTAGAAGTTCTTATGTTCTCACATTGTATGTTACTGCTTTCTAAAATTTGTTTTGTGTGGGACGCCTGGGTGGCTCAGTCAGTTAGACGTCTGCCTTCTGCTCAGGTCCTGATGCCAGAGTCCTGGAATCAACCCCTGCTTTGGTTGGTGGGGGGGGGGGGCTTCTCCTTCTCCCTCTGCCTGCCTCTCTGCCTACTTATGCTGTCAAATAAATATATAAAATCTTTTTAAAAATTTTGTGAAATATGTTTTCTCCAATTTTTAAGGTCAAAAGAAAACTCCTATATACTGAAATGTGTTAAAAATATCATAATCAAGGGGTGCCTGGGTGGCTCAGTCATTAAGCGTCTGCCTTCTGCTCAGGTCATGATCTCAGGGTCCTGGGATCGAGTCCTGCACCAGACTCCTTGCTTGGTGGGAAGCCTGCTTCTCCCTCTCCCATTTCCCCCTGCCTGTGTCCCCTCTGTGTGTGCCTCTCTCTGTCAAGTAAATAAATCTTTTTAAAAAATCATATTTGATATTAAATATCAAAAAATTAAAAATTTGATATTAAAATACATTTTCACTTAAAAATGTACCATTGGTTTTTATGACTAAGTTTTTTGGTGCGCCCTAAAAGTCCTCACTCACTGCCCCTAATCCCGGCCCAGCATCTAAACCTATAGGACTCCTAAATTTCCTAAGCTGGACACTGGACACTCTTAGTGTCTCAGAGTCTGGGTCTCCAACCTGGATTGACAGCAAAGGAGAGAGAGAAGATTCTCCTGAGGGACAAGGGGCAGCAGGGGCCCCAAGGACTCACCACGACCTTCAAGGTCTTCTTGACACCATCGCTGATTACATAGTTGTAGACGGCAGCCTTGACCTCCACCTCATGCAGGCCGAGCTTCAGAGGCACAATGATATAAGGCACGGCGACTGAGGACTTGGGTGGGATTTCTATAGTCTGAAGGTAGCGCTTCTTGGCGGTGGCCAGGCTGCAGAAGGCTGGATTGTAGAGCAGTTCCACCCTGACCTGGAGGGGGTGGGGGAGAGTGTCAGTCAAAGGCATGTGCCACAGACTCCCACCCCCAGCTCTCCATCATGCCTCTGCCGCCCCAGGGACCCACCTTGATTTTCATCGTTTCCTGGTAATTGTAGAGCACGGCTCGGATCTCCACCTGCTCGTTACGCACGACAGAGTAGGGTAGCCGCAGGTCAATGAAGAAGTCTTGCATCACCACGACCTCATAGGGGTCAGCCACGCAGATCCCTGCCCGGGAGAGGAGTGTCAAGGGAAGGAGGCAGACGGCCTCACAGTGCTATCCCTGCCTGCTGGAGCTGTGCCAAGTTCAGCCTGTGGTTGTAGAAGGCCACAGACTGAACAGCTTCAACGGTGATCCATTTCCCAGAGGTGGTGGCAGCTGGAAATTGCTGGGATGGGGCTGTTTCCATTTTCTTTTGTTCCCAGGTGTGTGCAGGTGGGAAGAACTCAAGTCTGTATCTGTGCTCTCCAAAGTGGTAGCCCAAGGTGGAGGTGGTCACTGGGCACTTGGATTGTGGCTAGCTCCAGTGGGAACTGGACTCCTACTTTTAGGTCATTTCACTTCATGCAGATCTAAACTTAACAACTGATGCCTCGTTGTGAATATATCACAACCCCCTGCATTGTACACTTTAAAAGGGTGACTTTTGTGGTAAGTGAATAATATCTCAATGTAGAAAATGATGCTTCATTTAGCGATTGGAAAACTTTTTTTAAAAAAAGATTTTATTTACTTACTTGACAGAGAGAGAGAGAACGCACAAGCAGGCAGAGAGAGGCAGGCAGAAGAGAAGGGAGAAGCACACTCCCCTGCTGAGCAGAGTGCCCGATGCGGGGCTCGATCCCAGGACCCTGGGATCATGACCCGAGCAGAAGGCAGAGGCTTAACCCACTGAGCCACCCAGGTGCCCCTGGAAAATTTTTTAACGTATGTTTGGGCCAGCTTGGATGGCCAATCTACCTTTTCAGCTGTACATTTTACAAATCCTAAAATAAGATCAAAGTAGGAACAGTGAAAGGCTAGGGGCACCTGGCCGGCTCAGTGAGGGAAGCATGTGACTGTTGATCTCGGGGCTGTGAGTTTGAGACCCATGTCAGGTGAAGAGACGGCTTAAAAGAAAAAGTAAAATCTTTAAAAAAGAAAGAAAGAAAGAAAGAAAGCACTGCCATTGAGATGCTCTGCAGGTATAAAATAAGTACTAGATTTCGAAGCCTTAGTACAAACAGTGGTAAAATGATCATTCATAATTTTGAGATGTTAATAGGTCGTTCTTAAGTATTAACAGATGTATCCTTGTAACATTATTATTAGTGTGACAGTGATTCATAGATGTTTACAAAATGAGAGAATGTTTACAAAGTGAAAGAATAAAAAATGTTGAAAGAATAAGATTTTGGATATATTTAGTTATGGAAAATATATAATAAAATGGATTTTAAAAAATATTTTATTTACTTATTTACTTGACAGAGATCACAAGTAGGCAGAGAGGCAGGCAGAGAGAGAGACTCCCCGCTGAGCAGAGATTCCCGATTCCGGGCTCGATCCCAGGACCCTGGGATCATGACCTGAGCCAAAGGCAGAAGCTTTAACCCACTGAGCCACCCAGGCACCCCTAAAATGGATATTTTTTCAAGTAGGCTCCATGCCCAGCGTGGGGCTTGAACTCATGACCCTGAGAACAAGAGTTGCACGCTCTGAGAACTGAGCCAGCCAGGTGCCCCTCGCCTACTCCTTTTCTATGGGACTACCAGAAAATTTAAAATTGCATAGCTTGCACTGTATTTCCGATGGACAGGGCCGATATACAGGAAGTGAAAATGATGCCAGAAACAATGGTTATTTGCATTGTCACGGTTACTGCATTAAATTCAAGCGAAAGGGAACGCCTGGGTGGCTCAGTGGGTTAAGTCACTGCCTCCCTCTCAGGTCGTGATCCCAGAGTCCTGGGATCAAGTCCCATTTCGGGCTTTCCCTGCTTTGCCGGGAGCCTGCTTCTGTCTCTCCCTCTGCTTGTGCTCTCTCTCTCTCTGTCAAATGACTAAATAAAATCTTTAAAAAAATGAAATAAATTCAAGCAAAGGGCTGATGCGAGCAACATTTACAAAAACATCATATTGAAAATACTGTTATGCTAAAAAAAACCAAACAAATAAAAATAATATTACACTAAGACATCTATTAAGATTTTTTGCCTTATTCTTCAGTGGTGAAAAAAAATTATCAGAGGCTTGAACGAAATTCTTATTTCCTAACCCTAACCCTGTTCATTGTCTTTGTGATGTCTGCTTTAATCATGGAGCTATTTACCATTTCTTATCTACTATTTGTTTTTACGTTTTTTTGAGTTTATTTTTTAGTCATCTCTACATCCAGCCTGGGGCTCGAACTTGCATCCCCAAGGTCAAGAGTGGCACGTTCCACCGACTGAGCCAGCCAGATGCCCCTGTTTCTACATTTTAAAAAAGATTTTATTTATTTATTTGGCAGAGAGAGATCACAAGTAGGCAGAGAGGCAGGCAGAGAGAGAGAGAGGGAAGCAGGATCCCTGCCGAGCAGAAAGCCCGATGCGGGACTCGATCTCAGGACCCTGAGATCATGATCTGAGCTGAAGGCAGCGGCTTACCCCACTGAACCAACCAGGCGGCCTGTTTCTACATTTTTAAACTCAAATTTAATTTACTATGGTGTGTGAAACAGCAGCTTTTGCACCATAAATAGGAGGTTCCCTCGAGGAAAGCAAAAATGGTTTTGTTGGATACTGGTTAGCTCGCGCACAAAGTCGCACTGGCTCCCCTCTCCTTGCCGATCAAAGTTGTTGAACGAGAGCAGGAGAGATGAAGGCATGCTTGGCCCAGACTGAACGCTCCCCTTTGAACAAGATGGAAGGACCGAAAGAGAACCAAAAGAGGAACGACTTCTGACACACTGTCCGTGTTACTTTTAAGGCAGTGAGACAACTTCTTTAGGTGATACCGGTACGGCGGCTACGTATTGTTACAGGTTGGTCCAAACCCCCAGAAGGTACAACACCGAAGGGGAGCACTAAGCTATTTATTGGCTACAGTTAATAATAATGTACCCAGGACCACCTGCGGGGCTCAGTCGGTGCGTCCGACTCTTGATTTCGGCTCCGGTCATGATCTCAGGGTCACACACACTCTCTCTCTCTCAAATAAATAAATCTTAAACAACAACAAAAATAATGTATCCGTATGGCCCCATCAGTTGTAGCAGATGTAGCACTCTAATGCAAATAGAGGTTAAAAATGGGAGTTGGGAGAAGTGGTGGGGTGTGTGTCAACTATCTGCTTTTTGCTCAATTGTTTCTGTACACTTAAAACTGTCTTTTTAAAAATCTATTTATTAAAAAAATAAAGATGACTGACTTCTGGTGCATGATTTGTGGGATTTGAGGAAGCATCCCTGTGTGTCCGAAAAGCATTTACCCTTTGGCCTTCAAAATATGTTTGGCTCCAAAAATAACCCACACACATCGGATCTCTGTAATATGACAGGCACCATTATAAGGGTTTCCTGTGTATTAACTCATAGAGTCATCCCAATAACACAGTGAGTAGGTACTATTTCTATTGTGCCCGTTTTATGGATGAGCACAGAGAGGTTGAGTAACTCGACTCAGGCCACGCAGCTCTCTACAGGAAGACCTGGGATTTGAGCCCAGGCATTTAAGCTTGGGAAGCTCCCTGCTTATAACCTTGACTCTTGAATTCATAGGAGCTCAGGAGTCTGGAATTTCCAGGTTTTGTTGGTTACAATGCTACCATATTTACTCCGAAGCTCTAAGATGGGGTTTCTGGAAGGTTCATCCCCCAGTGGTCTTTGGCAAGTCACCTTCCTTCCCTGGCTTCATATCCTCATTTGTAGGCAAACACTAGTACTACGCACATAGGGTGGTTGTGAGCATTGACAGAGCTAATGTGTGGAGAGTTAAAATTGTGCCTGCGGAGACAGTGACATCAAGAAGGTGTCACAAGGACACAGAGAGCGGAATCCAAAAACCATAGGGCCCTGTAGGATTCTGCACCACATCCCGTCCAGCGGACATTGGGCAACTTCTGGGGGACATTTTGGGGACATGTCACAATGGGGGGGCAGTTTGTGCTAGTGGAATCTAGCGGGTAGAAGCTGTGAATCCTGTTCAACATCCTACAACACCCAGGGCAGGGCCCCACCACAGAGAACCATTCAGCTTGGAACCAGACCAGTGGCTCTACATGCAACAGACACCCCCCCCACCACCAAGGGACCACATTAAAGTGCAGGTTCTGAGTCAGCAGGTCAGGAGTGGGGTCCGTGATTCTGAATTTCTAACAGACACCCAGGTAAAGCACCTTTGCCAGATGGCTAGTGGTTCAGGAAACGTGCTTTTAGGACAAGGATCTAAACTGTGGCTTTTGGAGCACCTAAGGGGGCTGAGTCGGTTGAGGGTCTGCCTTTGGCTCAAGGTCATGATCTCAGGGTCCTGCATCAGGCGACCTGCTCAGTGGGGAGTCTGCCTCTCCCTCTTCCCCTCTCCCTGCTCTTCTTCCTCTTGCCTCAAACTCCAGTACGGCTTGGTGCAGCCCTGGCTTCTATTTAAAATGTAGATATTTTGTTCACCATGAATTTTTTTTTATATGAAAAAAAAATGATTGCATGAAAATATTACTTATCTGGGCATCCGAGTTTTGGGGAGCACACTTAAAATTGGCGCTTAAAGTTAGTGCACCCCTCTCCTTGCCCTGCTCAAGACCGTCAGGGCGGCAGCCCTGGGACAGCCAGGTTTCCTAATCCGACCACCGATGTTCCAATCACGCATTTCATTCTGCTTCCTCTTCTGTGTTTTCTTAATCGCTCTACCCACCGTCCTATCGACATCACCCCTCAAGGGTGTTTGTGGTTGCAAATTATTCTGTGTGATACTGCAGTGGTGGATATACGTCCTTATAACTTTGTCCAAAACCTATATAGATTGAACCCTAACATCAGCCATGAACTTAGGGTGACGCTGATGTGCCCGTGTTAAAAATACACCGTGCAGGGGTGGGATGCTGGGTATGCGGGGAGGTGGCATAGGGGTGTGTGTGGGATCTTTGTACCTTCCCCTCAATTTTCCCATGAACCTAAAACCCGCTCTCAAAGTAAAGTCTATCTACAAAAAGCACTGGGCTATGTCACCCACAGAGTAGGATCTGACCCTCCTCTAGCCACCAAGAAATGGAGATCTCTCTGGATGGGATGAGGAAATGCCCAGTGGCCTCGGAGTCCCCGCCTCCCGAGGATGGGACCCCACCACCTTCTCTCACCTTTGCTCTTCGACAAGCTCACAGCCAGAATCTCCCAAGTGGTGATGGAATCTTTCAAAAACACATTCATGGTCTTCGTGGAGATTCTGGATGGGGAGGGAGACGTGGGAGCCTTAGAAGACAGGTGTCCGGGGTGTGGGAGAGAGCAAGGATCGAGGGGTCCCCAGGGAAGAGGTGGAGGGGCTCGTGGCTGGACAAAGGTAAGTAGCCTGACTCTCAATTTTTCTAGGCTGGGTTGTGGGGTTGCACAGCGACTCCAGAAAAGTGGGGGGTTGGGGCGCATGCAAATGAAGTGGATCCAGTCTGGGATGCTGTAGGAACTGGTCTGGGGGGCGGGTTGAAGGGGGGGTATCTCGGCCTTACCCATTTTTCTCAGGTTCATCGAGATTCTCTACGGTCCACAGCCAGCTCTCAGGGAACTGGCTTCGGGAAATGATCTCCTCTTCCGGGATAATGTCCTCATCCGTGTCACCTGGGAGGCAGGGGGTGGGGGTGGGGAGGGGAGCGAGGGGTTTAGAACAGACCCATCTCTCCACTGTCCTAACAGCAGAACTCACCCATGGCCGCGCGATGGCTTTGGAGGAGGGAGCCCAGGTGTGTTTAAATTTGTGACTCTTCCCTCCATAAAAACACTATTAAAAATTACATTTTACAGGGCGCCTGGGTGGCTCAGTGGGTTAAGCCGCTGCCTTCGGCTCAGGTCATGATCTCAGGGTCCTGGGATCGAGCCCCGCATCGGGCTCTCTGCTCAGCAGGGAGCCTGCGTCCCTTGCTCTCTCTCTGCCTGCCTCTCTGCCTACTTGTGATCTCTCTCTGTCAAATAAAAAAATAATATCTTTAAAAAAATAAAAAAAAAATAAAGGGTCAAATTCCCAAAAAATTTTAAAAAAATTACATTTTACAATTGTATCGGTATGAAGGCAAAAATAATCCAGGCTGGTTATATGATGTACCCCTCCCCCAATTTTCATAGGCTTGAAAGCACACGCTTGAGCCTCTCTCTCTAAGCCCGGTAGCTCCCAGGCCCCGTGCCTGCCACATCTGATGGTGACGGTCCTGAAGAGAAAACGGCAGACTCCACAGATGCCCCAGACCTGATGGTGAGGGGGTGTGGAGGGGGTGACCTTTTCAAGCCTGGCTGACACCATCAGCAAGTAGATGGGGTGGGGCTGGCCGAGGGTCCAACTCTGTCTGGACTTTCTTTAAAACATGATGGGCAGACTGTAATTCGGCTCTGGGTCTGCGAAATAAAATAGGTGAAGCCCGCTGATACCTCAGTCCACCCATGTTCTGGAATAACATCAAAGTGCCTTTGGGGTATGGACACGTGAACAACTCTGTCTCACCCCCAATTGGCTAAAAAGAAAAAAAAAATGTGCACGATGTTAAGGAATGAAAACACCCAAGCGTGCATAAGCCCGATGCTGGTAGATGGGATATTTTTTGTCTAATTTTCCTCTTTGAGCAAGGACTTCTGTAGCTCACTGGAGTAGAAGGCAGTGAGCCTGGGTTAGTATATTTCACACAGATTGAAGGGAGAGGCCTCTGTTCACGTGCGTTGGAAATCTGTGGTTCTTTTTTAGCGGCGTTGGTGGAGGGAGTGCTAGCCTTCCAGCTAAAAGAATTTAGAAATATCTGCCCACTTTGGCAATGTCTGCCTTTAAGAAGTGATTGCCTATAAAGAGCAAAAAAATTAATAAAAATATAAGTGTGCACAAAAAAAAATACGTGTTCCCACATAAGGAGTCCCCTCCCTGCTGTCATTCAGGCTAAGTAAAAATTGATTTGGGGAATATTTCCCTTGGCTTGAATTTTGCCACGATCTGATAGCAAAAAGAAGTTTCAAAAGCAACTGTAAGCAAACAAAGGGAACTTTACAGTGAAGCAACCCAGCACACACGGCCTTAGCCAAGTGATCAAGGGTCGCATCACCAACAATGGGACAAAATCAAGGTCATAAGGCCCCGGATACGATGCATTAACAAGGCCACAATGTCTCTTTTGTGACAGAGCTGTCGAAAATGCAAAAGCTGAACGTGATTATGAGGAAACACTGAGCCAACCCAAACTGAGGGATGGGCCCCCAAAACAGTTGGACATGAGAGTCGCTGCACGATGGACTCTCTGACAGGGGCTGGGCAGATCTAAGGATGCTAAGGAGACCCCCACCAGCAAATAGGACGTCCGAATCTGGACCAGATCCTGTTCTTGTAAAGGACACAAACCCAAACCAGACCAGACCAAAGCGACGTGATTGGGGCTAGAAGGTTTGGTGGTGACGAGTCCACGTTAATGTCCTAATTCTGGTGTCTGTGCTGGGTTTTCTGGGAGAATATCTCTGCTTCTAGGAAATCCACACTGAGCTAGTTGGGGGTGGTGGGTCCTCACACAGTTCAGGGGGAAGAAAAGGTTTTTAGGCCTGTTTTCCCTTTTTCTGTTGGAGACTATTGAAAGAAAGAAAAAAAAAAGGGTTAGTTTTGCTTTGATCAGGCAGCGTACTGCTGTGAAATTTCCCCTTCTTCTTCAGTTTTTAAGCAAAGGTATGCTCTTTACAGGACTTTTCATCCGGTAGTTAATAAGGTAAGTTCCCTCTATCTTAAGAGCCGCTCACATGGGCCTTTCTTGGAGCCCAGTTTGAAGGACACAATTTCTGGTCCCCCATGAAAGCAGTGGGATGGGGCGCCTGGGTGGCTCAGTGGGTTAAGCCGCTGCCTTCGGCTCAGGTCATGACCTCAGGGTCCTGGGATCAAGCCCTGAATCAGGCTCTCTGCTCAGCACGGAGCCTGCTTCCCCCTCTCTCTCTGCCTGCCTCTCTGCCTCCTTGTGATCTCTGTCAAATAAATAAATAAATAAATCTTTAAAAAAAGAAAACAGTGGGATGTACAAAAGAAGGCTTCCAAGGACCAGGTAAAATGATTACCAGGGCAGCGAATGCTCTGCATAAAATGGTTAAAAAGAACAATCCGGAAAGGCTGGGAGGAGCTGGGAATTTGTCAAGGTGACCCTCACAAAAGGTCCTGTGCTGCTCGCCGACCGCTGTCCCTGGGTTCAGTTTCGCCAGCGCCTGTCCCAGCAGAGAGATTTTTCCCCCAGTCAAGACCCATTTTTAAAAAGCATTTTTGAAAAGGAGGGATCAGGCCTCAGGGGGCTCAAAGCCTCTCAGCAAAGGGCAGTTAGACCACGCCAGACCCCTCGGCTGCTGTGGCCTGCTTTAAGTGGGGTTATTGCAAGAGAAATCTCTCTCCGCTTTGCTTAGGATTTATTCGGCCTGAGATGTAAACCTTCAAGTGGGTACACATTTGGTCTTACCCAGAACTGAATGAATGAATGAATGAATGAATGAATGAAAATGAAGCCACAAAGGTTGTTAGGCATTGAGTTAGCACCTCTTTGGAAAGCACCATAAATTAGTTTTCTTTGGTAAATGCAAGCTGAAAACCCATCTCAGACAGACGCTTCCTCTCCCCTCTGAAGGGGCCTCCTCCCTCAGACAGGCCCCCTCCCAGCTCAGACACGCCTCCTCCCTCAGACAGGCCCCTCCCTTCTCTGGCTTCCCGCGTCCAATCTCGGCCGCACCCCCCCCCCCGCCCCCCCGCAGCCAGACTCACTCCTGGCCAGTCCCAGCGGGTCGTCGTGGCTGTAGTTGAGCCGCAGCTGGGTGATGTAGTTGCAGCAGTCCAGGAAGGCCTTCACGCAGCGCTCCTGCTCCTCGTGGGCGATGAACTGCGCCCTCCGCTCGCAGGGGTACTTCATGATGTTGTCCCGCATGCCTTGCGTGCAGCACATGCGCACGTCCTTCGGGTACTGGCCGGCTGTCGGGGCGCAGAGCCCGCGTCACGCCCGCAGCCCCGGCCTCGGAGCCGGAGGCCCTCGGGACAGACGGCAGGGAGGCCGCCCCCACGGCCAGGCCCCTTGGCGGTCCCCCCCCATCCCCCGGCCTGCACAAGGCTCGGGGGCGGCCAGGGCTCCCACCTTTGTCTAGCCTCTTCTCCATGAGCTGGACGGAGCGGCGGCGCCGGACGGCTGGCTTGGGGCACTCGAGAGCTGCGGGGCAGGTGGACACCAACGGGATGGGTCAAGGACTGGTCGGGAGCCCTCCAGGCGCTCCTCCCTCAGACAGGCCCTCTCAGTAGCCACGGGGGAGGGGAGCTGTTGCTCCCAGGCGACAGAGGAGGAAACCGAGGCTCGGAAAGCCGGGACTGGCTACGTGGTGGCCGAGGCCGGACTGGAACCCGGGCCCCCCACCCCAGCACCCAGCCCTCCAGCGCGCTCAGCCTGAGGGCAGCGGCGCCGCCCCCTCCCTGGCGCTCACAGGTCCTCTGGGCCGTCTGCAGCTCTTTGTTGGTCTTGAGGGCCAGCCCCGCGTCCGAGAAGACCCCGGCGTAGTCCTGCCCGCTGCCCGCCGTGCAGCCGATGTCCGCCTTCTCCACCACGTTCCAGATCTGCGGGGGCCGGAAGCGGTCGCGTGCGGGCCTCCAGCCCCCCGGGGCCCACGCGCCCGCCCTTCCCTTGGTTCTCCCCCCAGACCCCTCTCAGAGCCGCGAGCCAGCCGGTGGCCACGAGCACCCCCAGCGTGGACCCGACCGACCGCACTCCCACTGCACCCGCCGTGTCCGCTCCTTCCAGCGCAGGCCTGACAGCGCTTCCTGTGCTCTCCCCTCCCCGCAAATGCCACCGCAACCCCACGCCACCCCTTTGCCTCTGCTGCCTTCCACCCAGCCATCGGGGGTGGGGGGCAGGGGCGCACCTTGCTCTGAGTCAGCTTGTTCTTCTTGTTCAACACGAACACCCCCTTGTCCACCGCCACGAGCCCCACTCGGGCCCCCGGGTCACCCTCGATCTTGAGCATCATCTGCTGTCCAGGCAGATACGGCCTTTCGCCCTTCCTAACACCTTTCACCACCAGCTGCGGGGAGCAGGAGGGGCAGGAGACAGGGGTCAGCGCTGCCGGGCGTCTTCTCCGTCAGTCCGGGGGCAGCAGTTGGCAGGAGAGGAAGGGGAGGAAGGGGGAGCCAGAGGGACCCAAGGCTGAAGGCCAGGAGAGAGAGTGTGGGAGCAAGAGAGGCCCTGGGGCTGAAACAGAGCAGGGCCCCCGGGAGCAGGGGTTGGCGGGGAGGAGGGGCTGGGCAAGGTCACAGGCAGAGAAGGCTCTGACCCTGGTGGAGAGCCTGCTGGGAAGGCTGGAGAGAGGTGGAAACCGAGGAAGCACCGGCACGTGGGGGGTCCCAAGATGGGTGAAGGGGGAGCCTTGGGAAGCTTACCGTGCCCATACAGGAGTCCTTGACGTCCACCCACACGGAGTCGGCCACCACCTCCCTCTTGCCGTTGCTGCCGGTGACTGTGTAATAAGCCACCAGGCGGAAGGAAGGAATGAATTGCGGAGTGATTTTCAGAGACATGACGACCGGGTCCTGGCCAGGTGTCCGCTTCTGGCGGCCCACAGTCAAAATCTTCCCTTTGTTCATGATCTGGGAGGGGCAGGTCGGTATAAAGATCAGCAAGGTGGGGGGGCGGATGGGGCGACCTGGGATTGGGGGTTCTGGAGAAGCGGCGGGGAGGGGGGTGCCTGGGATCCTAGCAAGCCACAGACCAGGTAGGTGTAGTAGGTGATGGACTGCTCCTGGCTGGGGTCCACTCGCAGGTAGAAATTGACAGTGAGAGTCTCCCCAGCCTTGAGCTCCGAGCGAGGCACAGAGAGATGCAGGTAGTTTTTGAAGTTGCCCATGGCGTTGTAGGGCTGCACTTTCATTTGCCTGGTGGCCTGTCGAAACTCTGGGATACCCTCCTTCTTCGTGCGTACCTGGGCAAGGAAAGAAGGATGAATACTGGCCTCCCAAAGATGTCCATGTCCTAAGTCCTGGGACCTGCAAATCTGGTGCTTTCTGTGGCAAGAGGAACTTTGCCAACGGAATTAAATAAAGGATCAGAGGATGGGAGATTGTTTTAGATGATCTAGGTGGGTTGAATATAATCACAGTGATCCTTCTAAGATAGCTGAGCAGCCAGAAGGACCCCTCTATGAGAATGAACACATCTCGGTGTGAGTGCAAATATCCTTAAAGGAATGGCATGATTCCCTTATGCAAATAAAAGGGCCCTCCTCTGCCGTTGGCAGGATGGCTGGGGGCAGAGGGCAGGGACCCTCTGTGCCCGGCTCTCTGCAATGGGGCCCCAGGCGGGCGAGGACTCACGGTGATGGTCAGGGGCTCTTTGCTCTTGGGTGTGTTCATGGTCAGCATGGCCACACCATCATTCCGCGTCGAGGTCAGGTCTTGGTCTTTGGACTCTTGATCTTTATAGGGACTCTTGATCTCCACGGGGATGCCGTGGGCTGGGGAGCCATCAGGGTTTGTCACGAACACCTGTGGGGGCAGGTGGAGGGCACAGAAGTGGACCCAGAGGTGGGGCCAGTGCCAGGAGCCGGGTTGGGGGGTTACAGGTCCACCCTGGGTCTCACCATGAAGTCAAAGGGCATGGATGGTTTGAAGAACTTGGGTGTCTTGGTGAAGTGGATCTGGTAGGGGGAGGTCACGATGGGGAGCCCGCTGTACTCCGCCTCCACCATGTCGCTGCCTGAGGGGGCCAGCCATGAGGGCAGGCTCCTGGGCCACCCCTCCAGACTGGACCCCGCCTTCCTACCGGGCCTCCCACCTCAGACTAGGCCTCCTTCTCAGACGGAATCCCACCTTCATTCTGAGTTTCCCTCCTCAGACTGGGCCACCTCTTTCAGACTGGATTCCCCCCTCATTCTGGGCCCCCCTCCAACGGGGCCTCCCCCCTCAGCTGGGCCTCTGCCCTCAGACCAGGTCTCACCTGAGTCCAAGACAACAGTGACCGAAATGTACAAGGACATCCCCACCAAGGCTTCTTGTCGGGAGGGTTCCACCCCGTTTAGGAGGACATTTCGGCTCAGCTTGGCCTCCCCAGTGCCATCGTTGATCTGGGGAGGGGAGAGGAGTCTCAGAGAGGGGGAGGGGCGAGGCTGGGGGAGGGCGGGCGTTCAGAGCGGAGACAGCGCGGAGGAGCAGAGCACCTTAATGCGACTGAGGGACTGGGCCAGAGAAATCCTGTGGTCACCGTCCTGGACCCCAAAGATGACGAAGGCTACTCCATCCACATTCTTCCCGTACAAGAACCTGAGAGGCAAGAGAGTCTCAGATGCTCCTCTCCCGAAAGGCATGCTCAGCGCCCACTCGCTCCTCCCGCAGCGCCCCTGCACGCTCACTTGGTTCTCACCTCACCTATCCCTCCCCCTGGCCTCATTCCCAGACCCTCACCTGGCTGTGATGGTGACCGTCACGCCATTTTGGTTATCGATATAGTAGAATTTCTCTTCAGGCTCCAGGTGAACCTCAAAACTGGGCAGCACTGGGGGAAGAGACATACCAGTAGGGCACCAGCGCTGGGGCCTGGGGTCTGGCGCTGCGGGGACCCCCCACCCAGACACCCTCCTCCTCTTACCGTATTCCTTCACCTCGAACTCAGTAGAGAAGACTTGCTGCGGGGCATCTTCGTAGTGGACCTGGATCTTCCACTGCCCCATGCTGTGGGGAAGACAGGGCGGTGAGCCCCACATGCCCCCACGCCCTCCCTTGGGAAAGGGAACCCCCTCCAGGACTGCCTGACATACTTGACCAACTCCGGGATGTTCCAAGACTTTGACAAGATGCCAGCCTGGTTTAGAGAAGACAAGAAGTCCCGCTTGATGGGAACACCGTCTGGGGTCTGCGGAGACAGGGAGGGTGTGTCTCTTCAGAGATCAGGCTTAGCCCTCAGGCTCTCCTCTCCCTCTCTGTGTCTGACCACTCTCTGTGTGTCATGACTTCTGCTTTTGAACATGGACTTGGGTCAGTCAGCCTGGATTCAAATCTCCGCGCTGTCATTTGTGAGCTGTGTGACCTTGGGCAAGTTACTTAACTTCTCTGTGCTCAATGTGCCCACGGAGAAAAAGGAGATAAATAGAGCCCCTACTTCACTGGCTTGGGACGTGGTTAAAGTAAGCAGGAGTTCACAGTCATCAGGGTCTGTCTGGAGACTAACAAGAACCAGCATTTATCACCTCCTTCCTGTGGGAATCTGGGCCACAAAGAATTGCCTGCGTTTGACTCTTTGACCCACACGGATAGCAATTCCACGTGGTTCGACCAAGTCCACGTTATTTCATTTGTTGCCAATAATTAAATGTCAGGAGACATCCTGTGGGCAGCTGGCTCTCTGGCTCCTCCTGGAGATGGGGATAATTGTGGAGAATGGATTCCTGTTGGTTTGGGGTGACTGGGACTGGGACTGGACCGAGGCTGTGCCCTTAGAAGTGTGTGTTCACCGGTTCCTACAAATTCCACTGACTCCCAAATCAGCTCATGGCTGTCAGAACCTGGTCCCTGTTCCCTTTGCATGATTTCTCCCTGTAAATTTTATTAAGTTAGTATATGCCAAGCACTGTGCTGGGTTCAGGAGATAAGGTCCTGAATGAACAGATTAAAAAAAAAAAAATCCCTTCCCGTGTGGAATTTAGGTTCCGTGGAGGTTGGGGGGGGGCAATTAGCAAATGAATAAATCCAATTGCTAGGATGCCGAGAGGAGATGACAATAAGGGAGAAGAGTCAAGTGTGTGTAGGTGGAGGGGGAGGGAGGTTGCAACTTTACAGGATGCTCAAGGAGGCTTCTCTGTAAAACTGGGACATTGGTGACATTTGAGCAAAGACTTGAAGGACGCGAGGGGCAAGCAGTGTGGGTATTTGGAGGAAGAGGGTTTTCTGGGTACAGGGGAACAGCCTGTGCAAAGGACCTGAGGCAGGTCCTGCATGGCAGTTGGAGATACAGCAAGGAGGCCCATGTGGCTGAAGCCGAGTGAGTAAGGGGAAGAGACAGGAAGGGGACAGGGCAGGTCGCGCAGGGCTTTGGGGACCGCAGGAGGCCTTACAGTTTTAACCCGGGGGAGGTGGGAACACCTGGAGGGCTCTGGGTAGAGGAGGGCGGGACCTGAGTTGGATGCTCGCGGGCGCCCTCTGGCTGCAGGAGGCGGAATGAGCTACATAGGTTTTATCCGTGTCACCCCAATCTTCTGATGAGAAGACTGAGGCCCAGGAAGGGGTTCAGCGACCCGGGGTTTATCTGGAGCCAGAATCCACGTGGTATCCCTGGATCTCTGCCCCGTCTCCAGTGTTCTTTCTGTGTTTGTGCCTCTAACACATTTCTCTGTCTTTAGGTCTCGTCAGGTGTGCCTTTTCTGGAGTCTCTCTCTTGGTCTCTCCTTGAGTTTTTTCTCGGGGCGTCTGTGGGGCCCTGGCTGGCTCGTACCTGGATGTCGATGATAACACTCCGACCCACCGGCAGCAGGTTGTTGTCCACGGTGAAGATCCGATAGTGGACTGGGAGGGGGTGGAAGAGAGAGGGGGCGCTGGGTGAGGCCCTGCCCCTGCCCACAGCCCGGGCCCCGCCCTCTCCAGCCGCTGCCCCTCCCATTACCCGTGGAGCCGGGGGTGTAGATGGTCTTGTCTGTCTGGATGAAGAGATACCCGCTCTGAGGGCTGACCAGCACCACCTTTTCCACCACGGTGGCCCCAAAGGCCGCCTGGACAGTCACAAAACTTTTTCCCTTCTCTGATATTAAATCCTTGTTGTTGGGGATCTAGGGGTGGACCAGAGAGGGACATTAGGGCTCTGATTCTGGGCCCCTGGCCCACATCCAGCCACCAGGCCTTTGGTGGGGCCCACAGCTGCCCCACCCACCAATAGCCCCTGCGCAGCCCTCCTGCTCTCCCTGGTGTGCCCAGGCTGCGAGAGGAGGGCCACTCGGAGAGGGAGCATGGGCTAGAGAGGCCATAGGGGTCAGAGAAGGGGGACCCAGACAGGGGGCTCAGGATAGGAGGGGCTAATTGAAGGAGGAGTCTCCGGAGTGGGCTCCAAAGTGGGAAGGGCTCAAAAAGGGAAGGGGGTGGACATCAGCCTGTGCACCCACCGTGATGGTGACCGCGCTCAGGTAGTCATTGGCGCTGTTCAGCTCGGTTTTCTCGTTGAACAGCACTTGCTTCTTGGCTGGGAAGTCGTGGACTGTGACCGTGACTGCAATTTTCTCTTTCCAGTCGTGGGCCTCCAGCAGCACAGTCTCGTCGCTCCCCAGCCGCAGGATGTTGGGGGTGATCATGGAGAACCTGCCGGAGCGGGCGCAGGCAGCAGATGCTATTCTACAGACCTGGCATCCCAATCCTCACCCACACATCGTGAAACTCCCAAGGTCTACGCAGTCAGATCTCGAGGCCTCTGAATCACGACTGCGACAGAATCACTGAACACCACAGCACATGCACCCAAACCCGCAGACTCCTGGTTTGAGAAACGCACACCCCCTCATTACAACTCTGAATCCCACAAACACCCAGCTCTTGAACTCGAGCTCATAGGAAACCCGAATTCATCAACAGCCCAACCCACTGACCCCTCTTTCCCCAGGCACCCAAGTGCACCCCGAATTCTCCCGAGACCTGACCCCACAAACACCCACTCCCAACTTCAGAAGTGACCATGTTTGGGGAGGGGTTGTGACTACTCACAGGGGATCCCCCAGCACCAAGGGGAAGCTGGTCAGCAGCAGCAGCAGACTGGGGCCCAAGGCAGGCCCCATGGTGCCCAGGGACGAGGAGGGACAGAGGGACTGACGGATGGAGGGAGAGGCTTGGGAGGAAATGAGCAGAGGCGGCGAGAGGGGGCCTTTTATCCGGGTCCTGCCTTCCCCCACCCCCACCGTAGCCCAGCCCACAGCTCCGGTGGCCTCCCCCTCCCTGGGGCTGCCCCAGATTTCTCAATACCGTTTCCTAAGCTTTTCAGTCCCTGGGGCCGGTGTGTCCTGGGGTAACTAACCCAAGGGCATGTCCTCCTACAGCGCAAACACACCTTCCCTTTGCCATGGCCTCCCTCAGGGTCAAGGACAGCTGGTGAAACTTCTCTCATTGTACGTACGTAGTAGTAGAGGAATACCGAGGACCAGAGAGTCCCCCACCCCAGATATCGGGGCCCGATCCCCAGTCCACTTCTGGCCATGCATTTATTAACCAAACCCTTCCTACCAGTCCATCTCTACGCTGGTAGCGAAAGCCCTTCCTCCATGCTTGGATAAGGCTGGGGGGGGTGGGGGACAGAGTCCAGCCCAGACACTCTGTGCCCCACTCTTCTTCCCAGTGGAGAAGAACCCTGGTGCTTGGAAGGTCAGGGAAGGTTTCTGAGAGGAGAGGATATGTCAGCTGGGCTTTGCAGTATGTGCAGAAGTTTGCTATGCAGGGGAGCATGCTTTTTAGGGCAAGGGGAGCCTGGAACTCTCATCACCTACCCTCGTCAGGTGACAGACATGGCCTGAATGACTATGATGATTTAAAAAGTCATCATTGGGGCACTTGGGTGGCTCAGTGGGTTAAACCTCTGCCTTCGGCTCAGGTCATGATCTCAGGGTCCTGGGATCGAGCCCCGCATGGGGTTCTCTGCTGGGCGGGGAGCCTGCTCCCCCCACCCCCCGCCTGCCTCCCTGCCCATTTGTGATCTTTGTCTTTCAAATAAATAAATAAAATCTTCTTTTTTAAAAAAAAGTCATCATTGAGCAAAGTCTCCATTGCTAGCTTTTTTTCTGTCTTACATCAACATTCTCTTAATCTGTCATTATTACTATTATTATGAATTGTATTTAGTTTTTTGGTATGAATACCTGATATCCTCAAATGGTTCAACGGCTAAGAGATGCAAGGAGGTGTACAGGGCAAAGGTCACGTTCCTCCTTTTCCTGTTGGCCAACTTCCAGGTCTCAAATATCACAGTACGGTTGAACTTCTGGTTCCTTCCAGAGGCACCTTACGCATTGGTAAGCGTTCGGGAGTTTTGAAAACAAGTGATCAGTGTTCTCTGCGTCCTGTACTTCCGGGTCTCCCTGCCTGGGTCACACCTTGCTTTTTCACAAACAATGTCCCTTAGAGATTGTTTAATATCGGTGCCAAGAGAGCCTCCTGTTCTTTGAGGCAATCGCCGCACGCGTGCGAAAGGAACCCGCCTTTCTCGCGGACCCAGTTGCATGGTTAAGAGCCGAGCCGTGTTTTCTCCAGTGAGTAATGTTGAGCCCGCCACCCCTTCTAGTAGTGGTAAACTTTGGCCGCCTGACGAATAGCCACCCCGAGCCTCAGTTTCCCCAGGTAAAGTGAGGTTATCGATGGCGCTCACTACGCGGGGTCGCTCTTGCCATGGAAGGACGTAACCCTGGATCAAAGGGGACTCATGTACGTGAATAATCTCGCCAGATATTTCTGTATTTCCCTCCATGACTGTATTGATTGACATTCTTGCTGACCCTGCAGGAAATTGCTGATTTCCCCACTGCCTCGCCATGACGACCTGTTGGCAAAGCTTTGCATTTTTTGCCTGGGCGTCATTTTGATGTGCATCTGTTGGATTCCCAGCAAGCCTGTGCGTCCGGGGTAAGGGGTTTGTGAAGTCTGGGGTGCAGTTGGCAACTGGTGTGGAGGGTCCCCATCTCTGAAGGGCTGGTTTCCAGAGTCCAAAGGAAGGGGTTAGGGGAGCTCGGTGCGGACTTCCTGTAAACCACGCTCCTTTCCTGGCTCTGCTGGCACGCCTGGAGTCGGGGGAGGCGAGCAGAAACAGAACAAACTTGGCCCCTGTCTGTTTTGATTGCAACACCCTTTCTTTGGAAGAAGCAGGGAGAGGGCGATGCCTGCTTACTGTCCAGAGTCGAGAACAGACTTCTGACACAGGAAGGGGAACCTGCTAGGATCTCCCAACCCCCCATCCCTCCCTCTATGCCCTTGCTCTACCCCAACCCTGCCCTAGTTCCTCGATTAATCACAGCCTTAAACATTGGCGCTCTTTGACCGTCTTGGGCAGGTGTTGCTGCTGGCCTCTGCCTCCTTCCAGGCCTGGTTCCTTCTTTCCCTGAGTCTCCGTTAATCCTGCCGAAGGACGGATCGGATGGATGATAGCTCCTGCTGTTTTGACACGGAGAGGTGCTAAGATGCTTCAGAGCCCTGGGCTTCTACACTTTATGCCCATGGTGGTGGAAGTCTGGGAAGGGTCCTGTCCCCGATCGCTAGGAAGTGACCAGAGCGATGAAGGCAAATGCAGAACAGCGTTTGTTAGGAAGGAAAGAATTCTCTGAGGCTTCTTCCTGGGGTGGGCGCTTCTGCCCAGAAGGGCAGGAGGATGACAGGCAAGATAAGGCAGCAGGGGAGACAGAGGAGGAGGCTGCGGGATGGGACTTCTGGCCGGCTGGTGCACCCTGCCCAGCATTCCACGGAGGGAGGGAGGGGAACCAGGCTGCCTGAGCTGGGTGCGGTTGGTTTCTGGGACCAACAGAGCATTTGCTGTTTATCCGCAGTTTAGACGGAGCTCGGTGTCCCGGGTCACGTCAGGCCACCCTAGCTGGAAGGGCGAGGAGAGAACAAGGAGAAGGAAGTGGCCATGATTTCTGGGTGGGAGGAGGTGCTCCCCCCCCACACCTACTGGAGTGTGGTTACTTCCCCGCCTCCTCCCCTCCCCCCCCCCCCCCCCCCCGCCCCTCACCTCTGACCCTTCAGAGGCACAGTCGGGCCCAGGAATGGCAGGGACTACCGCTCCCTCCTGGCCCCCCACTTCCAGAATGGGGTCTTTGCTACACTGCTTTCTGAGAATTTCCCTCCGCTCACCGTGCAACCCGAGCTTCCCCTTCTCACTACTTATTACTCATTAACTTGAAAGTAAACTTGGCCTGGTTGAGTCTCCTCTGCCCCTTGGCTCCTTTTCCCCCACCCCCATCCCCGCACCCCCTCACTCGCCGTCAGCAGAGGCCTGGGCACCAGGGCCCCCTTTAGCCGCGCCCCCCACCCCCACCCCCGCCCCCGCCTTGGAGGATACAGGGCCAGAGGCTTTTGACCTCCCAGCCCCAGTTCCTAATCTGTAAACTGGACCATCACAACCATGGAACTTCTCCCTGAGTCTTGGGGTGACAAGCTGGTGGCATCAGCAGACAGAATGCTCAGCCTGGTGTCCCGCACACCTGGACTGTGTGTTTATTTTTCCAACACCTGCTCCTCCCGCTTCGTGCCTTACTTCCGGGACAGCCCTGCCAGGTCCCCAAGCCAAGGTCTCCCCTTCCTCCCTGGCCCCTGCATTCCCTGTCCCAGTCTGTCCCCTCTCTTACCCCTGGGGTCCGCGGTCTCCCTGCTGCAGGCTCATTGCTTCCACACCACATGCTCTACAGCAACTGGAGACCTTGTCTAAAAACCCAGATTCGCAGTCCTACGGCATCGTGATGTCGAAAACAGGAATATGCAGGAACGAGGCGAAAGGCTCCGTGAGACCCAGACGCAGCGCCTTATCCCACCAACCTTGTTTATTTTGCCTGTTTTGCAGACCAAGAAACGGGAGGGCTTTGACCACTTGCACAACATCCCCCAGCTGGCAAGAGCTGGGGTCCAGAGTTCATGTTCCTAAACTGTATGAGCTTCTGACTGCTGCTGTAACAAATGACCACAAACTTGGTGGCTGAAAATAACCCCTTTATTATCTTACAGGTCTGGGGTTGGGGGCAGATGTCTGCAATCAAGGTATAGGCAGGCCTGTGTTCCTTCATTTCCTTCGGGAGGCTCCAGGGGAGGAATCCTCTCCCAGCCTTTTCCGCTCGAGGCTTGTGGCCCCTGCGTCCCTCCAGCCCCACAGCATACTCCTCCGGGCGAGTTTTCTTGTCCCCCTCCTTCTCGGATGGACCTCTTGCAAGGATCCTTGTGCTGACACTGGGCAATCCAGGATCACCTCCCGTCTCAGGGTCTTTCACGGAATCACCGCTGCAAAGTGCCTTTTGTCACAAACTATGACATTGGCAGGTTCCACGGACTGGACGCGGACATCTTTGGGGAGCCACGACCCTGCCCAGCCCCGCAAGCGCAGGGAGTAAAGACCTCGATCCTGTACGGCCATGTCCTTCCCTGCTTTGAAATTTTCCTCAGCTTCTGCAGCCACCGGTAAGAAGTCCAACCGCGGCTGCGTCCTGGGGCTTCTGCCAGCTTCTCCCCCCTCCCCCCCGCCCCTTCCCAGCTCCAGCCAGCCCTGCAGTGGGACTGCCAGGCTATTCTGGGCTCCTCTGCCTCCACGTAACTTCCTCAGTCTGCAATGCCTCCCCACTTCCCTGTCTGGCAGGGCTATTTATTCACCTGTGCCCGTTAAGCTTGCTTCCGTTTGCAGGAAGCCTTGACCCCAGCCCAATTCTCTACCCGTTGTCCCCTGCCTGTGCCCCCCTCCCCAAAGAAGTACCTCCCAGAGTTCCAAAAGGGGCTCTGGGCACTCTAGCTGAAGGGTGTGCTGGAACGGGAAGGGGAGAGCCCCATCTCCAGAGCTGCCCGTGTGTGTGTGTGTGTGTGTGTGTGTGTGTGTGGCACGCACATGTTCAGGTCCGTCCCCAATCAGAGGTCATTCCTCAAAGCCCGCTGCAGTTCACAAAAAGCTAGGCTGTGCCGAGTCACTCCCAGCATTATCCTGGGCCATACTTGGTGACCTCGTGGGACACCCCCCTTTCACAGTCTGGGAAACAGGTGAAACCACTTATCTAGGATCACACAACAAAGGGGGCAAGTTCAAAAGGTTTGGCTGCAGGGAGTCCAGGTGCAAGGGGGCAGTGCCGCTGGTGGGAAAGCACAGCTACGACATCAGTCCGACATCAGACTGTTGCTGTTTTGAGTCCCGAGTCTCCCAACTTATCTGCTGTGTGGCCCTGTGCAAGTGACTTAGCCTCTCTGTGTCTCACAGGCTTTTTGATAGGAATGAGGGTCCACAGAAGCCTTGGAGGAGGGTGTGGCATAAAGCAGTCATTACGTGTTCAGTCTCTGCTGTGAGCTCTTGTGGGTCTGCCCACCACGTTTTCCCGCCCGCCAGCCTCTGCGGGTGCTGTGCCCTCGCCTGGGCCTGCTGCCCGTCCCCTACTGCTCCAGTCACCTGTCCCTGACTTCCCAGGCTAGGTCAAGGCCCTGTGATGAAACTGTCCAGTGACTCAGCCCTCTCCCTGACCGGCCCCCCACCCCAGACTGTAAGCCCCTTGAGCGGGTCGTGTCCACTGCTCTGTCCTCAACACCAGGAGGCTGCAACCCTCCCTCCGCAAGGAACACGGGTTTCTAAATTGTACGCACAGCCTGTGTTAGGCCTCAACACCCAGAAAGGCAAGGAACCAGGGTAGCAAAACAGATCGGTCATTATTGCACAGTTGTGAGCGGTGGGTGGCTCTGGGGCAGGGACAGGGCTGCCCCGGGGTGGGGGCGGGGAGGAGACAAGGGAGCTCTCTTCGGAATGGGCTCCTGGGCCTCCGGTCCCGGAGAGCAGGGTGCCCACTGCGCCACCCTTCTCCCCCACCGCACGTGCCTTGGGAGCGGGGCCGGAGGGTGAGGAATGTGTGCGGAGGGCGGAGGCAGGAGGTGGGGAAAGGAGGACCGGTCCAGACGCTGGGGGCTGATCACAGAAGCTCCCGGCCGCCGGCTGTCTTGTTGACTTTGGATAGGCCTTCCCGGAACCCAGAATCGGTCATTCTAAAGGCAAACAGCAGGGAGGGGGTCTGGCAGTTGAGGGGCACCAGGCGCCACTCACCCAGGGCTCATCAAGTCCACGCCCAGAGCAGCTTGCCCACCTCCCCCCACCCCCCCGCCCCCCACCCGCTGCAGTCCCAGAGCCCCACCCACTCTGCCTCCAGAGGTGCCCCCGCCCCCGCCCCTGCGGCTCACATCTGCTCCATCTGCATGTCCTCCTCGTCCTCCTGGGGCAGCTGCAGGTATGGGTTGTCGCCTGCCGGCTGGAACTTGTAGCCGGTGAGCACGAAGAAGGCCAGGGTGGACCCCTCCACCAAGAGCTGGGGGGCAAGGGGCATGGCAGTGTCGGGCATCGCCCCCCACCCCCAGCCACTGTCTGGCCCACCTGCCCACCCCGCCTGGGGTCTTGGTCTTCACCTGGTACAGCCACTGCCACTGGAACGGCACGGCCACCTGCAGTAGGATGGCGATGACCCGCGTGAAGTACACGTAGCAGATGACCTGCGGGACAGGGGGTCGGGCAGAGGCCGGAGGTGGGCTCGGAGTGGCAGGCAGAGGGGCTGGAGTGGGCACCCCAGCGGCTGGTTGTACACACCCCCACCCCCCGCAAAAAAACAAAGACAAAACTCCCCCAAATACTTGCTTCAGTGAGAAGAGGGCTCGTACCATGATGTAGTAATGGCGAAACAGCTTCAGCTTGGCCAGGTTCACTGCCACTGCCGGGTGTGCGCGGGCGGGCGAGGGGAGGGGAGAGGAATGCAGGAGGGCCGTTTGGGGGAGTATCCAAGGGGCAGGAAGTCCGGAGGGGAGGCCTTTCGGAGGACACGAGGCAGGGGTAGCCGGTGGGGAGGGAAGGGACATCCAGGCATCAGAAAGAGGGGCCTGGAAGCGGGGACAGGGGCCGAGGGCACAGCAGTCCGGGGACCAGGGCCTCACCCTTGCCGTCTGTGCCGGACGCGTCCTGGAGATGCCGGATGGACCTGGAAGGGGGCGGGGGACACGGATGGCTGTCAGCACTGCCTCCTACCACGTCTGCAGGGGGCGGGGGGTGGGGGCAGGAGCCTCACCAGACCACAGGGAAGAGGATGGCACCGCAGCAGATGAGATCCACCAGGAAGAGGATCTCCTTCCAGAGCATGTAGTCACTGGCACCCTCCTCGCGGGACTCGATGACGATGTAGGCCACGTTGGCCAGGACCTGCAGGGCGGGGAGAGGTGGGCAAGGGGCAGTGCGGGGTGGGTGGGCGGCGGTGCCCCAAGAGAGCATGTGTGCCCGCCCGCCCCAGGGCCCCAGCGGCACCTGCAGTGGAATCACGATCCCAAAGATCTTCTTCTCCTTGTCTGACAGGACGTACTTGACGAAGGCCCAGCCAGAGCCGATCAAGGCGATGGTGATGAAGAGGAGGGCGCCCTTTAGCCTGGGAGGGTGTGTGTGCGGTGAGGGGGGTGGTGCCCGCCCCCCAGCCCGCCCCCCCACCTGCCACGGAGAAGGGCACTCACAGGTGCGTGATGTAGTGCATGACAGCGAGGCCTTCAATGGGGTGGCCCTGGCTGTTGATGAAGTAGTAGTTGATCTGGAGGCGGATGGATGGACGGACAGTCAGACAGACAGATGGACATGGGGGTGGGCAGTGGCACACCCGGGAGGATGGTGGTGGTTTAGGAACACAGACAGTCACTGGGGGCATGGGGGCCACGAAGGTGACAGAACCGACAGTTGTGATCGGGATGGTGGGTGGACCCAGACACGGGCGGTCGTGGCTGTGACAAAGGGGGGGGGGGGAGTCACAGCTGGATGGACAGTGAGACCATCCATCAGGGGGAGAGTCGGAGCCAGGCCGGCAGGCAGTTAGACGTAAGGACAGACGATCACGGATGGACAGGACAGGCAGACAGCTGAGCTAGGTGGACAGTTGGTGGCCACAGGGACAAAAATGGCTAGCCATGGGGACATTTGGGACACGTGAACTCCCAAGCCCAGGGTCTGCAGAGACTGGGATAAAGGGCTCCACGGGCTTCTTCCTGGACCCAGAGACCCCAGCCCACCCCCTTCTACTCCCAGCCCAAGGCGCTCACACTGTGGAAGAGAAGGGAGACGCTCTTGGTGAAAGCTAGGGCTGCCATAAGCCAGTGGATCTTGAAGACGTTGTACCTGGCAGGGGGGTCAGGGACAGAAGGGGGTGGGAGGCATTGGTCAGGGGCAGGGATGAGGGGAGGGGAGGGACCACCCCAGGGGCCAGGGCATTACGGGTTCTTGCAGAGGACGGACACCCAGAAGACGCCAGCGGCCAGGAAGAAGGCAGACATGACCATGTACAGCTTGAAGAGGGGGATTTCCGCCGCTGACAGGAAGCCCTCGGGGTTCTTCTCCCGGATCATGACCTGGGGAGTGGGCAGGGGTGGGCGGCGGGGATTTCATGCCGGCTCTGGATGTGCAGAGCCGCGACGGTGCGTCTCGCCCTCACACTCTCAAGCTCCCCTCTCCGTGCCTCAGTCTTCCCGCCTCCCAGGTGGGCACACGGGCTTTCATGCCCCAGCACAGCCCCGGGAGGATGTGGTGTGGCCGGCCCGCCTCTGCTCACCGTGATGTCGAAGGGCTGCTCCCGGCCCGGCTTTGAGTTGTAGCAGTTGTGGAAGTTGAGGTTGTACTGGCCTTCCTCGGCCCGAGAGCCGATGACCACGTGGAACTGGGTGGTGGGGGCAGAGAGGGGAAGATGAGGGGGAAGTGGGGGCTCAGCCTGGGGGTTCCCCACTCCGGGGGGAGGTGGGGCCTCAGACGCTCACAGACACTCACACTGAAGTTGTAGGAATTGTTGAGATGCCCGAGACCCAGGACCAGTTCCTTGTCCTTCCCACTGAGGCCCTGAGGGGACAGAGGGCCAGCATCAGTTGGCCCCACGGCCTGGGTCTCCCTAGGCCACCCCCGGAAAAGGAACAGACCTTCCTCCCTCCTGCCCTGGCTTCTTCGAACCTGCTGGTCCCCCTGAGACATTGTGGCTTTTGACTTGGCCTTGTCAGACGCAGCGGTGGTCCCTATAGGGGGCAAATAAATGAGTTCAGAGACGCATGGACAGAAGGACGGCAGAATAACGGGGAGGCGGGGGCAGGTGCACAGCCCCGGCCGTCCACTGTCCCTGCTCACACGGCCAGCCTGACTCACCACTGTCCACTTTGGGGGTGACTGGTTCGGAGGGCACTTCGGGGAGGAGCCCAGGAGAGATGAACAGCTTCTTCTGCTCCCCATACTTCCGCACCTGTACCCTGGGGTGAGCATGGGGGCCTCAGAGGTGAGGCCAGGAGGCTGAAGGCCTGGGTCATGCACACACGTGTGCGGAGGGACTCCGTGGCCCCTGGGGCCCTCGGGATCTCCTTTCTGAGGACAGCCGGTGTCAGGCTGAGTCAGTGATCACACAGTTCCAGCCCCTGGCCACCAGCGATTAAGATGGCTGCCCCCTCTGGGCCCTGCCTGCACCGGCGACTGTCACTTCCTGTGACACTGACTTGCTCATTCCCACTTAAGCGCGCTACTTCACATGAATACGTATCTACAAGACAGGCCACGCCATATTGCTGGACTCTGGTTCTTGGGCCTCAGTTTCCTCCTTTAGAACGGGGATGACATCAGTGTAAAGGGTCAATGAGTCACCCCCTGTGAAAGTTTGCAGGACGCTCCCTGCCACCTAGGAAGCATTCGACAAGTAGGAACGGCGGCTATCAGTTCTCCCAACGCTGCTCCGTGTCCCATCTCCGCCCTGAGACCCCGACTCTGTGTCTCCTCCCCGGGCTGCCCCCTTCCCTCGCTCCCTCCTTCCCACAATCACAAGGCTGGAAGGCAAGATGAAAAAGCAGGTGGTTTTCCGCCCAAGTGCGTGAGGCTCTTCCCAGCAGGCTTCCCATTCCACATGGTAGCGTATGTGAGTATCAGACCCCAGAAAAGACCAAGGACGGAGCCTCTGGCCCGTCAGCTCACCGCAGATCCTTGGTGTTGATGAGGAAGAGAACTAGCAGGCTGCTGCTGTTTTTCTGGAGAGGACAGTCATGGGGGTTCCGGGTCTGGGGAGTGGGGAGGAGGGTGTCGTGGTTACTGCCTCCCACTAGTCCGGCCCCACCCTGCCCCCTCCCCATCTCCCTTGCAAGGGAGGGTCACTTCTTGCTCAGCTCCCTGCCAAAGAAGGGGGGCGTGTCCTCCTCCCTCACCACCCCCCTCCACTCACTGAGTAGGATCGAACGCTGCCAGATCGAACCCGAGTCAGACTGAACCCCACCTGCCAGGTGGAAAGAAAAGTTGAAGAAATGAGGGAATGCACAGGGACCTCGCCAAACCACCTCTTTTCATAGCAAGAGAAACTTGACCTCGGATTGATCCAACCCGGCCTGTGTGCTAGGTCCCACATTCACTCTTGGAATTCCAACAGCCTGTCCTGACCCTGGGCCCTCATACTCTTCTTTTAATTCCTAACTGGTGCCACTCAGCTTCAGTGTCACTTCCCTGGGAGTCGGGGTTGCAGTGGGGGGGGGGGGGGGCGGCGGGGAGTCTCGGGCATCTCTCGCTGATCTGCTGGCCCCTGCCTACCCTGTTTTCACGCAGTTAAAATGTTGATGGAATAAACAAATAAACAGATAAAAATGTGGATGGCTTTCCTGCCTGGAGCTGTGGAATCAAGCACACGTGGACTTGCTTGCATCCGGGCACTGTCACTTTGAGCAAGCCACATACCTCTAGGCTTAACGTTTTCACAGCATCCCTGAGAGGCGGCTGCGAGAGAACAGACCCATGGAAACTGCTCCGCCCGGTACCTGGTACTCAGTGGCATTAAAGAAATGCTACTACTCATTCTGACTGCAGGAGCTGGGGCTGTCTTGGGCTTTGGTGTGCCCTCCTCCACCAACCGCAGCACACACTGCCCGCGGTTTTATTATTCCCACGTTACAGATGAGGGAACGGAGGTTCCGAGAGACCAGAGCCCTTGTCCAAGAGCCCATGGGTGAGAGGCGGAGCTACGAACTGGGGGCTGCAGGTGCGGGTGGGAAACGTGCGCCCCTCGCCCTCCTCCAGCAAACTCCTCAAAGCCCCTCACCAGCGGGTCCTTCTCTTCTGTCTCCTGGAGGCCCAGCCGCAAGAGGCTCAGGTCCACCTCCAGGGAGCCATTGGCGTAGAAGCCGAAGCTGTTCAGCGGGATGTCTGCTCGCTTCTCCCCCTGCCGGACACCAAGGAGGCACAGGCAGCTCAGACTCCTTCCCACCAACCCAGCCCCACGGCTCTGGCGCGAGAGAGGAACGGGGTAGCCCCAGCTCCTCCAGCCGCTGTTCCGAGTCCAGGAAGAGAAAGCCGGGGGCACCTGGAGGTCTCCGCACGGGAGGGGGGGAGGGGAGCACCCCCACCCCCCCACCCCGCCACGAGAGCAAGGTTATTCATCTTGGGGTTAGGAGCCCCGACAGTTCGTAGATTCCAAGAACCCAGTGAGTGCCCGGAGGAACCCATTGTAGAAATCCCAGCGCCCCCAGAGCGATCCCAAGAATTTAGGAGACTAACGGGGGCGAGGGGTTGTCCCAGGAGGTGAAGTCCCACCCTCAGTGGGCCGGGCACAACCCGAGCGTGGTCGGCCAGGCAACTCCACGCGAGGACTAAGGGGGACTCCTCGGACGAGACCACTCGGGGCCGGGAAGCGGGGGGCGGCGGGCCGCTCCATCGCGCGTAAGCAGAGGGGGAGGTAGGACGAGACCACTCCAAACCAGGGGCTTCTTAGGAGCAAAACTGCGCCCCCCGCCCCAGTCCGCCGCGCGGCGGGACTCACCGTCAGCGCCAGCCGGTGGATGCGCCCAGAGCAGCCGCCCAAGAGCAAGAGCAGCAGTAGCGGCTGCCCCCACTCCGCGGGGCTCCGGCGGGCGAGACCCCTCCTCTCGCTCACTGCCATCTCTGGAGCCACCACCTCCCCTGACACCGCCTCTGACGCACCCACCCTCCGAAAGGTGAGCCAATCGCCGCACGATGGGGGCCGACCCTCTAACATGTCAGGCCCTCCCAGCCAGTCAGCGACCGTTTCCTCGAAAGTCTGCACCACCCCCCGTACGACACCAAATGGACGTCACCAGCTCCGAATAGGCTGCGGATACCGCTTAATCCCGCCTCCGCTATCACCAATCACTAGAAAGGTTGTGCTAATGTAATTTGACAAACAGTCCAACTAACCAATTCTAATGGATCTGATATCCCGCCCTTGAAGCGGAATTCCTTCACCCACAGATCCTTCACCCACGCCCAACTGAAGATCGGTCCAGGACTACATTACCCAGAATGCAGTGAGACCAGAGAGGGCTACTGGGCATTCAATAAACTACATTTCCCAATATCCCCAAGGACGGACTTCCTCTTTTCACTCTGGGGATGTGGCTCCCAGCCAGAGCCCAGGCTTTTGGTAAACACGCACGTCTGCTGAGGCCTGTCCGGTTCTAATCTTCCTGATCCACGAAAGGCCGAAACCTAGCCCCAGGCTAAATCTTGACCCCAGGATGACCTATGACCTCGGGCTGAATTCCAGCGTTAGGCGGAGCCTCTATCCTAGAGTGAGGCAAAGGAGTAGCCCATCCATAGATCCCACGCCGGACTCGTTGATTGGCTGAACACCTACCCCAGGCTGAGTCCTTACCTGCCGCTGAGCCCCGACGTCGGCCTGAAAACCAGACTTCCCCACTCCCTTCTGACCTTCGACCTACACCGAGCCTGGGCCTTAGTCTCTGGTTGAGCCCCCAACCTGGACTACGCCGTGATCCCAGACTAGGCCTGACCTCTGGACCCTAGTTTGAATCCCAGTGGGTTGCTGACCCCTCCGCTAAACTGACCCCAGTCTGAGATCCCATCCCAAATGCGGTGTCGACCTGGAACGAATCCCAATTCCAGTTTGAGTTTGAGACTCTAATACCAGGCTAAGCCACTGAGATCAGAACCCATGCTGAGCCCCTGACACGCCTGGTCCCCCAAATCCTGGAGCACAGCAACTTGAGGTTTTCTAGCCCAGAAGCCACCAGCAGGTGGGGCCAGGTCCCAACAGAGCCATCTGTCCCAGTGTAGGTGTCTCACTGTGGGCTCCTGGGGCTAGCCTCCTGGGCTCCCTGGTGTGTGTACTGGTATGGGTACTGGGAGCCAGGAGGCTTAGAGTCTCACTTGTGCCTGGGGGCGTCTGTTACCTCGGTAGACACAAGTAGCAAAGGCAGGAGCAGAGAGGATGAGGTGGGCGCTGCAGGGCTCTCTCCCCTTTCATCTCAGTGCCTTAAAGAGATTAATGAGGTGTGAACAGACTTTTATGAGCGAGGTGACAGACTTCCGAGCCCCAGGGCCTGAGTGTCTGGAGGGAGAGGTGGAGTCGGAACTAGGGTCTGTACAGTGAAACCTGATTGGATCTAAATGGATGCGACTGGAAAATGGGCAGGTGGAAGCGCGAACTGGATGAGGGCCGAGGAAAGACCTGGGCCCGGTGCCCCAAGGACGGTCTGTCCTCAGTTTCCCGGCGCAGACTTCGGGAGGTGGGGGAAGGCAGGATGCGGCGGGGGTGCTAATGGACCAGGCCTTGGCAGAGGCGCGTTCTGGGCAGGATCGAAGTCCTCCCATCCGCCCTGTGGCCGGAGGGAACCAGCCCATTAGTAGGCCCAGCAGAGATGTCTGGAGCCGGGCCGGCCCGCAAGAGCGGGGTGACCTCAGGTTCTTCCGGCGATGGGGTGGGGGAAGGACCTCTCAGGTTGGGGTTTCAATGTCTTGTCCCTTTAAGGGATGGTTGAAGGAAAAGAGAAAAGTAAGAACAGTCCCTGGCGGGGTAGGGTTGGGGGAAGAGGGGCCCGGGGGATTTGGAAAATAGGTGGGGGTCCTTTAAGGCACGGGTCCAGTGGCGGCTGGTGGCAACTTGCCTTTAAGAGGGGGCGGGGCGTCCGTTGGGTCCCGCCTCTTCGGGGGTCCCGCCTTTAGGGCGCTGTTCTGGGCCTCCTTGCAGTTGGGGGTGTGGCAGGGCCTGCGGGGGCGGGTCCGAGCTTGGAGTGGGCGGGGCCGGGCGCGCCGCTCCAAGCTGAGTCTCCCGGCGGCGGGCGGCGGGGACCGGGCGCGGCGGGGACCGGGCGCGGCGGCGGCGGCGGCGGCGGCGGCGGCGGCGGGTTCGGCGGGAGCAGCATGGATTGGGGCACCGAGCTGTGGGTGAGTCCGATCGGCCCGGCTCCAAGTTCCTCCCTTTCTGGAGTCCAGACCCCCTCCTCCTTTGCTTCTGCAAGACCTTAGTGGGGGCTCGGCGCTTTCCCCTTCAGAGACCCCTGGAGTCCCCGCTTTTCGCCTTTTCTCGGAGTTTCCCAGGGCGTTTCAGGACGTCCAGGATGAAGGGCGACCTTGCATGAGCGGACTAGAGAAACTGAGCACGGGGTTCAGAGTGAGGAGGGCAGAAGTCCTGGGACCAGGCCGGGGCGCCCGGGCGAGGTCACCTATTTTGAGCACCCTGGCTGGGCGGCCGGCTTATCTTACGGCCCCTGGGTCCCTGCCCGCCGCCCGCCTGTCCGGCTTGGGCGGGGGAGGGGACCCCCTGGCCACTTTCAACCCCACGTGGGACCTATAAGTTCTGACCGCCCTTTCGGCGCCTCCGATCAACACCTTGGGGCTTGGGACGCTCTAGGGGGGAGGGGGCCGCGAGGCTTAGCCTCGCGGCCCCCTCCCCCCATCCCGCCCCTAGGCGCTGGGAGGGGCCGCCCCTAGGCAGCCTCTAACCTCAGCTCTGGAAGCCCCAGGAATTTCCCCTTATCCTAGTCGGGACCTCTGACCTCTCCTTTTAATGGGGGCGGTGGCATCCCTGGGTTTCTGGGTGCAGCAGGGTAACTAGATTCTTTCTCCCACAACTCTGAAATTTCTTTTGAAATTGTAGTGGAGTCAGTGGGGGGAACCAAATCACATATTGGAGGGACCCCGGGAAGCATGGCGACCCGGGTAACATGGTGCCTGTCTCCTGGACGTTCTGGGGCCCCCCAAACTGCGGTAAACCCTGCCCCTCTGGTCCTGACTCACGCCGGGCCGGCCGGATTTTCCGGAATCTTGGGAGGGGGGATTAGGGGAGCCGGGGCTGGGGGGAGTGGCTCAGCCCCATTCCACACCCCTCTTGGCGGTCTGGAGACCGGGACCCTGCAGTCCGGCTGGGGCCCCGCCTCTGTTCCCTGGCCCTTCCCGGGAAGGGGAGGGGGTTCCCGCCGGTTTCCTGCCTCCCCCTCCGGCGCCGCGCGGGGGCGGGCCCGGGAAGCCACACCTTCTCCTAGCTCAGAGCCTTGAGGCTTCTCTGGCGCCTGGTCCTCCGGCGGTGGGGTCCCAACGTGGTGATCTCGAATCCTCCACCCGCTTCCAGGATCAGTTTGAGGTGCTCGAGCGGCACACGCAGTGGGGGCTGGACCTGTTGGACAGATATGTGAAGTTTGTGAAAGAGCGGACCGAAGTGGAGCAGGCTTACGCAAAGCAGCTGAGGTGAGATCCTAGGGTGGACCCGCCTGGGGCTGGGGGAGGCTTTTGGAGCGCTGGGGGCTCAGGCTTTCTGCCTCTCTCCATTAGGAGCCTGGTGAAGAAATACCTGCCCAAGAGACCCGCCAAAGATGACCCAGAATCCAAGTACGGATGGAGAGGGGTGGCCAAGCTAGATTTGGGGGGTCCCGGGGGTCTGGTCTCACTTCCTGGCCCTCTTGTTCAGTTCTCACCCGAGCCGGATCACCTGTGTCGGAACCTTAAGTCCACTATTTTCCAACCCCACGACTTGGGGCAATTGACTTGAGTTTTGCTTTTGTGTCACGTATTAAGTGAGTGAGGTTCCAGCAGTTACTAACCCAGTGCCTCTGGGTAACTGACCTGCATTTTATGCCTGTTTTCCTCACCTTTGAAACAGGATGATGACGACGATGATGATGGCCTTTAGGGCTCCTGCAGTCATTAACTGAGATAGTGCGTAGTTACATAATCCAAAAAGCTCTAGAAATCAGAAGATTGTTTTGGTACTCCGTTAGGCAGCAACTTCTGACCTCACTTAATGGTCGTCACGTCCTTGGTTTTTATTCCACTTCATGTGACTAGTAATACCTTTCACTGCAAAAAATATTTATAGTGTTTGGTTACAGGATGCAGCCCCTGATCCCACTGGGGGGACGCATAAAAGATGGCATAAGCATTATATTCCCTTTCTAAACTTGAAAAATTCTGAGTTCCGAAACGCATCCCAGTTAAGGGCTTGGGATAAGGGATATGGACCAGAATTTATGGTTGCTTCCAGGAGGAATGTATTGGGGCTTACCCTTTTCCATGATGGAGGTGGTTCCCGGAGCATCTGGCTCCTGAGGGATGGGGGGTGGGTGCCTAACCCCAGCTCACCGCCCCCGCTCATCTTGCCCTAGGTTCAGCCAGCAGCAGTCCTTCGTGCAAATTCTCCAGGAGGTGAATGACTTTGCGGGCCAGCGGGAGCTGGTGGCCGAGAACCTCAGCGTCCGTGTGTGTCTCGAGCTGGCCAAGTACTCACAGGAGATGAAACAGGAGAGAAAGATGGTGAGTGGTTCCCTCTCTGGGTCTTCCAAGGACCGCTACCTCAACCCAGGGGAACCTAACCATTTCTGTTTGCACAGCACTTTCAGGAGGGCCGCCGGGCTCAGCAGCAGCTGGAGAGTGGCTTCAAACAGCTGGAGAATGTGAGTTTGTGGCCACGGAGAGGGTAACTGGCTCCTGGATGTGCCTGTGTTGTCTGGCCCCGAGCCCTTCTTCTCGCCCATGGGTTTCCAGCTTGCCTGTTGCACTCCCCCTCCCCCATTTGCTGATGATGTTCCCCCATCCCTGCCCCAGTCTCTGAAACCTTGCTTTCTTACCAACTCTCTCCTCCTGGTTGTGTCCCCGGCAGAGCAAGCGGAAGTTTGAGCGGGACTGCCGGGAGGCTGAAAAGGCAGCCCAGACCGCTGAGCGACTTGATCAGGATATCAATGCCACCAAGGCTGATGTGGAGAAGGTACCTGTGAGCTCTGGGATGGGCTTAGAGGTCCGGCTGGGAGGGAGCCCGAACCTGACAGCGACCCCTGCCTCCCTATTCCTCAGGCCAAGCAACAAGCCCACCTGCGAAGTCACATGGCAGAAGAAAGCAAAAATGAGTACGCAGCCCAGCTGCAGCGCTTCAACCGAGACCAGTCTCACTTCTACTTTTCCCAGATGCCCCAGATATTTGATGTGAGTATTCCAAGCCCCCAGACCACTCCCTGAAAGACCCAGAAAGTTAACCAACTCTTACACATTTGTCAAAACCTTAGCGGCAAGTCCCGATCTCTAAATCAAAAAGGAACTAGAAATGACAGTGTGCTCTGTCTTCACTCAGACTGCTTTTTTTTTTACGCCAGAGGTGGCTTTCATGTTTTTGGGAACTCCTATGCATTCCGCTAAGCCCCAGCTCTAACAGCCCCTCTGAAAGGCCTCGAATTTGCTGTCTTCTGCTTTAGCGTCTACACTCCACTCCATCTTGCGATAGGTAGTATCTGGGTTGGATCTGCTGTCTGTTCAAAGTCCTGGCTTCATTGTCCCCTCCTTTGAGAAGCCTTTCCTGACTCCCTAGGCAAGGAGAGCTCCTCACACTCCCCTCTCAGATCTCCTGTTGCATGTCTCTCCTCTGGCCACCCGGGGCTGGAAGTCCCTGTTCGATTCTGGTTTTTTGTTGTTGTTTTTTTTTTTTTTAAAGATTTTATTTATTTATTTGACAGAGAGATCACAAGTAGGCAGAGAGGCAGATGGAGAGAGAGGGGGGAAGCAGGCTCCTTGCTGAGCAGAGAGCCCGATGCGGGGCTCGACCCCAGGACCCTGAGATCATGACCTGAGCCAGAGGCAGAGGCTTAACCCACTGAGCCACCCAGGTGCCCCTGATTTTGTGTTTTCCCCACCCGACTGGGCTCGGGGCTGGGGCCAGTGTGGAGCCCCATCACGTCTGCAGACTGAATCATGGCCCCAGGCCCCACGCATGTGCTGCTGTCTCTGCCTCTGCAGAAGCTGCAGGACATGGACGAGCGGCGGGCCGCCCACCTGGGGGCCGGGTATGGGCTCCTGTCGGAGGCCGAGCTGCAGGTGGTGCCCATCATCGCCAAGTGTCTGGAGGGCATGAAGGTGGCTGCGGATGCCGTGGATGCCAAGAACGTGCGTGTCGGGTCTTGGGCGAGTGGGCTGGCAGGTGGGCGGTAGCAGGACCCGGGCCCTAGTCTTGCCCCTGACTGTTTCCTGGCCACCCTCCCCACCCCTCCTCACAGGATTCCCAGGTCCTAATCGAGCTGCACAAGTCAGGCTTTGCCCGCCCTGGTGACGTGGAATTCGAAGACTTCAGCCAGCCCATGAACCGCGTGCCCTCAGACAGCAGCCTGGGCACCCCCTCCGATGGACGGCCTGAGCTCCGAGGCTCGGGTCGCAGCCGTGCCAAGCGCTGGCCCTTCGGCAAGAAGAACAAGGTGGGGACCGGGGCCCTCGGGAAGGGGAGTGTGAGTGGGGACAGGGGGGCCCCCACTGAGTCAGCCCCAGCCGCCAGGACGCTGAGTCCCGGGCAGGAATTTTCCTCTTGGCTGCAGGCCCAGGCTGGAGGGAAGGGAGGCGGCTCGGCTATTGGCCTGGGAGTCCCCCAAGGCTGAGGGGGTGCAGGGAGGGGGCCCGTGGCGTCTGTCTGCTGCTTCTTGGGATGCTGGGAGCAGACCTGCTGCTGGGATTCAGGGCTGGATGAGCGCTTAAGATACTTGTCTTCAGGACTACCCTGGAGTCTCTCTTGATCCTGCCAGTGGGTCCTTGGGCCCCTGACCCTCAGGCTGTTTTTTCTTAGGATTTTTGGCTTATAATGTCAAACATATACCTGGACCCCCCCTGATTTATACCTTAGACACCCCCTAAGTTTACATCCCATGACCCGGTACATACTTCTGATCCCTCTTGACGTAAAATGGATACCTCTCTGTAGTCACAAGGCTCCCCGAGCTTCAACCCACCTGTAACCGTGCTGACACTTCATGCCTTCTACCTTTCTCAGCTTGCCTCCAACCTCTGTGGCCGTATACCTGTCTGAGATCTTGATTCCCTGAATGCATCTCCCTGTTTCTTCTAGACTGTGAGCCCGGAAAGCTGGGTGGATAGAACCCTGAGCCTCCCTGCGCCCTCTTTACCCCCAACCCCCGTGCTAGGTGCTGCATACAGAACTCGAGGGATGGGTGACGTAGGCGGTAGGGAGGGGTCTGGCCTTCTGGCTCACAGTCTAATGCCCTCCCCACCACCTCCCGGATTTTTGTGTTGCTCTCTGCATGCATTTTCTGTGTGTGATTGTGCATCTTGAGTTGTGGTTTTCTTACCGTTTTTTTTTTCCTTTTCTTTTCTCCATTTTGTTTTCCTTTTTTCTTTATGATGTCCGTCCGTCCGTCCATCCTCCTTCTCTACATCCTCCCACCCCTCCTGACCCACCCCCTCCCCTGCCCCCGCCGGTAGCCACGCCCCCCTCCCCTCTCCCCCCTGGGGGGCCCCCTGCCCTGGGCATTGCCTAACGGACCCCCATCCCCCCGCTCCGGCCTCGACCCTTTGGCCATACTGAGTGAGATCAGTAAGTCAGTCAAACCGCGGCTAGCATCCTTCCGCAGCCTTCGAGGCAGCCGTGGGGTAAGTGAAGCCTCCGGGGGAGGAGGGGGCGGCCCCAGCCCGCCCAGTGCCGGGTGGCGGGACCCTGGGCTCACTTCCTGCTGCGGGCTGGGCCCCCTCCTCCGGTTGCCAGACCCGGACCTGCTTTGCTCTGTGCATGGCCTTGCCCCCCAAGAACCTTGGGTGGGGAGGAAGGTGGACTTGGTATGTCTTTGCACTGTCTTAGAGCCTGGAAGCTGAGAATCCCTGATCCCAAACTCAGTCTTCTTCCCACCTTGCAGACAGTGGTGACCGAGGATTTCAGCCACTTGCCCCCAGAACAACAGAGAAAACGGCTTCAGCAGCAGCTGGAAGAGCGGAGTCGTGAGCTCCAGAAGGAGGTCGACCAGAGGTAAGGTTGGGGACAGGCAGGGAACAAAATAAAAGAATAACCGAATTATACTGAAACGGTAGTCCAAGCTCTCCCCACCAAGCCGCAGGCCCTGGTGGTTTTATAGGTGATTCCTCCCACACTTAAAAGGAAACACTTAACTTCCCCTCCTGCAGCAAACAGAAAAAGAGTGAAAGCTGCCAACTCAGTCAGAGGCGGGTGGAATGACTTCCTGTATCAGTGAGAATTCAAGAAACTCAAATTCTGGACCCATTTTCCTTCACTTAGGATCTTAAATGCAGAATCCTAGCGAGATAGATCCGATGATATATTTTAAAAATAACGTTTCATGTGAAGGTCGCCCCGCAGCGCAGATGTACTTAATACCACGGAACCGTCCATTTGGATGCGGTTCAAGTGGGAACTTTGAACTTTCGCATTAGTGCCTTTTACCCGTAATAAAAACCTAGTTTTTTAAAAAAGACGAGTCATGATCCATTGGGTGTTATTCCAGTAATGAAAAGATGGTTCAATATAAAAACACCTGTTCATCTCTTTCACTACTCTAATTGGCTAAAAGAAAACAACAACATGATTATCTGTTTAATAACTCAAACACTTAAAATATTCACAATAAAAAAATCTGCCAGGTTAAAAAAGAAAATCTGTACTCACTTCTTCCAAGCAACAAGATCCTCCTCCCAGTCCTCTTAAATCATAGGAATGACATTTTGCTACTTTTGGATGGGTGGCCCAGTTCTGTTTTGCCATTGACGTGGAACCTCTCGGACAAAACTTTTATCGTATGAAGCTTTTGTTGTTGTGAAGTTCCATTCGGAACCTTGCAGTTCTTGAGTTTTTATTTTTATTTTTTGTTTATTTTAAAGATTTTATTTATCAGAGAGAGAGGTCACAAACGATATGGAGGGGCAGAGGGAAAGGGAGAAGCAGACGCCCCGCTGAGCGGGGAGCCCGATGCAGGCTTGATTGCAGGACCCCGGGATCATGACTTGAGCAGAGGACAGAAGCTTAACCGGCTGAGCCCCCCAGGCGCCTCCTGAGTCTTTAGGATGTAGGGGTGAAGGGAGCATGCTGTGGAGTCTGTCCTTCAATACCAGCTGTCCCACCTCTGCTTGTTTCCTCTTTTGTGGCCTGGATGTGGCATTAGGACTGGAAAGAAGTGGACCCCACATTTGACATTCCAAGGTCTATGCTTGTTACTACTTCTGCGTGTGTATCTAGTCTTGGAGGAAACAGGAACTATTGCTAAGAACACCGAACATGTGTAGATACTGTGTGAGGTACACTGTTTCAGATCCTTTACATAAGTTCACGGGCATTCCCCAGTTCTCCTGAGATTGGGAGCCGGGGCGGAATCCTGATGGTCTTGTTGGGGGCTGTACTTCTGATGGCTGGCACGGGGCCTGGTATGCAGTGGGTACATTATGTATCTGAATGAACGGAGACGCCCTTCTCAGTTTGCAGCCACTCACATGCGATCCATGCCTCATCATCCCCATTTTCCAGATTAGTGTCCCGAGACAGAGGTCAGTAACCTCACCCAGACTCACAGGCGAGGAAACGCCCGGGCTGGGATTCGAACCCAGGCAGTAAAGCGCTAGGCTAGCGTTTGCAGTGAAAACACTGGCTTATCTTGCTCCTGGCTCCTGGAAGCCAAGCACTTATTTTTTTCTGCTGGTGAAGTCATACGGGACTGTCCTTTCTGATCTGTCTGTGTCATCCTAGAGAAGCCCTGAAGAAAATGAAGGATGTGTATGAGAAGACGCCCCAGATGGGGGACCCTGCCAGCTTGGAGCCCCGGATCACGGAAACCCTGAACAACATCGAACGGCTGAAATTAGAAGTGCAGAAGTATGAGGTCAGGGAAGACCCTGGGGAGGGGTGGGGGCCAGCGGGCCTAGCTGAGTCACTTCCTGGGGGGGCAGAGGGGGGACGGGGACAGGGAGGTGTTGGGTGGGGGTGGGGCTCCAGCTGCTTCTCATCACAGCCCTGGGTGTGCATGGGTGATCTCAGGAAGCCTCCAGTCCCAGAATGGGCTGACCCCGCAGCCTGCCCTGGAATTGACCGTGTGACTCCCTCCTCTCAGGCTTGGCTGGCAGAAGCTGAGAGCCGGGTCCTGAGCAACCGGGGGGACAGCCTGGGCCGCCACACCCGGCCTCCAGACCCCCCAGCCAGTGCGCCCCCAGACAGCAGCAGCAGCAACAACAGTGGGTCACAAGATCCCAAGGAGAGGTGAGCGCGGAGGCTGGACTGGGTCCGTCCCCACCACCTGGGGGGCCTGTCCTGACCTGCTTCGCTCTCCCCACCCAGCTCTGAGGAGCCCCTGTCCGAGGAGGGCCAGGATGCCCCCATCTACACGGAGTTTGACGAGGATTTTGAGGAGGAGTCGGCATCCCCCATAGGGCACTGTGTGGCCATCTACCACTTTGAAGGTGAGGCCCGCGTGTGGGTCCCATCGCCTGCGTCGGGGCTGGGCGGTCTTTTTGGCTGGGCCGTGTTTACCTTCACCGGAAGCAGATCTGAGCCCGCTGCCTCTCCCACGACAGGGTCCAGCGAGGGCACCATCTCCATGGCCGAGGGTGAAGACCTCAGTCTCATGGAGGAGGACAAAGGCGACGGCTGGACCCGGGTCAGGCGGAAACAGGGAGGTGAGGGCTATGTGCCCACCTCCTACCTCCGCATCACGCTCAACTGAACCCTGCCACAGGCGGGAAGAAGGGGGCTGTTGGCTGCTGCTTCTGGGCCACGGGGGGCCCCAGGACCCACGCACTTTATTTCTGCCCCCTGTGGCTTCAGCTGAGACCTGTGTAACCTGCTGCCCCCTCCCCCCATCCCACTCCTCGTCCCAGAGGGACCCGCTGTGCCTTCCATATTGATGTACATACTCGTGTTTCAAATCTTCTCTTCCTGCCGCTGGGCTAGGGCCATTTTGTTTTATATAAAAAATTCTATAAAGCTTTCGGAGTCTGTGCCTTATTGGTAAGTTTACAACCTGGGTTGGCATATGCAAATGCCAGCCTCCTTCCTGGCCAGAGGGAATGAGGAAGGGGAGGTAAACTTGGGTACACCTTGGACATAACTTCCCCAGAGTTGGGTGCCCGTCTGTGACTTCAGTGTAGGGAGAAAAGCACCAAACATCCTTTCTGTGTTTACCGCAGCTTTACTGAGAAAAGGCAGTGTTGAGCACCTACTGTGTACCAGGCATTCTCCACCCGTGATATTTGAACACTGAGCTTTAATCCCTTGTGACAACACCTGGAAAGTACACAGCCTCACTTTTATGTTGAAGGCAGGCCAGAGAGGTTGAGCCATTTGCTAGAAGTCACACAGCTCGTAAGCATTTGCATCTGGCTTCTGAGGAGGAGATCTGCAAGTTCTTACCATTAAGAGTGTATGTTCCCCATTTGTAAGATGTGTGCTTGGGGGTGGGAGGTGGGATAGGGCCTCCAGACACCTGGGTTTTCTAGTGTGGGGGAGAAGGCTGTCCCTCACCCTAAGATCCATGTGCCTTTTGGGGGAGTGGTGTGGGTTTTTGCAAATCCCCCCTTCCCCCTTGTGTATAGCAGAATCTGGGTTCCCACTGCACTTGGCTATGTGCACAGCTTGGGGCAACTTCCTTGGTGTCTGCAGGGGGTTTCCATAGCTTGGGTGTCCCAGTATGAAGAAGGGGGTCTGTGCTTTCAAACATCCGGCTCCAGGCGCTGTGAAAGGACACTGAGGACGCGCTGGAACTTCTCTAGACGTGCGGCTTGTGGCGCCCCGACTCCTCGGCTTCCCCAGAGGAGCCTCTGCACGAAGCCTGTGGTCAGGGCCTCCCTCAGCTGCGGGTTCGGCCGGAATCCTGGGGGCGGGGCCAGGCGGGCTGGAGGCGGGGCCAGGCTCCGGCTCGCCCCACCCTACACCTGCCTTCTGGCCTTAGAACTTTGTCCCAGCTGGGACTGGAGGGACTCTGCCCCGAAGCTCTACACAACGGGGCGGGGTTGACGGGGAGGGGGCGCTCGGGGTGTCCGCAGGACTGGGGGTAGGGTGGCCAAGGGGCTCGGTGGAAGCAGGCTCTGCCAGGGTGCATGGGGGCAGTCCGTTCCAGTGCGCGAGGCCGGGTGGGTGGGTGGGGGGCCCTTAGGGGCTGTGCCTGGGGACAGAGCCACTTGGGAGGCAAGATTTGGAGTCTGGGCTGCCCAGTGCGACACATTTTGGGGGGAGACAGAGCCACGTTGGAGTGAGAGGCGTGCTTAGGTCGCCAGCGAAAGCGGAATAAGCCAGGTTGCGGATTCGGGAGGCTGGGCTGCCCAGGACCGGAGGAAGGGTTTGGCTCTGAATGCAATGGCGGGGGGTGGGGGGAGGGCGCTGTTCTACCAGGTTGAAGGACTGACTCATTTTGGAAAGAGCGAGGCATTGTTGGAGGGATCGAGATCCTCTGGGGGCAGGGTCGTTTCAGGTGGGAGCGGGAACGGGGTGGGGGCGGGGAGTGGGACTCTGTGGACGTGGCTCTGGGGCGGGGGGCCAACCCTTTTGGGGTGGAGAGCACTATTCCTGTCAACACTGTTGGCTGCGACTCGGACTCGGGGTGAGAGCTCCCCGGGGGCCGGGCCGTCCCGGCTTGGGTGGGGCTCCGGGAGGCGTGGCGGGAGGCTCTGGTGCCTGGCCTGGTGGGGTTTGGGGTGCTCGGTTAGAGCCTGCGGGGTGCTCGGGAAGTGGGGCCTTCTGGCAGCCGGGAGCAGAGGGGAGCACTCACCTCGTAGGCGCCGGGCTGCTGCCTCACGGAACTTGGGCGCATCCCGGGCCACCTGACGCGCCCGGTGCAGGGTGCGCAGCAGCCGCTCGCAGCTCTCGTCTAGCGGCCCCGGGAGTTCCTCGCCCTCCAGCAGGCGCACGGCGGGTGCCACGTGCGGCAGCGCCACCTCGCCCGGCTCGCAGGGGCCTGTGCGGGGAAGGGCTCTGAGCTAGGCTTGGGGCCGAAGACGCGGCCAGAGTGAAGAGGGTGGGAGACTGGGTCGAGGCGGACCGTAGCAGCAGAAGCCCAGAAACACTGGTTCCAGCCTAGCATGGAGCAGCAGGCCCGGGTCAGGGCGAGGACTGGGGCGGGGGCGGGGCCTAGGGTTCGGGCCCCAGGACAGAGCCGGACGCGAAGGGCGGGGCCTAGAGCGAAGAGGGCGGAGCCGATGGTGAACTGATTTGACTTGCGGGGCCCAGAGCGGGATTAGGATTCGGCTTAGAGCTGGTGTGCCGCGCCAAGGGCCGCCACTCACCCGCGCCCTCATCCAGTGCCCGCATCAGCGGCTTCAGCTCCTGCTCGAAGGCCAGCGCCGCCTCCGTGTGGCTCCTTCTGAGCTGGCGCCACGTGCGTTCCAGCCGGGACACCTGAGGGAGGAGCCCTGATCACGCTGTCTCTTCCCTCTTCCCCGTCACCTGCCCTCGGGCTTCCTCCTCATTTCTGCTCCCCACGCACCTGGGGCATGAGCAGGGCCCCCATGACCGCGGCCAGTCCAGGCAGGTCCCCGGCCGCCCCTGGCCGCAGCGCCAGGGCCAGCTCCACCAGGCCCCTCAGGGTGGCCGCGCGCTCCTCCAGCGGCCCCGCGCAGCCCAGCACCGCCAACGCCCCGGCCAGCGCCAGCGCCTCGTGTCTGTGGAGGTGGAGAGCGAGGGTCTGGGGGCAGTGGAAGGTTTGTAACTCGGAGGTGAGGGGCATGGGGGCGGGGGAAGCTTTGCCTATCTCCCCTCCTCCCTGGGGGGTCCGTGAATGGGGGGAGGTTTGAAGGCCCTGGGGATTCCAGGCGGCTGGCTCACCTTTCCAGAAGTTCCAACCTCAAGCGATGCCCATGGGGAAGTGTGAGCAGCTCCAGGCCAGAGGCGACCCCCATGGCACACCGCTGAGCCTTGGTCACTCCTAGGAGGCCTGTAGCCTGGGCGGGGTTGGGGGGGAGGTTAGCGGGGAGGTCAGCTGACGAGAATGAGTATATGGGTGTGAGGTGCTGTTGGGCCTTGGGGCCTCAGCCCCTGTCTGGGGAGGAGTGGCCCAGTAGTCGACACACCTGGCAGTCCACCAATAATAGGTGCAGGGCCGTGCTCCCAGGATGGTGCTCCAGGAATAGGTCACGGAGAGTACTCAGGACTCTCGGTTCCAGGGGCCGATTCTGGGGGCCCAGCAGGCAGAAGGGGTTGTTAGGGGGCCAGAAAGAGATCTCGGCCTCGGGTCTTGCAAAACTTCTGTTCTCTTCCTCCTCCTCCTCCTCACTGGCTTCCCACCATGGGGCCTCTGTCTCTGGGCCTGTGTGGCCCAGGGGGGTTCCTTGGGCACTGGGCACTCGGGGCACCAGCTCACAGTATGTTGGGGGGCGTTCAGATGCCTCCTGCAGCACCAGTGAGGGTGTTCGAGGTGGCTTGATTGGTGCCTTGGCATGAAGCTGCCCATCGGAGGCTCTGAGGCTGTCAACAACGGACCCCAGAGGAGGCGGGGTCTTCAGCAGCCCGGGGTCACTACCCATCCGAGGGAGGGCGCACATGGGCACAGCGGAGGCTCCTAGGGGTCAAACAAGACGGAATGAAGGGGGTACACAGAAAAGATAGCTGGATGGGGTGGGCGGCTTGATGGGTTACCCCCCCAAGTCAATAACTGTGTCTCTTGGACTTACAACTTCATCTATATAAATGCTACACACTTATCAGTGGTCTGAAAATGAACTTTCTTTAACACTTAGGTATAAATTCTGAATACTACAGTTTAAATGTGAATTCTTTGTTTGTTGCCCCTCTGATGTACAAAACTAAAATAGGAAAAAAAATTATTCAAAATTCACAAAACTCCAAAAGCATAGAAGAAACTACACTTATCAAACTTTCAAATGAAGTCTGTGGCATGGTTGCTTCTGAGGTTATCAGAACTTAAAGCTGCATCCAGACTATTGGGAGATGCTGTATTTACCAGCCATATAAATAGGCCCACTTATAGGGACTTAAAACCTTCCCATGGTTCTAGCTCATTCTGAGTGAAGGCCAAAGTCCTCAGAGTAGTTAAAAAAAAAAAAAAAAAAAAAAAAAAGCCCCCAGATCTGAGTCTCGGATAGTTCAGCTCCACTCACATCCTTTTGGTTGAATGCAGTTCACATTCTTGTTTTGGCCCCAGGACCTTTGCACTGCCTGTTCCTTCTGCTGGGGTCACTCTCACCACCCCCAGATAGTCACATCATTTCCTCCTTCACCTCTTTCAAATCTTTCTTCATGTGGCCTGTCCTGACTACTACTTAAAATTATAATACTCCCATCCACCTATTCCTAATCTCCCTGACTCTGTTTTACTTTTAACTTTTACCCCAAAGAAGACTCATTTTTGTTGTCAATGTCCATCTTCCTCCAGTAGGATGTTGGAACCACCGGGCAGAGGTCTTTGTCTTTCTACTGAGTGATACATGTCAGCACTTAGTACAGCAGCAGACAGTGAGGCTTCAGGGTGAATGGGGAGTGGGGAGGCAGGGCAGATGGGGCAGACAGGGCATAAGGAAAAGCCTCTTTTAAGTAGGATGGGTCAGCTACTTTGAGGAACTCAAGTTAAATGAGAAGGAGTCAGTCAGGAAATGATTAGGGGAATGGGTTTTCCCATGACCAGAATGGTGAGTGCAAAGACCCTGAGGCAGGAACAAGACTGGTTGGAGTGGGGTGCCTGGGTGGCTCAGTCATTAAGCATCTGCCTTTGGCTCAGGTCATGATCCTAGGGTCCTGGGATTGAGCCCCAGGTTGGGCTCCCTGCTCAGCGGGAAGCCTGCTTCTCCCTCTCCTACTCTCCCCCATCTTGTGTTCTCTTTCGCAAATAAATAAATAAAATCTTTTTTTTTAAAGTCACCCATTTTAAGCCCCTACAGAAGTGTCTGTGAATTTCTTAATCACATGACAATTTTGAAAGTCTTTTTTATTTTATTTTATTTATTTATCTCACAGAGAGAGATCACAAGTAGGCAGAGAGAGAGAGAGGGAAGCAGGCTCTCTGCTGAGCAGAGAGTCCAATGCGGGACTCCATCCCAGGACCCCGATATCATGACCTGAGCCAAAAGCAGAGGCTTAACCCACTGAGCCACACGGGTGCCCCGAAAGTCTTTTTTTAAAAATGATTTTATTTATTTATTTGACAGAGACACAGCAAGAGAGGGAACACAAGCAAGAAGAGTGGGAAAGGGAGAAGCAGGCTTCCTGCAGAGCAGGTAGCCTAATGCAGGGCTTAATCCTGGGATCCTGGAATCATGACCTGAGCCGAAGGCAGACGCTTAGTGACTGAGCCACCCAGGTGCCCCACAATTTTGAAAGTCTTATTGTCTCCAGTTTCCAAGAGCTTAAGTCATCTGTGCCGTATCAGTCAGGCAGAGAGTGGCAAAGCAATCTTGGGGCCCTGTGCTGTCCTGGTAGACCCTTACCTGGTTCAGAGTGGTCTTCTCTTGACCGCCCCATGTGCTCCAAACCTGCGGGCTGACTGTCACTCCACTTCCTAGCCCTGGGGGACAGAGAAGAGGGAGATGTGTAGTCCCACCCTGAGCAGGGCAGCCTCCACCGATGCCCAGAAAACCCTCTATCTAGTCACTCAGCACCAGCGGACCCCAATCAGGGTGCTCTATCCCAGGGGACACCTGACAGTGTCAGGAGACATCTTTCGGTTGTGGCAACTGGGGGTGGGGTGGAGAGGATTCTATAGGCATCTAGTAGAGACCAGGGGTGCTGCTCAATGTCCTACAATGCACAGCACAGCCCCCCTCGCCCCCCCCCATCAATCCAGACCCAAATGTCAGTATCGGTTAGTGCACAGGTGGGTATCAGGTGTCATTGGTGAGGTAGAGAGCCTATGATTACCTGGGCAGCTCTGACCGAGCTGGACTCTCTAGGAGGGTGTCCTCACTAAAACTGCGTCGAATGGGTCCTTGCCGTATTACAGGTCTGGAGGCCACAGCCCCTGTGGCCCGGGACAGTGGGCGCCGCCCGGTCACATAGCTGCGGACCAGGGAGGGCAGGCTTGGGAACCATTCATCCTCCAGCTGGAAGAGGGCTGAGGGTCGGCCCGGCCGGGGACGCAGGGCCACGTGGAGCACCTCGAAGTGCAGCGCTGAGCCCTGCCAGCGGCAGGAGATGACGGGGCGGCCCGCCCGGGCCCCGGAGGCTCGAACCAAGAAGTCCCCGTCTTGCTGCAGGAGGGCCTCAGCCTTCTGGGGGTGGAGGACAGGAGGCAGGGGGCTTAGCCATCAGCCCTGATCTGCAGTTCTTGTGATTCCTCACCCCCACCCCCACACCCAAGAAAAGCCACCCCAGAGACCAGGTGGTTTCGCAGCAAACCATTTCCCAGTTTTCTCACGGGCACGCCTCTGGAATACATTTCCCAGGCTCCCTTGCAGTTAGTCGTCATCTGACACGATCTGGCCAATAGGATGAGGCCGAACCACCGCTGGGAATGTGCAGACCTGGTTCACACAGCCCTCCTGCACAGGCGCACAGGCCTACAGGTTCTGTCCCCTGCCTGTCAGGGGATGTCCCCCAAGGCCTTGTGGAAGGTAGAGCCACAGCTAGAAGAGCTTGGGTCTTGATGGACTTCTGGAGCTCCACATTCCCCACTCCTCAACTAGCTTGTACCGTAACATGGACAGCCCCAGAATATTGGCTGTGTTTAGCCAGGGACATCTCAGGGATGTTTGTTGCCGCTGCTAGCTAATACTGACTAATGCAACATCCAACCTGAGTAAATGCACAAGGCTTGGTGCACAAATGTGGCTTCAAAAAGTGCCATTCGCCGGATCCTTCCAAACTGATTGCAGCCTGGAAATCCTGTTATAAAAATGTTCAGGCAGTCTTATGCCAGCTGTAGTGGCCGGTGTGGAAACGGGCAGGGGCCACAGTACCAGAGGGAGGCAAAGCGGACCTGGCGATGGGAACTGATGACTGAAAAATCCGTATGGTGCACACATGTAGCCTTTCCTACATGCCAGGCCCTGCTGTGGGTGTAAAACATATGAACTCATTTAATCCTTCGCCAAGGTTAAGCAGTAGATACCATCACACCCATTTTACAGATGGGGAGACCGAGGCCCAGGTAGGTCAAATACCTTGCCCAAGGGCATACAAAATGTAAGTTGTAGGGCTGGGATTTTTAACCACTAAGCAATAACGGACTCTCACAATTTGATTGGATGGCCAGGGTCCCAGGACTCCTGAGGGTGACAAATGAGTAAGATTTGGGTTGAGCGCGAGATGTCAAGAGTGCACAACACTGACTGAGCACTGACTGTGCGCCAGGGCCTGTTCTAGACCCTGGAGACACAGTGATGAATGATGCCAAGGCTCTGCCCTGTGCTCTCCGGGGTGGGGGGCGGGTAAGACACGTGACAATGAAGCACAATGAATGAACATGAATGAAGAAGATAGATAATGTCTAAGAGTAGTCACCGAAGGTGATAAAAGAGGGAGACGGGACCCTGATGGCCGCCGGTGCCTGGGACCCAGATGGAGAGATAAGCAAAGCCAAGAGTCCAGTCGGAGAGCATGCCACGGTACCAAGCAAGCTTCAAGACAGTCCCCAGACCCTCAGCCACTCCTTCCAATAGACCTTGACTGTAAGTCCCTCCCCCAGGACCCTAGCAGTCCCCAGAAGTCCCCAGTAGTTCAAGGGCGGGAGAGGTTCCCTATCAGAGGTGCTGAGGCCCTGCAGGAAGCGGAGATACCTGACGGGACAGGGGGCCGTGGTACCAGGGCTGGCTGGCAAGGTCCTCTCCATCCTGTAGCACCTGCATGGAGCTCTTGGGGGCAGAGGGTGCAGGGGCTGAACTCTGTACTTTCAACAGTCCTCAGTCTTCCACATCTGTAAAATGGGAAGAATTATTCCTGCTTCCTAAGCTTCCTGGGTGGCTGGGTCAGCCTTTCCATATTCCCCTTAGTTTTGGAGACAGTAGCCCACATCCTATCAACCGTAAAATGCAATTCTCTCTCTCTCTCTCTGTATTCTAACATACAAACATATTCTAAACATATAACATAAACATATTCTAAATATATAACATATAAACATATTCTAAGTTAAACAAGTTACTCATAGAAATATATATACATTAGATTTTGTTTATATATATACATGCTAGATTCATATACATACATCATATAAATTAGGCTATGATTAACTTCAATTTAGAATTGGCTGTGATCTCATGGGAGCACTTGTGCATTCACTAGGATTCTCGCAAAGGGAGAAGACCTAGGCACTCCCTTCAAATGTAATGCAATTTTCATGCCGATGATATGATGCTATATTTCAGAGAAAACTCATTACCTAATTCACTCAAACTAATATTTATGGGGCCCCCACCATGTGCCAGGTGCTGCTGGGCACCAGAGGCCCAGCAGTGAACAAAACAGGGGTATCCCTGCCCTTGGAGACCTGCTGTTCCAGTGGGGGAGACAGTAATTAAGAAAATAAATAAGGAGATGAAGGGGTACATAGATCAGAAAGACGTAAGTGGGAAAATAAAGCCAGGGACAGAATATGAAGATTCAGTGGTGGAGATAAGATTTTCCATAGGGGGGCCGGGGAAGGTCTCAATCAGTGACAACTTGGAGGATTTTGAGGGAGTGAGCCAGCTGGGCGAAAGAACATTCCAGGCCAGAGTGAATGTATTTGAGTAATCACTACCTTCTAATCAGTATGTGTACACACTCAAGAATTCCTAAGTTGTAAGAAAATCTAACCCATACGTGGCTTTCCAATGTAACACCATTTCTTTAAAAAATGTTATTATTTACTATTATATTTTAAAGTAAGCTCTGTGCCCAGCATGGGGCTCAAACTCACAACCCTGAGATCAAGAATCACATGCTTCACCGACTGAGCCAGCTAGGTGCCCCTCCGATGCAATACATTCTGAAGATATTAAAAAGTCATATTTTGTAGAAATGCCAGCAAACAGCAATTTGGCATTTGCAGATTCTTAAATTTTGGAGCCATGCGGTTTGTTATTATTATGGTCAAAAGTCAGGTCTCTGATATTTTGGGACTCCCTTGATATTGGCCGGGCCTCAGGCCCTGTGTGTCTCCAGTGTCTGGTGGAGAAAACCTGCCCTGGATGGGAGGGAAGCAGCAGGTCCGTTTCTCATTTCCTCCACCCCTAAGGTGTTCTGGGCCTGGCTGGGTGTGCAGGGAAACAGCACCAGGATTCTCTCATCCTGAGTCAGCAGGGCCTTGAGGGCCAGAAATGGGCAACAAGTTCCCAGGCCCGCCCCAGGTGCTGCATGCCTGAACACCAGGTGTGTCTCCTGGATGCCTGTGTACTTCCTGTTTGTCAGCTGGGCCAGGCCAGCCTCTGTCTTGAGTCCCCAGACGCCAGCTTCCTCTGTCTTGTGCCCTCTTTAGTGGGCACGCACGTGGGCCACTCACAAGGCTCTGGTTGGTTTGGAGGAGGGGAGTTTGGATGAGGGGGGAGCGCAGAGTGGGCGCAGGTTAGACACAGGCCAAATAAACCCTCCTCCTGCCATTCATCCTTTGGAATAATTTCTGGATATTTGGGCAGGGGAGAGAGGAAGGGAACAGAATCAGGAAGAAAATGGGGTAGGGGCAGACATGGAGAAAAGAAGGGGGTTATTCATGCCCTATAGACCACACCTATGTACACACATGTGAAGGGGGTCAACTATACACATGGACACGTGGACACAGTCGGACACAGGTACTCAAACATGACATTGAGCAAACACTGATTGGTTGAGCATTTACTATGTTCCAGGACCTGTTCTTGACCCTGGAGACCCAGTGATGAATGAGATCAAGGCTCTGCCCTGTGCTGTCCGGTGGGCAAGACAAACGATAAATAGCACACAACGAATGAAGAAGAAAATGTCTACGAGAAATCACTGAAGACGATAAAATGGGAACGTGTGGTAAAGAAGACTGGAGGAGGCAGCTACTGTAAATAACATACAGTCAGGAAGGTCTCTCCCACCAATGTCACCAGGTGACATTGGAGCTGAGCCCTCAGTAAAGGGAAGGAGACAGTCGCGCAAAGGTTCAGAGAAAGAGCAGTTCCAGACAGGGGATCGGGGGTGGGGTGGGGGATGGGCGGGTGGCCAGCAAGCGCAAAGGCCTGGGGGTGAGACAGCATCAAGGAAGCCGTTGTAGCTGGAATGCACCGAGCAAGGAGCTGAGTGGACAGCGGCGAAGTCGGCAGGGAAGAAACCATTCTGGTGCACCCCAAATTCTCATGTTAGCGGGATGCCCTGGGGGTTACGGAAGGGTTTTAAATGAGGGAGGGGCGCGATCTGGTTTGTGGTTTAGAAAGATTGTTCAGGCAATGTGGGAACAGGGAGATTTTCGTGTTGCACAGGAAACACGCTTTGAGATGCACTCCCAGGTACGCCCAGGTACACGGACACGCGTGACGCACAGCACTCGGCGACCCTTCTACGTCCGCTGATGCTCTTGGTCCTACACTCAGATTCTCCCTGCGAGCCGGTGGCCCCACCTGGAAAAGAGAGGACTCCCCTCCCACAATAACCCCCGATCCTGGATGTGCCTGGGGCCCCTCACTCACCTGGGCCGGGACCCGCGGAGCTGGTGACAGGCTGGGGCCAGGCCGAAGCCTGAGGCTCTACGGCTCCGGGACCTCCCTCCCCGCCCCAGCCGGCCCACCTTCTCCGGGCCGCACCCGCGGGTTCCCGCGTCAGTTCACCTGGCCCCGCCCCGGAGGACTCCGCCTCCGAAGGTGGCCTCTCAGGACACCCGCCCTCCTGTCTCCGCTCCACCCTCTTAGAACACTTCTCGGCACTTACCACGCCCCCTTGAAAACCACGCCCACAGACCACGCCCCCTTGGGAAAATCCGTCTGCCCCTGCGGCCTAGAATGTCGCCTCGCCCCCATCGGTTGGCAACGCCCACACGCTCCTCGCCCCTCTTAGTCCCGCCCCTTAGCGCTCTGCTCCTAGGTTCCTCGCAGGCGGGTCCTAAGTACCCCGACCCCTTGGGACATGGGGAGGAGTGTTTCTCTCCTCACCCCCCAGGGTTCCTCGAGGGGACAGAACGGCCCCTTACGGGCTCTCCTGCAGCGCGGGGTTGGCGGCTGCTGTGACGTAGAGGTGCGCTTCCTCCAGACCGTCCCCTTGGGTTTCCGGGAAGGGAACTCCAGTGCGTGTCGGGTTTTGTGGAGACGGATGCGGGAAAACACGACAGGCTTCCCCGTGTAACAGCGGGAGGGAGATGAGCTAACTCTGGGGGATTACGGCGTGGGAGACATTCAGGTGGTTTCCTTGGTGGGAGGAAGGAGGTGGGAGGGGGGCTTCCATCCCGATGCTTGGAGCAAGCAGGGAAAGGTTGGGGGAGTGGATCTGGAACAAAGGGAGGACGGTCGAGCCGCGTTTATCGAGGGCCCTGTGCGCCAGGACCGTTCCGCTTCCTTGACCTGCTTCAACGCATTTGATTTTTACATCGACCTCTCAGTGAAGTAGGTGCTATTTCCATCACGTCCATTTTCCAGATGGAGAAACGGAGGCAGGGGGCAGCGAAGCGATTTGCCCAAGTTGACCGGCTTGGGAGTGGCGCAGACGGGATTCGTACCTGGCGCCCTGGAGCGTCATCCTGCCGTCCTCTCCTTCCTCTGTGCAGGCCCACGATCTCTGACCCCTAGCGTGCTTCCACATGGTGAAGGTTACTGTCACCCATTTTACAGATGAGGAAATGAGCGCCCGGGATGGTTGGAGATGAAAAGTTTCGGTGCCTGTGGGATCGCAGAGCTGGTGATTTCCAGGCTCGGCTTTCCCCCGCGCGAATGTGGAAGAGTCTCGAGGCTCAGGAAATGCTGGGGGGAGTGTCTTTTCCTTGACCTCCTCCTACCTAGTTTTGGTTCGGGTAGAGGGTTGGGCGGTGTGTGTGTGTGTGGGGGGGATCTCCACTGAAAGAGACTAGCGCCCCCTAGTGATGAAAGAATTAAGAAAACCCAAGAGGGGTGCCTGGTGAGGCAGATGGGGGAGGGGAGTCTATGCAGCCGAGTGGGGTGGAGGTGGGGCGAGGGACCTTGTAGACAAAATGATTTCAGGTAGTGATGAGGTCTACGAAGGCTGTAAATGTTTGCCAAACGACTGGATTAATGAGCGACCCCCTCGAAGTCTATAAGGAAAGACACGGTGGTGGCCAGGGCCCGAGCCATACCTAAATGAATTTGGGGATGTCAGAGGTAGAGCCAAAAAAAAAAAAAAAAAAAAAAAAAGCTTCCAACCATTTATTTATTCATTCAACAAATACTTGCGGACCATGTATTTATGCCAGGTGCTGGGAACATATGAGACAGAGATTTCTAAATAAACAATAAAGAAAGAATTATGATGAAATGTCAGGTTTGTTGGATGGTGTTCAGGGCTTCAGTGCAGGAGAGTGGGAAGGAAAGTCTGTGATTTGAAATGGAGAGATTTGGGAAGATTTCATGAGAAGATGACACTGAGCAAAGGTGAGGGGGTCACTGTTGGAGGTGAGGGAGCTAGCCATGAAGTTGCTTGCCTAAGGCCCCAGAGCCATGTGCAAAGGCCCTGTGGCAAGATTTAAGATTCTGGGGTGGCCTGGTGTCTTGGAGGAACAGTGCCTGTATGGCTGGAGCAGAAAGTGGTGAGTGGAAGAGGTGAGGGCAGGGAGGGGACAGGGGCATGTCACGGAGGGTCTGGTGGGCTGCAGGGCAGTGGGCTGGAAGAAGCGAAGGGTCGTCGTACCTTGCCCAGATGTCCAGGCCCCTGTGTTGAGCTGGTGGGGGGAGAAGAGATGCCAGGTCCTGCAGAGAAGGGGCTGGGCTGCAGGTGCCCCCGCCCCCCTAACACCCCCCCCCCAGGGCTCCTCCCCCTCCACCCCCTCTCAGAGCGACAGTTACAGGCAGAGAAGAGGAAGTGGTAGCTAGCTAGCGGAGGCAGGCAGGCAGGCCTCGCAGGCCGCAAGGGTGCGCGGGCTGACCCGGGAAGGCAGCGGCCATGGAGCTGTGGCGCCAGTGTACTCACTGGTTGATCCAGTGCCGGGTGCTGCCACCCAGCCACCGGGTGACCTGGGATGGCGCCCAGGTGTGCGAGCTGGCACAGGCCCTCCGGGATGGCGTCCTCCTGTGCCAGCTGCTCAACAACTTGCTGCCCCATGCCATCAACCTGCGTGAGGTCAACCTGCGCCCCCAGATGTCCCAGGTGAGCCGGCCACTGGCTGGGGCACCAAGGGTTGGAGGTGGGGGGGCCCCACACCCCCGGCTGGCACCAGGAGAGTCAATGCACTGAAACTCCGAGCCTGTGATGGAGAAGGGAATGTGTGCTGGACGCTGGGGCTAGCACGGGGGTGAGGGGGGTGGGGGGGTGAGGAGGTGGGCAGCGGGAGGGAGGGGGTGGTGAGCGCCGAGATCCCAGGGGTGTCTCACCCAAGGGTCACAGGAATGGGTTGACAGGCTCTGAGTTCCTGCACATCTAGGCTAAGAACTGACAAACTCGGGGTTAAAGCTTCCAAACCCCAGGCTGACTCCACAGAGGTTCAACTCTCCAGATGGGACTGTGGGGGGGTGGGTGTGTGTGGAGCTTGAGGGATACCTGGGAACCCCCAGGTGGCCAAAAGGGTGCCCGGGGTTTATTACCTCCCTTGACATCCCCCCTTCTGCCTATGGGGGAGGGGCCTCCACCAACTTCTTCCCCCACATGTGTCTCCTCCTCCCGGGCCCTGGGCCCCTTCCTTCCCCTCAGATCTTCTTCCCCTTGGCTTCCTGCCTGGGCCTGGGGTGCGTGGGGCGGGTGGGGGGCTGTGGGCCCCTGGGCTCTGGTCTTCCTAGCTCTATCCATCCCAGAGAGACACTGAGAAAAGCTTTGGTCTTGAGCCCAAGAGTGGCTCCTGGGGTTTTGGAGTCTAGAAAGAGCTAGTCTTTCTCTGTAGGGATTACTGCAAAGGCCCAGGTCCGGGGAGGGTGGATTGTACCGAGCAAGCAAGCGGGGCCCTTCTAGACTCAGGAAATATATTCAAATCCCTATTTGAATGCGGTTGGGGTGGAGGAGGTAACGTGACTGGATCCCCTCTCTGGGTCCCTGTAGTGTCTGGGTGCTGGGGGGAAGCCATGTATGCTGGGGCTGGGCGCTCCTGGTGCCTCACCTGCCTTGGAAGTCCGAGAGGACAGTCCCGCCTGGCCCTCAGGCTCCACTCTGGAATGAAAGCTTGGTGCCTGGGAGCTGTGGATTGGCCTGGGGGGGCCTTTTCTCTGGTCCCTGAGATGCCACGTGCGGGATGTGGAGAGGGGAAAGCACCGCTCAGGGAGCACATCCTTGGGGGTCTCTGGGGGCATTCTCTGGGGACACAGCCATGGGGTGGGAAGGTGGGTGGCCCACCCTCCTTTGCCCAGGCAGGGCTTCCTGGAAGGATGAGGGAACTCCAGGGGCCCAGCCCTCTGGCCACAGGCCTTCCTGGATTTGCATACATTTGCTTACCTCCTGGCTTCCAACCGATAGGGAAGTAGCCACGGGACCTGTCAGACCCTGGACCCAGAAGGGGTAAAGGTTCCCAGTGAGGCTTTAATAGCCGCTGATGGGGAAGTGGATAAACTTGAGGATGAACTTCAACCCCTGCCTGCATCTTGCTTATAGCTGGTTGTCTAATGAAGGGCGAGGGGGGTGGGGGGTGGCTGCCTGGCGTTAAGATCTGGCCTTCAGCTACCTGGCCAGGCAGCTGCAGGCACTACGGGGAGGCAATGTCCTTGTTTGTGCCGGGCAGTGCCAAGGCCCCGTCTGGGCCTGGCCTTCATGGTGCTCCCAGACTGGGGAGACACAGACCCCTAGCCCTGCATGGTCACGGCTAGGACACAGGGAGACACCTCTGGGCTGGGATGCTTAAAGCAAAGGCAAGACATTGCCTGGCGATGTCTGGCTTTATGCAAGAGGGGACACTTGTGCTGGGTTTTGAAGAGTGAGTAGGAGTTTCCCATTGCTCTGGCTTCCTATGCCCAGCCGTGCTGGGCCCCAGGCCACGCAGGGGTGTTTCCCTAGTCCTCCCATCTGGACCTCTGTGCCTTCCTGCCTCTGCTCATCTTGTCTCCCCGCAAAGCTCAGCCCTTTTCCCCATTCACAGGGGGATGAGTGCGGGAAGCTGAAAGGTGGTCCCATTGAGGTGGAGGAAGGTTCCTCCAGAACAGAACAATCTTTCTAGATTCGCAGGACCCTGTGTCCTCTGATTTAAGCTGGGGCCGTGGACCACCCTCGAGATGCGGAAGGTGTGGGGACCAGAATCCGGATGCCTCTCAGTTCCTCTGCTTTTTCTCAGCTGTTTCCAGGGAAGAGGGTGGGAAGGGCACCTGCACTCCTGGGCAATCGTGACGTCTGTCAGGCCCCTTCTTGGTGCCGGGACAGTGGGCAGGAGACACGCCCAGAGCGCGTGTCTGAGGAGCTCGCCTAGTGGGTCAGACCGACAGTGAGCAAATACGGAAACATTTAACCTGTGGGGAGGGGGTAGGTGCTCTGGAGAAATCAAAGCAGAAAAGGGAGCTCCGGAGCGTGGGGGTCGCACTCTTGAATAGGTGGTCACTGATAAGGTGACATTTGAGCAGATCCCTGGGGAAAGCGAGGGGATGAGCCTTGTGAATCCAGGGACACAGCACTCCTGGGCAGGGGTACAGCCAGTGCAAAGGCCCTGAGGTGAGAGCTCGTGGGTGGCCCTCAAGTCTGCTGGGAATGGCTCATGGCTGAAGTCAGACCAGAGCGAGTCTCCAAGCTGGGTGAGATCTCCAAGCTGAGATCTGGGGCCGAGGGAGGATCCTATTACAGGTGGCGCCTTGACCGCCAGACATCCTAGCTCACTTCCTCTCTCTGGGAGTCCACATTCTGGGTTGCAGACGTGAAACTTTAAGGCCAAGGGAGTGGAGAGGAAGGGACGAATGTGACAGTCATTGTGGGAAAGACCCACCAGGGCGTGGGAGCTGATGAGACCTGGCGGAGCAGGCACTGGGGCCCGGATGATGTCAAGGTTCCCAGCTTGAGAATGCCCAGGCCACTGGCAGAGGCAGGGGAGAGGGTGGGAGAGTTAGAAAGGGGGTCAGCTGGAGGGCAGTGACTCTGAGGGTCCAGACCTGGGTTCAAATCCTGATGCCCTCACTTCCTGGCTTACCCTCTCCGAGCCTTCGTTTCCCCATCTGTGAAACATGGCTAAAAATGGGACCTTTATTTCGAGGACTATTGTGTTATTTCAATACTACTTATCACGGTGTCTGATGCCTGATAAACCCTCACTAAACTAAAAAGTTTTCTTTGGAAGGATGTGGGGTAACAAAAGGTAACACAGCAAGAGGCAGTTTGGGTTGGGGGAATATTTCTCAGCTGGGCTGGTTTTGACCCCCAGGGGCATTTGGCAATATCTGGACCCTTGTTTGGTTTCATCACATCTGGGAGGTGGTACTGAAGTCTAGTGGATGGAAGTCAGGGATCCTACTCAGTGTCCCACAGTGCCACCCACAGCAGAGCATTCTCTGCCCCAAACGTCAGTAGTGCTGAGGTTGAGAAACCCTGTTGATCGGGGACAAAGAGCTGCAAGAATCTTTAAAATATTTACTTGGTTGTATAATACATTCATATGGTTCAAATATTAAAACACACAAGAAGCAGGACGCCTGGGTGGCTCACAGTTAAGTATCTCCCTTCAGCTCAGGTCGTGATCCCGGGGTCCTGGGATTGAGCCCCACATTGGGTTCCCTGCTCAGCGGGAAGTCTGCTGCCCCCTCTGCCTCTCCCTCTGCCCCTAACCCTGCTCATTCTGTCTCTCAAATAAATAAATCTTTAAAAAACAGCAACGCATAAAAAGATGCACAAGGAAAAATTAAACTTCTAGTCCTGTTCCTCAGATACACCCAGCTCCTTCCTTCTCCCATAAGCAAACTACTTTCTTTTCTTTCTTTCTCTCTTTCTCTCTCTCTCTCTTTCTTTCTTTCAAGTTGACTGTGTATCCTCCTAGAGTTTCTTCATGCAAACATAAGCAAATAGGAGTTTAGGTTCTTATTTCCCACCCTCCTCCCTTAAATGGAAGATGGCACATACTACTGACTGCTTTGTCTTGCTTTCCTCACTTAATAATCTTCTTGGGACTCTTTCCAAATCAATATATAGAGATTGTCCTTATTTAAAACAATAACAACAACCACCACCTGACTGCACGGTTTGCTGGAGAGTCTATTTATTTCACGGATGACTTATATTGTGTTAACTATGTGTTAGGCATTAGTCCAAACCAGGTGCCAGCAAACAACAATCCAACAGTTGAATCTGGATTACAGCATTTAAAAAAAAAAAAGATTTTATTTATTTATTTTAGAGAGAGAAAGAGATAGCGCGTAAGAGAGAGAGAGAGAGAGAGCGCACTGGCGGGGGGTGAAGAGAGAGGGAGAAGCCGGCTCCCCACTGAGCAAACACCCTGGGATCCTGACCTAAGCTAAAGGCAGACGCTTAACAGACTGAACCACCCAGGTGCCCCTGGACCACAGCATGTTTTTATAAATAAAGTTTTATTGGCACACAACCATGTCCACTGATTCCTGTATGTATTGTCTACGGCTGCTTTCCGGCTACAACTGTGGAACTGCGGAGTTGCCACGGAGAGACTGTCTGGCCTGCAGAGCTGAAGATATTAACTTTCCAGATCTTTGTAGAAGAAGTTTGCATATTCCTGTTGTAAACATTTTCTTTTCTTTTCTTTAAGATATATTTATTTATTTTAGAGAGAGAGAAAGAGAGAGCATGAGCAGAGGGGGAGCAGGCTGAGGGGGGAGGAGAGTCCCAAACTGACTCTGCCCTGAGTGCGGAGCCTGATGTGGGGGTCAATCTCATGACCCTGAGATCACAACCTGAGCCGAAACCACGAGTCATTTGCTTAACTGACTGCATTACCCAGGCACCCTGTAAACATTATCTATACATTAACTTGTTTAATCCTCGTAACACCAGAGGTGGCAGAAGGTACATTATCCTCATTTTTCACAGAAGGGATTGAGGCACAGAGGTGTCCAGTAACTTGATTCAGGGTGCCAAACTCAAAAGCAGCAGAGTTGGGGATTGGAACCCTGGGTAGCCTGGTGCTGGGATTTTTGCTGTCCGGTTACCCCAAACCACCTCTATCCCATTGTTTAATGGGGCGATCATTTATTTTATCATCCTCTGTATCAGTGGACACTTGGATTGTGCCAGACTTTTGTTATGACACATTTACTGCAACCATTAACCTTGTCCATGAATCATTTTTTGACTCCTCGTCTGTGTGAGCTTGGGTTTGTTACCTAACCTCTGTGTGCCTCAGTATCCTCATCTCTAAAATGGGGATAATAAATCCCTATCTTTAAGCATCACTGAGAGGGATAATGAATCACTATCAAGAACTTAGAAAAGTCCCTGGCCACACAGGAATGTTATTGTTGCTGCTGTACACATGAGCAAGTATCCCCACAGGATAAGTTCTCAGAAGGATTTGCTGGCTCAAAGTGGCTGGGCCTGTGTTTTTGGCAGATATTGCCAAGTTGTTCTCCATCTGGGCCTGTTCCCATGTGGGTTATTCCAATTACATCGCCACTAACAGAGCATGAGACTGCTTATTGGCCATCACCTTGCCACAGACTGTTCCATTGTTAAGACTTTGGAGTCATGCCAACTTTACGGGTGATATATGGAGCTCATTATGGCTCACTTTACATTTCTCTTATTCTGAATGAGCTTGAACCTCTATTCCTTTGTTTAAGATCTATTTCTATTTTCTCTTGGTGAAGAAATATTTGTTCGTATCATTTGCCCCTTTATTCTTTCTTCCCTTCTGGGACTGCTGTCCTTTCTTCCTTATTAGTTTTTAGGAACTCTTTATATATTAGGCTGGCTTGAATTTCAAGTCAGGTACTTACTACCTTTGCGATCTTGAAGAAGAAAAACATTGCTCTCTGAGCCCTGGTTGTCTTATCTACAAAATGGGGATGTGGACAGCACCTTTATCTCAGGTTTATGTGAGGGTTAAATGTGATAGGTTAAGTTAAGTTCCTTACTGGTGTGATTGATGTGCTAGATTTAGCCAATGCTAAAATAATGGGAAGTCCTCTTTTTGATACTTTGATTTCAGTTAGTATGAGTTGGCTGTCCGATGTGGTATAAGTCAGGATGTGTAATGTTAGCTGCTGTAACAAAGTATACACTTCAGTAGCAGTAATGATTTCCTTCTTTCTCACATCACAATCTATTTGGGTCAACTGGGGGTTAAGGGAGTGGCTCTTCTTTACAAAGTCCCTACAGGACCTGGGCTTCTTCCATCCCATAGCCCTACTCTCCTTAAAGCCCCCGGAGTCCTCCCTATCCCAGAAGGTGGGGAAGAAGACTGTGAGGAGGGAGACTACGGGAGGCTTTCATGGACCAGGCCCAGAAGTGGTGCTGTCGCCTCCATTCTTGATCCATTCACCAGAACTCCATCACATGGTCCCATCCAACTGCAAGGGAGGCTGAGAATGGTTTAGCCAGGAGCCAGGGAGCACAGGAAATGTTTAAGTGGACATAGAAGAGAATGCTGTAGAACTGTGGAATGATGCCTAGCTGGCTTTAGAGAGGCAGGTCTAGAGAGGCTGGCTTGGAGGAAGCTGTAGTGGGATAAGGAATGAGGAGGGCTTGAACTGAAGCCATGGTGGAGGGATTCAGCTAGGGGCTGGGGAGCCTGGGCAGGAGCAAATCTCAGCCAAGTAGGTTGGGTTGGGTTGGATTGGTTGGAAGACCTCATCTCAACATGACTACTGTGGCTGATGGGGACAGAAGTCTGGAAGGGCGAACATTTGGTATTTTGCCTTCTTTTCTTCCATTTTTTTCTGTTCACGAGCCTTCTTTTGCACCTAGTACTGGGAAATGTCACCCTTCAGCACTTTCCACAGGGGGTGCTGGGAAATCCTGTTCCTTTCCCTCCCATTACTCCCATGACTCCCCATTGCCTTTGGGGCAAAAGACAAAGTCCTTACCCTGGCCCATGAGAGTCTATGCATTTGGCCTCTGCCCACCTCCTGGCCCTCCCCTCCCCCTTCCTTTTACTTATTCTGCTCCAGACACACGAGCCTCCTCACTGCTCCCACAACCCACTTGGTCTGATTCAGCCTCAGGGCCTTTGCACATCTGTTCTTTCTCTGTGGATCTGTCTTCCCCCAGATATACACTGTGATTGGTCTCTTATCTCCTTCAGGTTTCTTATCAGAGAGCTTCCTGGCTTCCACACATAAGATTGTTCCCCTTACCCCCTGCCCCTCTGTGCTCTCTCTTCCTTTTCTTATTTTTATTTTTCTCCATGGCACTTGTAGCCCTCTGACCTACATAGTTTTTACTTTTTGCTTATTATCTGCTCCCCCAGTAGAATGTCAGGGCAAGGCTTTTGTCTTTTTGGCTCACAGCTGTGTCGCTGGTGCCAGAACAGCACCTGGCACATAGTAGGTGCTCAATAATATTATCAACTATTCACTTCATTCACTCATAACTTATGCCTTGTTTCATACACACAATTTAATCAATACATGGTCACACTCATTTGTTGACATATTGTCTGTGGCTGCTTTCGTTACATGAAAGAGTTTACCAACTGATCCCTGATTTAGTGGGATTCGTTGAGTGCTTGCTTATTATTGGTTAGTGGTTGTTGGTTAGCTCTGGTTAAGTATGGATTGTTTGAGATCAGTGCCTGCTTCTACTGGTTCCTAATTATGTGACTTTGGGCAAGTGTTCAGCCCTCCCCTGCCTTTGGTTTTCTCACATATAAAACGGGGAAAATGATGATGATGTGGTAATAATAATGATGACACCATCCATGTCATGGATATTTCCTTGTATTAAACCATGTACGGGATGATGGAGAATTCCATGATGAATGACACACAGATCCTCATGCAGCTCATGGAAATAGACGAGGAATTAGGCAGTTAACCTGAGAGTGGAATAGTCTGCTGATGCGTGGGTGGAGCCCAGGGACAGTGGGAGCAGAGAGGTGGGGGAAACCCCAGAAGCAATCAGGGTAGGCCTCTTGGAGGAGGTGACATGCCAATTGAGTGTGGGAGGTTGGGGCCTATTTGAGGAGCCAAAAGAAGTTCTGCTTGTCTGCCTTGTTAACATTAAGGGCACTGGAAGTGGAAAGAACCCAAGGGTGTGTTGAATGGGCACAGCTGAACTTCTAGCACAGATGGTGATTGGAGACCTGGGTTTCAGGAGGAACTTGGGAGTCAGGTCCCCGGGGGAAGAAATAAGGGATGTTCAGTTGGAGAAGTTTGAAGGTTGAAGAAATTCTGAGCTCCATCAGCAGACATTGTAACCAAGAGTTTTAGCCCTTGTGACAGAAAACCCAACTGAAACTGGCTTAGTAAAAAATAGCATTTATTAGCTCACATAACTGAAAAGCTTAGGAGAAAATGTATTTAGGTAGAGCTGGATCCAGGGGCTCTATCTCAGGATCACCTCCACCCTTAACTTAACTCAGCTGTCTTTTCAGTGTTTTCCTCCATTCTCAGTCATCCTTTCCTCTTATGGTGGCCGGCAAGGGTGCCCAGGTGCTCCAAATTTAGGTGCCCACATTTTTGTGTACAGTGAAAAATGGCTGCTCAAGCCCAAGTCTGGGTTTCACTGGACATAATTTCTTTGTGTGTGCATGTGGCTGGGGATAGAGGGAGTGGGGATGGATGGGCGGGGAGTCACGTGTCTGTTCCTCAACCAATTGTCGTGGTGGGTAGACTATGCCGTTCTGATTGGCCAGGCTGAGGTCGCATGTTTTTCCTGGAGCTGAGGAGGAGTTGACCCCACCCAAAGGAGGTAGACGTGGAGGAGACTGGGTGGCTCCCCAGGAGACGCTGAGGGGCTGCTAGCAGAAGAAGTGGGAATAGATGTCAGGAGGCAATCGATGTTTATACTGGCACCAAGTATGAAGTCGCTGCACAGCCTCTCACTGGTGCCGTCGGCTGGCTGTTGGAGCCCCATCTTTCTCGGTCCTGGGGGCTGCTCTGTGCATGGTAGGATGTTTGGCGACCTAGCTGACCTCCACCCCCTCGATGCCTGTAGCAGCCTCTCCCCTGGAGCCATGACAAGAGAATGTCTGCAGACATTGTCAAATGTCCTGAAGGAGGCAGAATCCCCTATCCCACCCCTCCAAGAAACTCCATTTTGGAGGGAGCAAGCCTCTGATCTTTGGGAGGGTCCAAAAAGACATGCATGAACAATTACTGTCTGGGGACAGTGAGGAAGAGATCGAGAGCTTTGTTGGGTCAGAATAATCACTTATTTTATTATGAACAACAGGAGCTGTGCTGATTGCCGGGGTTATGGGAAAGAACAGAGCAGACACATTATCTGGTCTTCTGAGTTCATGGCCTTGTGGGGGAGAAGGGCAGTGTACTTGTTTCCTGTAACTGCACGAACAAAGGACCACACACTGATGGCTTAAAATAACAGAAATACGTTATCTCACGGTTCCCAGGGTTAGAGGTCTGAAATCAATCAAGGTGTGAGCAGGGTCGAGCTCTTTCTGAAGGCTCTTGGGGAGAATCCATTTCTTGCCTCTTCCAGCTTCTGGGGGCTCCAGGCTTTCCTTGAATTCTGACTGTGTCACTCTGTCTTCACCAGGTTGTGCCCTCCGTGTCTGTCTGTCTGTGGGTCTCTTCTGTGTGTCTTGTGTAAGGACACTTGTTGATGAATGGAGGCCCCCCCCCAGTAATCCAGGATGATCTCGTGATCTCGAGATTAATTTTGTCTTGCAAAGTCCTTTTTTTATTTTTCCCCCCAATGATGTCACATTTACAGGTAGGTTCCAGGGATCTGAGGTAGTTATATCTTTTGGAGGGGGTCACTATTCAACCCACTACAGACAGTAAAAAAGCAAATCAGTAAAATATTACAATAAATGCTGCAGACAAAATAAGCCAAGGTCAAGATGGAGAAGAGGAAAGGGGCATGCTTCTGGAGGGTGGTCAAGGAAAGTTGAAAGCTGGAGGATGGGGAGCTGGCTCTGGGAACAAATGGCGCAAGGAGGCAAATGCCATGCAAAGGCCCTGTGGTGAGGAAGGTCTAAATGAAGGTGAATGGTGAAGAGGGAGTGCTGGGATTAAGGTTGGGAGGAACGCACTTCTCTAGTGTGGTTGTGGCTATGTCATAATTAGATGTGATGGGAAATCCTTGGATGGTTTAAGCAAATTGGTGGGTTAAAGAGGTCCCTCGAGCTGCGCTGTGGGGACCAGACTGTTAGGGTAATTGAAATGGCAGTGAGGGGACCTGGGCAGAGAGGTTGATGGAGGTGTCCCACAGGGATGAGATGGTGGCTGGACTAGGAGTCAGGAATAGTGGGAGGGCTCACATTTCAGTGGTTGTGCTAGTCAGACTTCCTGACAGACCAGATGGGGGAGTGGTGGGAGTGAACGAAAGAAGGTGAGATGATGTCTAAGTTTGTAGCTTAGGAACCTGTGAATGGGGGCATTATTTGCTAAGATGGGAAGGATGGGGAGAGTCAAGTTTTGGGGGTGTTCTGATGGGGCTGAGTTACCTTGGAGTTGGAAGACAGCATAGCATAGTGATTAGTGCAGTGGTTCTCACCCGGGGGTGTGGGGAGCAACTCTGTTTCTCCAGGGTACATTTGGCAATGCCTGGAGATATTTTTGGTTTTCACTACTGGAGGGAGTGGTGTGCTCCTGGCATCTAGTGGGTAGAGACCAGGAATGCTGCTGATATCCTAAATGTCCTATAATCCCAGGACAGCCACTAAAATATCAGTTCTGCTGAGGCCGAGAAAACCATGGTTGAGGGGCAAGGACTCTAGTTACATGGGGGTCTGGGTTCTAGTCTTGACTGTGGGATCTTGGGTGAGTTACTGTACCTTGGGGTGCCTTAGTCTCCCTACCTTTCAAATAGGGGTCAGGATAGTCCCTGCCTTATAGGTCTGTTACAAGAATTAAATGAGTGAATGGTTGTAAAGTTGTCACATGCTGTAAGCAGTACCTAGTAGTGATTGGCAAGCAAACTCATAGGGATGGAAGAGATCATTTGGGGAGGGAGGAGAGAGAGAGAGAAGAAAAGGGGTCTGGGTCTCAGGGTGCAGCAGCATGGAGAGTTGGGAGAGGGGAGGAGGAAAAAGAAGCCAAGGAGTCAGAAGAGAACCAGTGACTTAGGGGGAAAGCCAGAGGCCAAAGGAAGAAAGTGTATCCACAGTGAGGTGTTGGTCCTTTGAAACAAACCGTTTAATTGAAGGGACGGGAGTAGTGTCAGAAAGTATAAGAAATAACAATAGAAACAGGTCCCATTTATGGAGCATTTATGATGTACAGTTGTTCCAAGTATGTAACACTTTTAACTCATTTGATTTTCACAACAAATCCATGGAGTGGGTGCCATGATGTTCAGGTTATCTCTTCTGTGAATCAAACCACCCCAAACTTAAAGGCAACAATTTTAGAATTCTCACAGATTCTGTGAGTCAAGAATTCAAGTGGAGTGTGGAGGTGATGGTTTATCAGCCCCAAGATGAGAAGGCTTGAATGTTGGAGGGCTGGAATCTGCTGGAGGATCCTTCCCCTAAACCCCGAGAGTCTGGGATGGGGTGACTCACGGCTGAGCCCAGCTGGGGCTGTGGAATGGAGCAGTGGCCCATGGCCTATCTGTGTGGCTTGGGCTTCCTCACAGCACGGTACCTGAGTTTGGAGAAGGAGTGTGGAGAGATAAGACAGAAGCTGCAAGTTTTCTTCTAACCTACGTAGAGACCACGTTGTGTCACTTTGCTGTAATTCGCTAAGACCAGCCTGGATTCAAGGGCAGGGGAATCAGACTTCACCTCTTGATGGCGGTGTGACAAGTCCCACTGCAGAAGAGCATGCTGGATGGGTGCTGTGTTTGTGGCAATCTTTGGAAAGCATAACACGTTCTTTGTTATTATCCTAGTCTCACAGATGAGGAAATGGAAACATGAAAAGTTTAAGTGAGTTTTCCAAGTGAATAAGTAGCTATGCTGGGATTTGAACCCCTAAAGCTGTGACCACAAGCACTATATGAATATTGCCTCTTCGAGGGGACATATGAACCTTTTAGGTGGGATAGTCTTGAATTAGGTTAGATAGTCTTGGATTTAGATTTCTGGTTTAGCCAGGAAAGCAGAAATCATCTTAAGATCTTTCAGACAGAGAGGATTTCATTCAGGGAATGGCTAATGGGTGATGGGGGAACTGAGGAGACAGGTGGGGAATACTGACGTAACCCACAAGGCAGGAGAAACAGTGGAGGAGGTGGTGAGACCAGGGTCCAGAGGCTAGAATCATTCAGGGGAGCCAGGACCTGGTGCAGGAGCTGTCAACAGGTTGCTGAGACCAGGAAGGAGACATATTTGCTGCTGAAGAGGGAGAAATACCCTGGTTTCTCTTCCTCCCTCCTCCTGTCTCCTGCCTGGGCATCCCATTGGCTGAGCCTGCCTGGAAGCCAGGGTGCAAAGGAGTCTGGGAAATGTAGTTCTCTTCGCTATGGAGAGCAAGGGGCAGGCAGGAAAGGGACCTGAGAGCAAGCGGACCAGTGGTCCTCATCGTAACTGCCTATTTGAGCTCAGTGTTCTCTCAACGGGAGCGGCTGTTACTGCTGGTTGCCCGAGAACGGGTGAAATGCAATGGTTTCATTTCCCGAGGCAGGGTCCTCTTTAGTTCTAGTGGCTCTGGTGGTTTTGGAGTTCAGTTTAATCTTAGATCAAACCCAGATCTCCTTTCTTAGGACTCTCCACCAGCACACAGCTCATCAGCCTTCCTCCAGACAACCCATCAGAGGTCTGCCTGCAATAATTTTGTCCCTGGCTTCTTCCAAGTCACCTGTAGTCCTGGTGGAACACCACAGCAACTTCATAGCTTCTCAGTGGACAGCGTGTTTCCAGAAATCCCCCTTGGGGTGTCTGTCTTGTGCCTGTCTGTGTGGGGACTCAGGATGATCCCCACATGGGTGCAACGTCCCGCACCCCAAAAGATGTGTGGGGCTTGTTCCCTTCAGTGTGATCTGCTCTGGAGTGTGGGACCGGGGGATCTGGGGGAATGTCATTAACCATTTGTGCTTCCCTCTCGGGGACTCTGAGATATGGCCAAAGTGTAGAATGCTCTGGTGACAACCACTGGCCCCATTTTGATTACACAGTTTTATTTTTTTAAAATTACTTAGAGAGGGAGAGAGGTGGGGGAGGGGCAGAAGGAGTTGGGGAGAGATCATCTTAAGCAGGCTCCACACCCAGCATGGAGCCCAACGTGGGGCTCGATCTCAGAACCCTGAAATCAAGAGTCAGACGCTTAGCCTACTGAGTCACGCAGGCGCCTCTCATTACAATATTTTGATATCCAACAAAACAAAACAAAACAAAACCAATATTTTGATATCCAGTTTTGGTAAATCAGCACCTGATACTGCCCTTGGTTCACTCCCTCCCATTCCCCCTTTCTCCCTTTGCTGCAGCCACACTGGCCTCCAACCTCTTTTTCCAATGCACCAGGCAGGGTCCTGCCTCAGGACCTTTGCCCTGGCTGTTCCCTCCACCTGGAATGCTTCTGATCATACACTATGCACCCCCTTGGTCTGCTTCTTTCACTTGGCACCATTCTTCCGCGATTTATCATAGTCCTGTGTGTATCAGTCCTTCACACCTTATTCCTGAATAGTACTCCAGTGTATGGACGCCCCACAGTTTGCTCATCCTTGGTGGACACTTGGGTTGTTGCCACATTTTGGCTGCCACAGATATGGCTGTTGTGAATGCTCAACTATGCGTGAACACTTGCTTTCATTTCTCTGTGCAAATGCTTGAAGGTGGAACAAGTTGTGTGGTAGGTGCATGTCTAACCTTTTAAGAAACTGCCAAACCATTCTTCCAACTTGGTTGCACCATTCAACATCCCAGCCAGCAGTGCGGGAAGGTTTCCTGGAGCACTCCTCCTCTTGCTTTGCCATCCCTTAGTCCTTGGCTTTATCAGACACCTCTTTCATTTAACCAGATTTAACCAATCACTTATCAATACCCCTGTCTTCTCAATGTCCATCTCCCCACTAGACTGTAAGCTCTGTGGAGACAAGGTTCTGTCTGTCTTGGCCACTACCAGTTTCCTGGGGCTTGGCCCACAGTAGGCACTCAGTGCGTGCTTGCTGAATGAACGTATGACCCTGCCTGGTGGACCAGGTTCTAGAGTGGAGATTCGGTTGGTATTTCCATTCCCAGAGCGGAGATGAAGAAGTAGAGGCTCCAGATGGTTCAGTAACCCATCTGAGGTCCTCCGCTGGCAGCGGCTCGGCTGGGAGTGGAACCATGTCTGTCTGACCCCCTCGACTGACACTGAGATGTTGAGTGTGTGTTGGGGCAAGAGGGGAGGAGACAGAAGAGAGACAGGCGGGCATGGGGAAGGTTTTGAAGGCCAGAATGAGGAGCTGATGCTCTGTACCTTTGCTTCCAGGCTTTGAAGAGGCAGCACAGCACATCTACCCTCTCTGGTCTGCGAGATGAAGTCTTGCAGTCCCAAGATTAAGGGGTTTCAGGACTGAAAGCAGAGGTGCCCCCCCTTTCTTCTGTCTTCCTTAGCAAGCCCTGCTAACAGGCATTTCCTGTTTCCGGTGGCTCCCTGGGTCGGGGTGGGGGTAGGGGAGCTGATTGCAGCAGTTGTGTTCAGCTGTGGGTCCTCTCTGCTACTCCCTGCCTCCCCCCAACCCCCACCCTGTCACCAAATGGAGCCTCTGTCCCTGCATACTGGTTCCCGAAAGGAGGGTGGCAAACTAACCAACCTTTCTGGCTCTTTCTTTGTCTTGGGCAGAGCTTGTGCTGACGGGACCAGCAGGCGGAGGGGAAGTCTGGGTGCTGATTTGCCTATGGGCAAGATGCCAGCCCAACTCTTTGATATTCTGGTGGAGGGGGAGGGCGTGCTGAGGGGCTTGCCTCGCCAACACGGAGGAAATGTTCTCACACACGCCTCCTACCTTTGGTTAAAAGACCTCCTGTCTTTTGCCACCTCTCCCACGCTCTGGGCTACCAGAAGGTCCTTCTGGTGGTCTAACCTCAGTCATTCTTGCTGCCTGAGGGAGCCCCTTTCTTCAGCTGGCCCTACTCCAGCCTGGAGGGCTGATGAGTCATACCCCCACCCCGTCCCCCCTTGAGATGTCACATGACTGGGGGGAAGAAGTCTCAAGGCTCAGCTGATCTCCCTGAGGTCAGGAGGGAACTTCCTCCTTCAGGCCAGATGAGACCAACTGCTCTGTTGCCCCTGGTGACTTGCAAGCCCTGCCTGGAGTCAGCCTCCAAGGCTGCAAAGGCTGCTGGGCAGAAGAGTGTTGCATGTGGTTCCTGTCACGTGCTGAACCTCCTACGTGGCACCAGGAGGCAGTCTGGTGTGGTTCAAAGAGGTAGGGTGTTACCGTGGTTAAGGGCATGGCCTCTAGGCTCAGGGAACTTGTATCTGGCTTTTCATTCCTTCCTGTGTGGCCTTGGGCAAGTGACATATCCTCCCTGAGGCTCAGTTGTTTCACCAGTACAATGTGGATTCATCTCTTCACCGACTTTTACTGAGCATCTATGGGATGTCATATGTTGTGCTAGGCCACAGCAGTGAGCAAACAGCCCTGAGAATCCTCTCCTTGGGGAGCTGATGTGCTTTGTGTGTAAGGGAGGACAGACAGACAGTAACAAAATAACTAAGAGAAGTATACAGTGCCCCAGACAATAAGCTTTATGGAAAAAACACAAAGTAGAGGGGAGGATGGGGAGTGCTAGGGGTGTGCGTGTGTGTATGTCTAGTGCAGTTTTAAATAGAGTGGCTGGGAACGTCTCACTGAGAAGTGACATTTCATCAAAGGCCTGTAAGAGACAAGGGAAGTTGTCTTTTGCACCGGGTTGATGGGGGATGGACATTCTGAAGATGAGAACAACCTGTGCAAAGGCCCTGGGGTATGGCCATGCCTGGCATGTTGGAGGGACAGTAAGGAGGTCTGTGTGGCTGGAGCAGAAAGAGCAAGAGAAGAATGGGAGGAGGGGAAGGTAGGGAGGGGATAGGTCAGGTCATGCGGGGCCTTGTGGTTTGCATCTGGGTAGGAGGGGGTCCCTGGGAAGGTTTTGACCATATTTGTTTGGATGCCATGTTGAAAATAAATGACATGGGTCTAGGGGCAGAAGCAAGCAGTCCAGTGAGGAGGCTACTGCAGTAATGCAGGTGAGCGATAATGGTGGCTCAGGCCTGGCAGGTGTATAGAAGGAGCAGGATTCTGGCTGTATTTGGAAGGTGGAACAAATAGGATTTGTTGAGGGGTTGGAAGCAGATGAGAGAGAAACAGAGGAGCCAAGGTGACTCCAGTGTTTTGAGTTTGAACAACTGGAAGGCAGTGTCGTTAGAGCGTGCCCCCTAGGTTTCAGTAGCAACATTGTTGGGAGGACTGAACAAACCTGTGCATGCCAAACCTTTCATCTCAGGTTTGGAAGAGGCTATGCTCTCAACAAATGGCGCCTCCCCAGTAGGGCTGAGTGTTCCTGGAGGGCAGGGGCTGGCTCTCACAGGCAGGGCTGGTTCACCGAGCCGCTCTTTAGAGACAACTTTGGGAAATGGCGCTGTAGCAAGAAAGGAAGTGTGAGCCACGGGACAGAAAGGAAGGAGCCCCAGACAGTACCGAAGCACGCTACTTGCTGTTTGTGGATGTGCGCATGCGTGGAAAGTGAATGAGGACATGGGCCGGGGCGGTCCGTGTCTACTTGCGGGGGGGCAACCAGTGAGGAGGGAAAGAAGAGAATGAGATCAGAGACAGTGCACAATGAGATCTTCAATGTTTAATTGAAAAGAAAATGTATTGACCCGAAGGAGCTGAGAACTCATGTGCACACAAAAACCTGCACTGAGATGTTTATGGCAGCTTCATACATCATCGCCAGAACTTGGAAACAGCCAAGTCCTTCAGTAGTGATGGATAAGGAAACTGGGGGACATCAGACAAGGGGAGTGACGGAGACAGTGGTTGCCAGGGGTTCGGGGGGAGGGGCAGATGACCAGGTGGAGCACAGAGGGTCTTGAAGGCAGTGAAACTACTCTGTATGTTACTATAATAGTAGATACGTGTCATTATATATTTGTCCAAACCCACAGAATGTACATCAGGAGTGGACCCTGATGTCGGCTATGGACTTTAGGTGATGACATGTCAATGTAGGTTCATTGATCATAACAAACCTACCCTCTCTGGTGGAGGGGGGGGCTGACGGTGAGGGAGACTGTGCATACTTGGAGGTAGGGATATATATGGAAATCTCTCTACCTTGCATTCAATTTTTCCATGGACCTAAAGCTGCTCTAAAAACATAAAGTCTACTATGAAAGAAAAGAAAGGAGCGGGGCGGGGGGGGGGAGGGCAGGGTAGAGCCTCCAGACAGGACTGATGGAGATACCACACACACCAAAAGGAGCTGACCAGGTGTTTTCTCACCTGACTCCACCCTCGACCAGCCTGTTTGTCTCTGCTCCACAAGGTCTCTCAGCCTCCAGAGGTTAGCCTGGCTCTGTATTTTGGCAGCAGTGTTCCAAGAAAGCAAGAGCAGATGTTGCAAAGCCTCTGGATGCCTAAACTTTATTCACACAGTGTTACTGTCACTGTATTCTATTGGTCAAGGCAGGTCACAGACCAGCCCAGACACAAAAGAGGGGGAAACAGACTCCACTTCTACTTGGTATTTGCCTGACTTTAAATAATTTTGCATCTCTGGTGGGTGGGAAATAGTATCTTGTTGTTTTAATTAGCATCACTTTGATGACTACCAAGGTTGACCCTCTCCTCATGGGCTTGGGGCCATTTGTGACTCTTCTGCAGGGAAACTCATGTTCACGTCTTGCCAATTTTCTGATTGAATTGTCTTTTTCTTATCGAATCATTAGGAATTCTTTATAAATTCGAATACACATGTGTAGCAAATATCCATTTTCACTCTGTGGCTTGCCTTGTCACTCTCTTCCTGATACTTTTTAAAAAATTTATTTATTTATTTGACAGAGATTACAAGTAGGCGGAGAGGCAGGCAGAGAGGAGGAGAAAGCAGGCTCCCTGCTGAGCAGAGAGCCCGATATGGGGCTCGATCCCAGAACCCTGAGATCATGACCTGAGCCGAAGGCAGAGGCTTTGACCTACTGAGCCACCCAGGCGCCCCTTCCTGATACTTTTTGATGAATAGAACTTTATTTTAGTTTGATCACATCTTGTTTATCATTTGGAGTTTTTGTTGTTCCAGAATCACTCACAATTCTGAGGTCATCCAGATAGTCTCTTCAATTGTCTTCTCAAAGTCTTACCTTTAGCACTTAAGTCTAATACCATCTGGAATTTGTTTTGAGTAGGATATGAGGCAGGAATTTGATTTATTGTTTGTTTGTTTTTCTTGGCCCTTATGGATAACCATTCGAACCACCCACAATTATAAAATATACCTCTTTTTACCATACATCTGTAATACCTGCTCAGTCATAAAAGACATTTTTGTACATGCGTGATTTATTTCTGGGTCCTCTGTTATGGTTTATTTGTCTTTATCCCTATATTTCTTATCTATTGCTAAGTAACAAATTATCCCCCAAATATTCTTTTATTGAGCACTTACTATGCTTATGAGTTATTTGGATCAGGAATGAGGAAATGGCTGAGCTGGGGTTTCTTATGAGGTTGTAGTCAGATGTTAGCCAGGGCTGCCATCATCTGAAGGCTCAACTGTGGCTGGAGCATCTGCTTTCTTGTTGATTCAGCCACATGGAACCCCAGTTCCTCTCTGCTTGGACCTCTCCGTAGGGCTGACTGAGTGGTCTCACAATATGGTGGCTGGCCAGGGATCCAAGAGGCCCAAAGTGGAAGCTGCAATAGCTTTTATTACCTAGCCTTGAAAAGTCACGTCTTGTTACTTCTACTGTACTCTATCAGTCAGTCACACTGGGCTAAGCTTGGTTCAGTGAGAGAAGTAATTACAAATAGGGCACAAGTATTGGGATCTGTGGGCCACTGGGGGCCATCTTGGAGGCTAACTGCTATAATTACATTGTTTTAATTACAGTAGATTTATGATAAGTCTTGATGAGAGTATTCCCAGTTAACTTTCCCTCTACAGAATTGTCTCGGCTATTTGCAGTTCTGTGCTTTAGGATTCATGTGTCAAGTTCAATAAAAAACCATTTGGAGATTTTAATTGAAATTGTATTAGAGCCATAGCTCAGTTTGGGAAAGAGCTAAAAATTTTAAAATACTGTCTCTCTAGGAAAGAATTAGGACATATTTCACTTTTTTTTAGAACTTCTTTCATATTTTTCAATAAAATTTTATAATTTTTCATAAAATATTTTCACTTCTTTTTGTTAGATTTGGTACAATCACTAGCTTTTTTGAATGTTTGTTTTCCTTTTTTTTTTTTTAAGGCTATGGTAAGTGGTATCCTTTAAAAATTGAAGTCCAAATTTTCGTGCAGTGAAATGCTTAGTTCTTCAGTTTACTGCTCAATCAGTTCTAGCAGCTGTACACACTTGTGCAACCCACACCCTTATCAAGACACAGAACATTTCCATCACTTGTGGCCTTTCTGAGTCAATCTCCACCACCCTCCCCACCCCAGAAGCAACCACTGATCTGATTTCTATCACCATAGGTTAGTTTTGCTTATTCTAGGATTTCATAAATGTTACCTTTTAAGAAAATAACATTTTCTGATTGATTGTTGCTAATGCACCAACACATGGTAAACTTCATATATTGATTGTGAATTCACTCACATTGTGAAGTTACTGTATTGATTCTGGTTATTTATCTGTATATTCTTTTGGGCTCTCTGCGTTGACAATGGTATCTTCTGCAGATGCTCAATTTCTTCCTCCTTTCCCTTCCCTTCTCCCCCCTTCCTTCCTTTCCTTGTTTTGCCTTGTGCTGCAGGCTAAGATCTTCAACACAACGTTGTCTAGAAATGGTAGTGGGGACACCTTACCTTAGTTCTGATTTCAAATACCAGGGGATCTTTTCGACACTTCCCCATTAAATATAACGTTCTGCTTTTTTAATTTAAGACAAAGGTTTAAGATTTTTGGGGGCAGATTCTCTCTTTATCAGGTTACAGAAATTCCTTTCCATTCTTACTTTGCCCAGACTCTTTTTTTTTTTTCCTTTCTCTTTCTTTCTCTCTCTCTCTCTCTTTTTAAAGATTTCATTTACTTGAGATAGAGAGAGTGAGAGGTAAGAGTGTGCACAAGCAGGGGGTGGAGGGAGTGGCAGAGGGAGAGGGAGAAGCAAGGTCTCCACTGAGCAAGGAGCCCAACAGGGGGCTGGATCCCATGACCCTGGGATAATGACCGGAGCCAAAGGCAGACACTTAACCGACTGAGCCACCCACGTGGCTCTTTCTTTCTTTATCACAAATGGATTGTTGAATTGCCACTCTGTCTTTTAGGAAGCTCTAACTCTTACTAGTTTCTTTTCCACAGAGAGAGAACAATCTCCGGCAGGCAGCAGGATCCATCTGAAACTTACTAACACTGTTTACATCATATTTACTTTACATTGTGTCCTTTTTATAGCAAATGATCCCAGTTTTCTTTTGATAGAAGGATGTCAAGTTCTCTTCTTAATACATTTATTTAAGTTAAAGTTTATTTTATTTTTATTTATTTTTTAAAGATATTTACTTATTTGACAGAGAGAGACATACAATGAGAGAGGGAACACAAGAAGCGGGAGTGGGAGAGGGAGAAGCAGGCTTCCCTGATGGCAGGGAGCCTGATGCCGGGCTTAATCCCAGGACTCTGGGATCATGACCTGAGCCGAAGGCAGACGATTTTAACGACTGAGCCACACAGGCACCCCTGTCTTATTTTATTTTTAAAAATATTTAATTTATTTATTTGACAGAGAGGGAAAAAAAAGCAAGAGAGGGTGCCTGGGTGGCTCAGTGAATTAAAGCCTCTGCCTTCGGCTCGGGTCATGATCTCAGGGTCCTGGGATCGAGTCCCACGTCGGGCTCTCTGCTCAGCGCGGAGCCTGCTTCCCTTCCTTTCTCTCTGCCTGCCTCTCTGCCTACTTGTGATCTCTGTCTGTTAAATAAATAAAAATATTAAAAAAAAAAGGCAAGAGAGCACAAGCAGGGGGAATGACAGAGGGAGAGGGAGAAGCAGACTCCCTGCTAAGCAGGGAGCCCAGTGGAGCTTGATCCAGGACCCTGGGAAGCTGGAGATAGATGCTTAACCTACTGAGCCACCCAGGTGTCCCTAGGTTAAAGTTTATTTAAAGTTCATGTTGCATAGATAGTGGGGTAGGTATACTGTGGATGTGGCAATCACTGAGAAGAAGACAGTCTGAAGATGGAAGTGTGAGATCCACGGGTACAATGAAATCTATATATTGACACGATTCACATACGTTCCTACAGCATAGTGCTTGCGGTCATGCTGCCTGGGTTTGCATCCTGGCTGGCTGTCCTTGCTTCAGTCCTTATCTGTAAAATGAGGATATCATAGTGCTTGCAGGATTCCATTGCGCCCACGCGCGTGCACACACATACACACACACACACACACACACGGGTGCACACGGGGGGTGGGGGTGGGGAGAGAATATGAGTGGGGGGAGGAAGGGATTTGGGGGGAAGAAGGGAGAAAGAGAAAGTCAAACTCATAGAAGCAGAGAGTAGAAGCTTGGCAGGTGCTGAGGGGATGAGGAAAATGGGGAGATATTGATCCAAGGGCACAAAATTGTAGTTAGGGGGTATGAATCTGTCTAGGGCTCTAACGTGCAGGCGTGATGTAATCGTCCTAAATAATGCTGTACTGAGGGACGCCTGGGTGGATCAGCCGGTTGAGCGTCTGACTCTTTTTTTTTTTTTTTTGAAATAGAAAAATCAGAGCTAAGGCTTGCTTTATTAGATATTAAGATTTATTACGGATCTATAATAATTAAGGTAATGTGGTATGGGTGCAGAGATAGACTAATGAAATAAAATGGACAGCCTAAAAGCAGATATAGATATCCAGACATATATGTGACCAAGATGGCATGGAAGATTAGTGAAGGATGCACAATGTCTTCCATAAATACTGTTCAGATCAAATGTATCCATATGAACAACAAATCAAAATGCTACTTTATGCACACATAAGATCAAGTCTGGGTGGATTAAAGACCTAAATGCGAAAGACAAAATTATCAACACAGGAAAGTATCTTCATGATGTCAGGTAGCAAATGATCTATATCCATTGACTGCAGTTGGAGTATAAAATATGAAAACACATAATAGTAGACCACTAATAATATTCATAGAACTGAATATGTCATTCTTTGATATTTTAATATATAAATATTAGAGCATCTGACTCTTGATTTTAGCTCAGGTCATGATCTCAGGGTCTTGAAATCCAGCCCCGCATCAGGCTCAGCACTGAGTGTGGAGTCTGCTTAAGATTCTCTCTCTCTCTCTCCCTCTCCCCGCCTCACCTTACTCCCTCTCCCATGTGCACGGCACACACTCTATCTCTCCCTCTCTCTCTCTCTCAAAAAAAAAAAACCATACTGAATTGCACACTGGAAATATACTAAGAGAGTAGATTTCAGCTATGCTCATCACACACAAAAATGGTGACTGTGTAAGGAGATGCTGTGTTAATTAGCTGGACTGTAGTAATCATTGCATTATGAATATTCATATCAAATAATCATCTGGTATGCCTTAAATATACACTATATTTTACACATATAGACGTTAAATATATAGAGTGCTGAGAATCGGGCCCATGGCAGGTGCTCGTGCAAGGCCATGAGATAAAACTGTTGTCAAGAAAGGTTGGTTAGAGTTTTGTAGGTTCTAGGGAACTTAGAGAGCGCTGAGCCCACTGGGACGTTTGGATGAACTGATACCAGGCAAATGTGAGGGTTTCTTTATAGCAGGACCAAATACCCCAAACCAGAGTGGCATCCTGGGTGTCTGACCGCTGCATCAGTCAGTATCTTCTGGTTTTAAGTCACTACAGCCCAACCCAAACTGATTTAAACAGGAAAGGAATGCATCGGTTCATGAAATTGAAAAGTTCAAACATCTTTCCTCTAAATGGAACGGTAGCCTGCGTGACCTTTTGTGCCTGGATTCTGTCATTGAGCACCATATTTTTGAGGGTTATCTACTTTGTAGCATGTATCAATACTTCACTCCTTTCTATGGCCCAATAATATTCCATTTTATAGATATGCCATTCTTTGTTGGTCTATCGATCAGTTATAGACCTAGGTAAAGTCACAGAGACAGAAAGCAGACAGTGGTTACCAGGGAGAAGGAAGAGATAGGGAATGGCAGGTGACTGCCTAATGGGGACAGGATTTACTTTTGGGCTGAGAAAAAAGTCTTAGAACTAGATGAGGTGCTCATTCCATGACATGGTGAGGTGTCAAATGTCACTGAAGTGTAAACTTTATTTATTTTTAAAGATTTTATTTATTTATTTGACAGAGAGAGATCACAGGCAGGCAGAGAGGCAGGCAGAGGGAGAGGGGGAAGTAGGCTCCCAGCTGAACAGAGAGCCTGACACGGGGCTTAGTCCCAGGACCCTGAGAACATGACCTGAGCTGAAGGCAGAGGCTTAACCCACTGAGCCACCCAGATGCCCCACAAAGTGTATACTTTAAAGTGGTTCATGGTTATATTTTTTTATTGCTGTAAAAGATACACAATATTTATTATTACATATACATACATAAGACATATATATTTGATAATTATAAATACAAATTTTTATATTTGAATACTTTATAAATAAATAGAACATTTATTATTTTAACCATTTGTAAGTGTACAATTTAGTGGCATTAAGTCTGCTCACAATGTTGTCTACCCATTACTACTACATCCCAAACTGTTCCTCTTCCCCAACAGAAATTGTGTCCCCATGAAACACTGACTCCCCACCCCCGCCTCCAACTCCTGACTCCCACCATCTACTTTCTGTCTCTGTGAATTTGCTTGCTCTAGGGACCTTATGGAATCCTACAAAAATTGTCCTTCTGTTTCTGGCTTATTTCACTGAGCAAAACGTTTTCAAGGTTCATTCATGCTATAGCATAAATCAAAATTTCATTCCTTTTTCTGGCTGAGTAATATTTCATTATATGTATATACTACATTTTGTTTTCAGTTAATGGTTAACTTTATGTTATATGAATTTCATCTCCATAAACAGGGATTCAAGGGTAGTGTCAGCTTCAGGTACAGCTCGATCTTTATCAGAAAAGATGTGGCTTACTTTTTCCCCTTCTGTGCCAGTCCCCAAGTCTGGCTGCCCAAGGCTCAGCCTCTCCCCTGTCCTGTTATGTTTCCCACACCCCCACTTCTGTCTCTCTTCACAGTTCCTGTGTCTTAAGAACATCCGAACATTCTTGTCTACCTGCTGTGAGAAGTTTGGCCTCAAGCGGAGTGAACTCTTTGAGGCTTTTGACCTCTTCGATGTGCAGGATTTTGGGAAGGTAAGCTGGGGCTGAACTGCTCATGGGGCTGGGCATGTAGAGCTGAGAGATTGGATTTTAGTCCATTTCCATGAATATTTCCATCGGGAAAGCTACGTGCTGTCGGGGAGAAGAATAAGTAAGTCAGACGAGGCAACACACCAGGTGCAAAGAGCATGAGACCTGTGCAGCTGGGTTCCAGTCCCTGCTTTGCTACTTGTTGTGTGACCTCAGATTTGTGACCATGCCTCTCTGGTCCCTCCTTTCTAACACAGGAATGATATCATCCTATGCTTTCTGAGTGGTTGTAAGGATTGCATAGAAGAAGGCTATCAAGTGGTGGGTGCTTAGTTAAGGGAACCTTGACCTACTACATGGAGAAGTGAAGGTGGAGAAAATCCTGAATTAGGCTCTTAGGGGTATGGATCTAACCATAATGTCTAGCCTCCGATGTTGGAGTCTGAGGCTATGTTCTGGCATGTGGGTGGGTAAGGGGCTTACTGAGCAACCATGGTCCTTGTCACAGGTCATCTACACCCTGTCTGCTCTGTCCTGGACCCCCATTGCCCAGAATAAGGGGATCATGTGAGTAACCATTTGAGCTGGCATCCTTGGGTTGATCTGGCCCTAGTCCTTCCCTCCTGGAAGTGCCCCTCCCACCCGGCCCCCAGGCCTGTGGCTCATACCATTGTGGCACCCCCAGGCCGTTCCCCACTGAGGAGGACAGTGTGGGTGATGAAGACATCTACAGCGGCCTGTCTGACCAGATCGAGTGAGTGTCTGGGACCACCACCCTGCCCTGGGGGTGTGAGGGGACACGGGCTGCCCTAGGGGGTCTGAGAGGACATGGCTCTGCCCTGTCGTTCTGAGGGGACACGAGTTTGATTTGGGTGGGACCTGAGGGGTCCCTGGCCTGGGAGCTCTGGGGGCCCTGGCTGACTCCACACCCCTCAGCGACACGGTGGAGGAGGATGAGGACCTGTACGACTGCGTGGAGAACGAGGAGGCGGAGGGCGATGAGATCTATGAAGACCTCATGCGCACGGAGCCCATGCCCATGCCGGTGCGTGGGGCTGAGTGCCGCGTCTGGGCGGGCGCATGGCCGGGGCCGTGGCAGCCCCGGGTCCCCTAACACTGAGCTGTCCTCCCCATTCTCAGCCCAAGATGACAGAGTATGACAAGCGGTGCTGCTGCTTGCGGGAGATCCAGCAGACGGAGGAGAAGTATACAGACACACTAGGCTCTATCCAACAGGTGCGGTGCTCGGACCCAGCCCCTGGCAGGCGCATGCGCGGGAGCTGGGCGGGCAGGTGCGCATCCGTCGGTGCGGTGGCCTCTGGGCCATCCATGAGAGGCCACCTGTGCCCCAAGCGGGCCTGGAGCTCTTCTCTGCCCTCATTGCTTTCTGCTTCTTCATCTCTGCTTTTCTCTTTCATCCTGTCTCCTGCGTTGACCTGTCGCTCTTTCCTTCGGGGTCTCTCCTTCTTCCGATGATCGTCTTTCTTTCCCTATGTGTGTCCATTTATCCCTGTCTATACTGTTCCTATATCCTTGTCCTGTCCTCCTGTCTCGATTACGGCTCTCTGACCTTCTAGTCCTTCCTTTCAGCCATTGCTTTTTGAACAGCTTTATTGAGAGAACCTTAATATACCCTACAGCTCACCCATTTAATGGGTGCAATCCAGTGGCTTTTGGTTTATTCACAAGGTTGTGCATCTGTCGCCCTGTTTCGTTTTAGAACCATTTCATCATCCCCTCCAAGAAAACCCATACCTTTTAGCCATCACCCCCTAAAGCCCCATCCTTCCTCAGCCCCTGACAGCTGTTAATCTGCTTCCCGTCATCACGATGAGCCTGGTCTGGATGTGTCACTCACGTGGAGTCACACGCCGTGCGGGCTTCTCTGTCTGCTTCCCTCCCTGAGTGTCGCGAGCTCAGGGTCCATCCCCGGGGCAGTGCGAGTCGGTGCCTCGCTCTTGTTCAGGGGTGATTTTCCCGGGTGTGAGTGGACGCTCTCATCCGCCGATGGACATTTGGGGTGTTCTCACTTCCTGACTGTTATGAGGAAGTGCTGGGAAGGTGTTTGTGTGGACATTCTCCAACAGTCTTTCTCTCCCAGTCTCTCTTTCTGACTCTGCCGCCTTGTCCCCATCTCTCTGGGACTGCGCTGGAGGAAGAGGTCTCGGTCTTCCTTACCCTTTTTTCTCCTCTCACAGCACTTCATGAAACCCCTGCAGCGGTTCCTCAAACCCCAAGACATTGAGATCATCTTCATCAACATCGAGGTGAGCTGACCAGTCCCAAGTCCTCCTGGCCTCCGTCCAGTGGGGACCACCTTCTGGACCCGCCAGTCTCTGGAGTGCGGGGGGTGGGAGTTGAGCGATGTAGGGCAGGAGGGTGACCCGTCTCCTGCTTGGCTTCCTGAGCCCCGGCCCTCACCCCTTTCTCTGGGTAGGACCTGCTTCGCGTGCAC